>NC_136658.1:65610425-65962925 GCF_903797595.1 Erithacus rubecula
GGTTTGAATCCTGTTGTTACCTGTCTATCCATCAGTGGCTTCAGATCATTGCATGAAAACAGATGCTTGGTGGTTTGTGAAGTTGTTTGGGGTGTTTTGTTGGGTTTTTTTGTTTGTTTGTTTGGTTTGTTTTTTTTTTTTTTTTTTTTTTTTTTTGGGGTTTTTTAATTCAATCTTCTATTTAATATTATCTAAAGAAAGATTTGATTTTCCTTGTCATGGTCCTTAAAAGACAATAATTAAATATTATGGATCTTAACCCCCTGGATCTGAACACTATTAACCAAGCACTGTGGGGTTTTTGTTGCTCATTATATATGCTTCATCCATAGATGGGGCAGCATCTGTCCTTACAAATTGCTTTAAGGTCATGGTTAAAAAACACAGGCAAGAGCAAGCGAGAAAGAAGGGGAAACCCTGTTCTTATCTAATACTTGCAACAGTCAATTCTGCTTGCAGCATCAGATCAGATAGCTTAGAAAGCACTAATTTAATGGTCTGCATCCAATGTGCTCTGTTCCTTATGATCCAGGCAAGTTTGTTCTCTGGTATACCCTGGAGGGTTTTCTCACCATGTGAAGAGAGAAATAAATTTTAGGCAATACATCCTTCCCAAAATATCTGAACTACCTCATTTTATCTGAGCAATGATGCAAGACAGAAGGAGTTGGCCACTTATACCACAATGGTATCACTTTGAGGAAATCACTTTTTCAGGTACCATCATTATCCCTAAGTTTCTACATTTAAGAACCACCGGCCATCTGTGGTAAATGTTGATGGTAGGCTCAGCTACAGCAGTATCAGTTACACTGATGAAACTGAAGTCTTCAGATGGCCCAAATGAAATGATGATTTAATCTGGAAGATTAAATCAAAAGCTAAAAATAGCAATATTCAAGGATTGGAAATCCAGAAAATATAGAAGCATTGTCAAATCACTCTAGATGCAAAAGTTGTAGAAAAACATCAAAAGAGCTCTCTCATTTTTTTGTTCTTTCAAATTCTCAATAGTTTTCTAGGATGCCAGTGTATGAGAAATATATAAACTTCAGAATATCCCTTCTGCAAAGAACTGCATCTGAGAGACAGCCAGAAATAAGTACTTCTGACACTCCTCTCACCTTAGAACTGTCTGGACATGATAGCAAGGCAAATTATTAAATGATTGAAAAGAAGAGAATGAGCAATATGGGAAATGGTTATGGGAAGCGCATCTCAATCTTAAGAGAGTGGAAGAAATCAGGAGGGCACTTGATTAAAAATCTGTTGAGGCTGTTTTTTGTGAACCAATCGATAGCAGTGTCAAGTACTCTTACTGAAATGTAAAGATCATCTGTGGGGTGGGGAAGGATCGTGGAAGGGTTTTGAAGGCAAAGCCAAGCAGCTTGTGTTGAAGTGTCAGAAAAGCAGTAGCTAGTGAAGGAAGGTGTGGAGAGAGGTGAAATGGTTGAAATGACAGGCCAGGAAAATGATCTTTGCAGAAGCTGAGCAAGATTGCATTTGTCAAAGAGGGAAGGAAAAAAGCGTGTTTCAGAAGCTGAGACGTGAGATATTTCAGCTGTGCAGATAGATAGCAAAAGCCACTTCTTAGATATGGTCTGTAAAAAATCTATGAAACTAGACATTTCATGAAATGAACCATCACCTAAGGGAAAGTTCTTCCAAAACAGAAATGGCTGACTTTTCAATAACCCATGACTGTTCATCACTATAAAGTCCCTTTGGAATATATAGCTTTGCTGGATTTCCATATTCTGGTTTCCTGCATTCCTATTTCCTCTATCACTGTGTTTCCTTACTTTGTCATCACTTTTAAAACATAGTCAGATTCAAAGTATGACAGATTTGCAGAGCTGGTGCATGACAAAATGCAGTTTTATGATGAAAATCTTAAGAACTTTCTAGCAAACACATAATTTATGGTTGAGTGCTGATCTTTCTAGCAAACACATAATTTATGGTTGAGTGCTGATGCCATAGCTTTACAGGCAGGAGTTCAGTCTCTGGAATCTCAGGTCAATAGCTACAGGAAGTTCTAGATGCTTCCTGTGGGGCAGTAGCATTTGATGTTTAATACTTAAGGAGATGTCAGAATCTTTGACAGTAGGTACTGAATTAATTGTGTGGTGTCCAAAAGGGTTAGGTAGATAGATTTTTAGGCCCAGAGGTGTGTGATCTGAAAATCACTGGGAAGTAGCACTGCTGTTCATAATGAGCTTCAATTTCTTTGGATAACAGTTTCCTAATTTCACTCAGATACTCAGAGTGATCAGAATATCATAAGAATAAAATCTATCATCTTATACAATTACTGGAATATTGGCACATTAGTGCCCAAAACACAAAGTAAACTCAAATAATTACATGAATTTTCCATACAGCTTAGAAGGGGTCTAGTGACATCTCCAAGAGCCTGAGGTGTCCCTGATATTGGATTATGTCTCTACCATGGGCTGTGACCCTGTACCAGAACAGCATGAGTCCTGTTTAGATTTTAGATTTCCATCCAAACTTGCCATACACCTTGCCATACGATATACTTCTGCAGCAATTTATATTTTTCATTTGCATTTAGATATGGTTGTGGGCCTAATTTCTGATTTTGTAAACGAAACATACTGTATTACTCCATGTTCCTCCTCTTCCACAGCCCATTGTGTGCTGGTCATTGATAGAGAAGAAAAGCGATTAATAAGAGGAAATGTTTAGGACTAATTTCTTTTTCAACCAGCATAAATATCCAGGGAACTGTTATTTTAAAAAGGGTTTATTTTTTATCAAAATTTCTAATCATGTTGTTGCCCAGATTTATGTACTATTTAATGCTGGGTTAGATATTTTATCAACAATGGGCAAACCAAAATTTTTAGGTCAAACTGTTTGATAACTACATGCTATACAGAGAGATTGATGCATAGCTATCGTTAACAGTCCTGTTTTATAAATGATTTCCTTCTGGAAAAAGCTCCAATTTTTCATATTGATTGAATGAATACTACTGAGGATATGAGCTTCAAAGCTCAGCACAGAACTGAATTCAGATATGCTTTTGGGCAGAGGCCTTGTTTCACTTCAGTATATCTAGCTGGGAATTTTAAGTATTGCAGTACTTCCTGGAGCACCCTCATACCTTGTAATATTATATGAACAAAATGGGTCTCAAATCTTATTGGCTCTCTGGAAAGAAGGCCTAGAGTCTAAGACAATAGTCTAGGCTTATGTGTTCAGTGAAAAAAAGTGTACTGAAAAAATGTTTTATTTTGTTCTGGGATATCTGTATGGAACTTGAGTTCTTACAGAGCAGTCCATCTCTGCACTGATTAGATGACTAGCCTAAACCTCAAGTCTGAGAAAGAGAATTCCCACTTTATTCAACTGAAATGCAAAGTATTGATTCAGATCAATTTCTGAGTTATCCATCTAAATATCAGTGACAGCTAGAGGAACAAATAAAGTCAAGGCTTTATTTTCTGGACAATAGTCCAGTCCATATTAAGGAAATAATTTATCTAAAAGTAATTTTTATTGTTAAGTGGGAAGAAGGAGGAAATTCTTCCTTTGTTTTTAGAAAGAGACTGGGGGGAAAAAAAAACAACAAAAAAACAAACAGCATTTCCCCAGGCTGAATAGAAGAATTTGACCCAAATACTTTGAATCCTAATCCATTCTTTGATCACTGACTAAATTCCTCATTACAAGCGACCATGTCTTCATTTGTCTGAGGTATGCTTGGGATTCCCTGTTCCAGCACTCCACAGAAAAATTTTTATTCCCTTGTGTATTTTTATTTTATTAGCACATAAATATGTGACAGTACTCTAAGTTGCAGTTGAGAATACAAGATTTTTCTATCATCTTTCACCAGTTTTGCTCTAGAAAATGCCTCCTGGTGCAAACACTGAAAAAAGATGAAATTCAGTCATCCCAGTTCATGCAGTCCAATATTAAGGGACTGGATGTGCTCTCTGTTGAATGTAATGACACTGGGGTAGAGAGAAGGCACTATGTTCCTATGTGATAGGACATAATTCAAGTGATATGCTTATAGAATCCATCCTTTAGTTATTTTCTTGGGTGGTTTGGGCAGAAGGAACAGATTAGTTTGGGGTTTGGTTTATGAAGGTTTGGGTTTTTTTTCTGGATTTTTAAAAATATTTCATGTCATCATGGTTTCTATAATTTGAAAAGGATAGTGGAGCTAGGGTGAGAAATTATTTGTATTTTCTTCTTATATTTAAACTGCTTTGACTTTATCTTCAGTCCTATATTGATCTTTTGGCATGCACCTCTCCTGACTTGCCTGATATCTATTCTAAGCAGTGAAATGATTGATCACAAAGTATTTCAAGTATGCAGTGTTTGGAGAATGTAATATCTAATACTCTCTTAATAAAACCAATACATACAACACAGGTTTTATCTGACACTAATGCATTTTTAAATCCTTGGACTCATCAATATCATTGTGGCTAAAACACTACTAAAATTATTTGGCACTCCCTCCTCATGTATCTGGCAGGAGCAGGCTCTGCACAGACCTCTTGGCCTTCATTTTCCTCTGCCTATTTTTGCAGATGAGTCAACCTTTGATGCTGTCTGAGAGTAGAGCTGGCAGTTGCTGGGCCCAGATGCCACACTCGGGGCTCCAAGCCCTGAACAGAAGGATTTGTAAGCTGGCTGCTGCCATGTGCTGCTTTAGATTCACTGTCTATAACCTGGAGGGTTTATATATAATGTGCCTGCTGCTGCCTTGGTCATTGGTATCCATGAGATGTCTGGCTAAGATCGAGCCTACAGTCCACAGCCTGTGCATGTCCAGCTTTGTGCTCTACATTTGCCACTCCTGTCACACAGCAAATGTGTGCACTGGGTGGAAGAATAATTCTCATGCCAAACATGCACATGAGCAGTGGACAGAAAGTTTCTTAGGAGACAGAAAATTCTGTGAAGTCTTTCTGTAAAGTCACAATTTTAAATGTCTGAATGCAAGTAATTTCTTCTAAAAAAAAAAAAAAATCTTTGTGCCAGTGCAGTAATTCAGGTTGAGGATCTATAAATGTCCTTGAGACAAATATTTTTAAAAGAAGATTGGTATTCAACTTTCTCAACTACTGCATAAAAAAAAAATAAAAAAGAAGGCACTTTCTTTATAATCATAAAAGTTATTGATTTTGAAATAGCCAAGTTGGAAAAATAGCCCAAGGTTTCCCTAATGCAATCTTACAAGGACTTCAAAATACATGTTACCTCTTTGAGTTAACTGGGTATCTAATAATTTCTCCACATGTAGATCAGTTACAAGTAACCACCATATATAAAAAAATTACTGCAGAAATAAACCCTATTTTTATGGAGATTACATTATTGTGTTATCACAGAGATTAGTGACCAGGACATCATATATTTTATCATTAGCATGTCCAGTGCAGTCCTGTATTCAGTACAATAACGTCATGTTTGTTTTTTTGTTTTCCCTCCAGTCTCTTAATCAGGTTCTTTTAGTGGATTTGATTGGGCAAATAATATTCCAAATTATGTTTGTAGTAAGCAGTAGATACTTGAGTAAAAGACAAAGAAGCATGTTTAGATTTGTGAAATGGAGCATTCTATAGAGGAAAGAGGCAGCACAGGAAAAGAAGCATTATCAAGTGAAAATCTGCAAGAACTGAGTTAAAAGTTGAATAAAGCCCTATGGGATGTAGTAGTGAAGGCCAGAGGAATACTAAAGAAGTTTGCCAATGACACCAAACCAGGAGGACTTGTAGACACTCTCAAGGGCAAAGATGCCCTGCAGAGAGATGTGCACAAATCAGAGGGCTGGGCAATCACCAACCCTGTGACATTCAACAAGGACAAGTTCATTCTGCACCTGGAATGGGGCAACCCTGGATGTACAGACAGGCTGGGGAATGAGAGGCTGGAGAGCAGTGCCATGGAAAGGGACCTGGGGGTCCTGTCGATGGCAAGTTGAACAGAGTCAGCAGTGCTCTGGCAGCCAGGAGGGACAGCCCTGTCCTGGGGGGCATCAGGCACAGCATCACAGCTGGGCAGGGAGGGGATTGTCCTGCTCTGCTCTGAGCTGGGACAGCCTCACCTGCAGTGCTGTGTGCAGTTTGGGTGCCACAATGTCAGAAAGACATTAAACTGTTAGACAGTGTCCAAAGGAGGGCAGTGAGGATGGTGAAGGGCTTTGAGGGGAAGCTGCATGAGCAGCAGCTGAGGTCATTTGGTCTGTTCAGTCTGGAGGGGAGTTCTCTTTCTCACGAGGGGAAGAAAAAGGACAAATATTCATCTCTTTACTCTCATGACAGGTGCCAGGACTCTAAGTTCAAGAAGTGTTTGGAAAATGCTCTCAGGCACATGGTGAGATACTTGGTGTGTCCTGTGTAGGGCCAGGAATTTGCCTTGATAAACCTGATGGTTCCCTTCCAACTCAGCATATTCTATGATTTTATGAATCTATGATCTCTGTTCCTTGGCAGAAACTGCAAAATCTGGAAGTGTCTGGCTCCACAAAGAAATGGTTCAAAAAGCTTGTTCTTTCCCTCATGTTCATAACTTGGTGTCTGATAGATAGTACACTAGAGGCAACTAAACTACTACTCAGTGATGTAAACAACATAGGGCCAACATTTCTGCACTGAGACAATGTTTTCCACACTGATGCCTAGCATTTTCAATAAAATGTACATTGCAAAAAATGTTCAATATAAATTTGACAGCAGATATAATACTTTTTCTGGTTCAGACGAAGAGTAGCTGTTTAACAGGAATTTTGACCTAATTCACTGACTTCACTAAGGAGTAGTCCATAATAAAGCTTATTTGCATGTATATGATTAGCTGTCTTTGCTTTATATGATGGTGTTAAAGAAATTAGATTCTTTTCTTCATCATGTCACAAAATCCAAATTGATATTTTATCATATATTCTGTTATTAGCTATTCCTTTATTTGTAGATCAAGACCCTAAAAACAGATACAGTTTAAGCACAGAACTGAATGATTGCATTAAGTTTATATGGGTTTCAATCAGATAATCTGTATCAGGTATAGAGACAGAGCAAGACATGGAAGGATTATGAGGAGTATGATAGGCAGCCTGGAATTTCAGTACTGGTGCTGGTATTTGGTAAGCATCACAGCAAAAAAGGAGATTTAAAGGAGTTATTAAAGAAGAATAGCAAAGAAGCTTATCTGATTGATTTTGTCTTTTTCTTTCCTCTTTCACTTCGGTTTACATGAGGCACAATATCATTAAGATCTGTGAAAGGGAGTTTTCAGAACCATTACACAAAATATATGCATATGGCTAAGCTGAAAAATGAACACTTGTGAACAGTAACAATGCACAGGCTGTTAGTGCTTCTCTTGCCTGTGCACATCCAACAGCTGCACTGCAAAGCAGCACTAATTAATGCAGAATCATTCAATGTATCTTCAGCTGCTGCAACTAACATGGATGATAGTCATTCTTCCTGATGATGCTGTCGAAGGCAATGGTGAGGGTTAATTATTGCTGTCTGAAATATATCTGTCCAGAAAGAATTTGGTTGTATAATGGTTAGGATGAAAAATCAGGTTCTTTTTTCAGATGAGTTGCTTAGTGAGTCAATACTGTCTAAAAAATAGAAACTTTCTAACATAAACAAGAGTATTTTTCAAATATTGTCCATTTATTCTCGTGTGCCTATTCTTAGGTGCCTCGTTTTCTAATTTTGAAGCTTTGGGTTATTTTGTAATTTGGTGTTTTTTTTTTTTTTTTTAGGATGTGTGTTCTGTCTGCAAGCTGCAGAGAAAACCCTAAAGAGTCCATTCATTCTTGTTTCATATGACTCATCATGGTTGTTGATACAGATTAGAAGAATGCAATCTGAAATTGTGGTTTTTTGTACTGCACAACAGGAATGAACTTTCAAATGTAAGAATTGCAGAATTTTGAAGAACTACATCAGGCTCAAATATATGAAATTATATATTATATAATATAAAGGGAATGCAACCTCAGTCATTCTCAGAATTATTTAAAATAGCTGTAGTCCATGCTTTTTTTCCACAGAATTTCATTTTAACCTTTAAGGTTAAGGATATATATATGGCCTGTATTTAGATACATATATGCTGGAATGTTTACATAATTGTGTGTGTGTGTCTGTGTTCATGCATGGCTATATATCTATGTATATTGATAGATATAGACATAGATGATATAGATATAGATAGATATATATATGTGTATATACATATATGCATACATATGTGTATAGATTTGCATATCTTCAGGCTTACTCCTCTGACTCGTGAGAGGATAGGTATTCACTGTCAGCCTTGGGCTCCTTATTTCTGGTGTACAATAAACTTATTAGAAAATAAGTGTTCCTCATTAAAAAAGAAACCAAAAAGACACAAAAAGTTTGTGGATGCAGCACAATAACCCCAAACACAACTTATTGCATATAAGGAAACTTCAAACTTGTTGCAACCTAACAGATCTTTTGGTCTGACTCCTACAAGGTAGGTAGAGATCCAGATCCAAATCCAGAGTATTTATGACATCTAATTAAGTCCTCTCAGATCAAACTGAGTGCAAAACAATACCTTGAAATGCAAGAAGTGGACTGTCAATTTTTTTTTTCTTTTATTATTGAGTTGTCAACTTGTAATTTCTGGGGATATTTCTGCTGTTTTCTCTTTAAAAGCCTCTTCTTTCATTTTAGAGGCCAGTCTTTTTAATGCACCTAATATACAAAGAGTCTAGTTTTCTTTGTAGTAAGAGTAAACTGACTTCAAGGTTAGTTTAGGTTAAATCAAGTTTGGTGAAGAACACTACCAATTTAGGTGTACTTGCAAGGTTCTAAAGAATTGGTAAATATGAACCCAGAACTAAACTTGTCTTATGAGGAAGTCTTGTGAAATGTTTTTGAACTTTGCAGAATCCTGAAGGGCAAGCTTTTGCACATCTGAGAAGATTACCTTGATGACTAATCCATGCTTTCATGAAGATGCTTTCAACATATTGAAGAAGTTCTATGCTTCCAAAGGAGTTTAACCGAGAAGAAAAGACGTGAAAAAATGTGAACAAATGATAGTGATGTAGAACATTGCTAGCTGTCATTCCTATTCCAATATAAAGTTGAACCACAGAATATTTTAGTTCTACTGCAAGAAAAGATTTTTTTAAAAGTCTTGAATGAAATAACGACAATAAAAGGCAGAGCAAGCAAAAAAAAGTCCCTGGGTAACTCATGTCTCAAACCAATTGGGGTTTTTAAAATAAATATTCCAAACTTTAAGGGAAAAATAGGATTGAAGGAGGGTTGATTAGATGTACTAAAGGCAGAGGCACTCTGTGGACAGGAAATAGAGACTGAGTTATACCAAGAAGTATCACCTAATAATGCCAAAAGCAGCAGAACCGTATGAATTAGAAGAGACACGAGATAAAGCAGAGCAGTTCTGGAGCCCATCCACAGAGCCCATCTTGAGAGAGCCTTTCAGAAATGCTCTCAGCTGCCACTCCAGGGTCAGAGGTGAGACAGATTATTTCATGAGGAACCATGGAGCCAGGCATTGTCCAGGACTATGTTTTTGTGCACTTAAAACATCTAAAACCTTGTTGCCAGCTGATTCATAACTGCCATCTGAATGTTTGTCAAAGGGCTCCACAAGTCAAAATAATTGTTAAATTTGCAACTCACCCTTCCTACGCTGCTTGAAGATTGCCTAAAGCTCCAGATCACACAACGAGAGCAAGAGAGGGGTGGAACAGATGCCAAGTCCTTGCTGCTGATGCTCCTGGAAAAAGAATCTTCTTCCATTTCTTGTATTAGAGGTGGCAGAAACTACCAGAAGTCAGTGCTGATTATTTTGTGAGGGCTCTGACTAAGAGTGTGATTGCTCAGTGAAAACAAGGGAATTATCAAGGGATTAATTTTGGAATGGATACTAATGTTTACATTTTAATACAGCTAAATATGCAGCCACCACTTATATAATCAGTTGACTAAATCAACATCTGTTATGGAAAGACAATTTCCTAATTAATTGTTTAAATCATATAGCTACTTCTGGATAATAATTGAGTAGTTTTTTTTACTTATATAAAGAAAGAAGATGTAATTTAAATCTTTCTATGAGAAACCATAGAAATAATAGAAGAGTTTCATTGAAAGGAACCTTAAAGTTCTTCTAGTTCCAATTCCCTCAATATGAACAGCATCACCTACTAGATCATGTTGTTCAGAGTACTATTCAGCCTGGCCTGGAATACTACCAGTGATGGAACATTTGCAACATTTACAATGATGTTTTTGCTGCATAGAAATTGCATTTTAATTTTGAGTGCACAGGTAAACTAACACTGATCATAGTCGAGGTTCTTTTTCTTTTTTTTTTTTTTTTTTTTTGTGAAAACATAAACCAAAAGAAAAACAGAGAAGTTTATGAAATTAAATATGACTCTTTGGCCAAATTTTTAAAAATTGTGATTAATCACTGCTAAACTTATTCATAAACCATCATACAGTGAGTGAACCAAGGAGGCGTGTATCCTGTGTATAAGTTTTACAAGTGTCTTGAAATCAAGCTCTAATCATTATCTCTTCTTGGAGTTGCATTGTAATAGGTGATATCATTGACATTAACAGGGATTGATGTCTAGCTGGTCAAATAGCACTAAAAAGTCATAGGAGACGACTAAAATCTTACTTGGATTACCTTATTTTTCCCAGCTTCAGTGTGGCTACCATTAATATTCTTAGTATAAGTATAATGATATTCATCTTTTTTAGCTTTTTAAAACTCCATCTTCTAAAGTCACGTAAAAATTCAGCTTTAAAATAATAAGAAAAGTTATTTCTAATTTTTTTATTTGAGAAGAAGGCATTAAAAACTCAAATCCTGAAGATCTGAAGGACAATTGATCTCTAAAATTATTCTTTAAACACTTTGTGATAATAAACATATCTTAAAATCTTTTTCCATCAAATTCATGATTCTTAGAACATTATGTTTGGTAATATTATTAGTTCAACCATAAATTGCCAGTTGATGATATTAGCAACTAGCAAGCTGAAAATCAGAATATCTATGGCATTAAAAATTTCAGGGTCTTAGATAAAGAAGCAGATACTTTTGAGAGTACATATGAAAGCCAATATCTTCAAAAACATATTTTGAAAAGTTTCAAGCAGTAGTTTGAAGCTTTTTTTCAGAAGAGAACAAAAGGCACTTTGATCTCCAGATGATGCTTCTATCAGTAGTAGCTACAAAAAAAATGATTATACAATAGCATATTCATTATTTTGACATAGCAGTAGCAGAATTATTTTACATGTCTGTTATAACTAAAGACAAATTGTAAAAAGAGAATGTAAAATGTAATTTTTGAAACTTTCAGAAGAATTTTTATGGAATTTTAGAATAGTTATCTATTCTCAGATAGAATTTTCTCCCTTGATTTCACAGAATTTCTCTGGGAAGACAGCTTTTTCCTCCACTGTACAACTATCTTGTGCAAAATGTTTGGACTACTTCATCTCACAACCAATTTTTAAGCTGTAGGAGACTACCACACATAACACTTGAAGGTAGCTGAAGGTCTCTCTTGAGATCAATATTTAAGAGCCAAGACAGACTTAAGCTCAGTATTGCCTCTTTTAATAAATGAAAAAAAATCCAACCTAAATTGTTCTCCTACTGCTTCAAGAATTGCATGCAATTCTAGTATTAGTAAAAAGATTTAGGGATGTAGCTCTCTGCATGCTGAGATGAAGATTTGCCACTAAAGTTTAATTTGATTTATCAATCAGCCAATTAGTGTATTATTAAAAATTCACTGCAGAGTCAATCTCTTGTTGATTTACATAATTAAGTTATCTGCTTTCTAAGCTAGGGTGCTTGGTAATCAGTAAAGTCTGTAGGCCAAATTTCACCCTCCCCTTTCTACACAACATTACAGCAAGGAGCAGTCTCTTGGACTTGTGCAGAAATACTCACATGAGTAACCTGCCTTGTGAGCATCATTGTCTATGAAACAGGAGCAGCACATTAGAATGATTCTAGAAAGACCTTAATTTCCATAAAGGCACTAAATGAAGGGTGAACACAACGGAGGAAGAGTCTTGCTTTTCTCCAAGTAAATTCAAATTAATTTGAGATGATATGCAATAATGTCAGTCTACTGACATTATTAGCTACTATTCATGACACTTACTGTGAAACTTAATTCAAAATTCTTGGCCAGAAATGGGACTTCCAGAAGAGTGAAGGTATAAAGGTATGATGGAAAAATTACATAAAATATGAGTCATGAAGTATTAAATAAAAGTACTTAAAGACATATAGGACCAACAGTGAAATACTTTTTTATTTAGAGACTTCTGGAACTCCTTTTAAATATTGAAATACTATTTTTGCTCAGTTTCATGTCAATCAAAATTGCATTGGAAGCTTCCATAAAGGCCATAAAATTCAAGTGATCCAAGTGACACTCCATTGCCATGGGATTTTCTAGAGCTTAAAATTTGAGATCCAGCAAATTAATTGTTATATATGTTCCAATGTTTTCAGTGGAAACAAAGTGTGATGAACACCAAACACTTTCAGAGAATTGCTCCTCACAATTACTATGGCCAGGTCTTTGCTGTGGATCTCACCTGCTAAAGATGAACAAAAATATTAATGTAAGAAGTAGTGTGTATGCTGAAAAAAATACCATACAAACAGGTGCCAGTTCATCAGAAACGTATATAATACATATATAAGACTTCTAATACCTATATAAGACTTCTAAATTATGTTTTTTCCTAAATAGACATTTCAAACCTTGATGTTCAGACGGTTCTCAAATCACAACATGTACTATAAATACTTATTAAGTGGGGTCATAAACTGAAAACAACATGTTTCTTGTTGTTTTATGCTGCTTGCAATGAGATACTTGAGGAAAATAAACTTTTCCTGAAAAACTTCTTTTAAAGACTGGGATATTCAGGAAAAAAAGTGGTTACTTTCTGCAATAAATCATATCAAAGAGCTGCCCTTTGGTTAATGCTTGGACTCGAGGATCTTGAAGGTCTTTTCCAATGTAAGAAAATCTATGGCTCTAGAATTCAATATAAAGGATCCTTTTCTTTTGCCTTTCACACTTCCAACAGACATGCCATCTGAAAAGAAAAAAAGGAAAAAAAAAAAAAAAAAGAGAGAAAAGATAAAAATAATGTGACTATTTGAATTACAGATATTGCTGGAAAAAAAAAACAAAAAAAAACCAGCAACCAAAAACCAAGAGAATTCTTTTTCATTACAACTTCCTAAATAGCTTCATAAATACTACCCATAAAGTTAGTTTCAACCTTCTTTTTTGTTGCATTTTTTTTGTAGGATGTCACTAAATTAATATTTTGCTACAACTCTCCCTTATGTTGAGGATTCTGTTAGTTCTTTAATAAGGTCCTTTATTTTGAACTTAAAAGGGCAAGGTGACTCTCTATTTAAAAATAACAAGAAAGTTCTGCTTATTTGAAAAGGACAGAAAGGGAAAAAAAGTCAAATTACACTATAAATTTAGGAGGTGGTGAATATTAGTAACAAAACCTGTATGGTTGTTCAGGTCTTTCTTTCAAATATATTACTATTTCAATTTTTTTGAGTTCAAAACATTAAGACCCACCAGATGAGACAGAGAAAGAAAGAATTTTTGGAAATTTTTGAAAAGTCAGGGTTTTCCCTTAAAGGTGTGCCTGGATGTCTCTGTATTTCAACCAGAAAACAATAAATGATTGACACTCATTATAATTACATTGAAATACAAGACTGACCTGTTGTTCATTAGAAATTACATTATGATGTGGCATCCACAGCTAGCTCATATACCACCCAGACAGGCCAATATTTTTACCCTAAAAATTTCAAATGGGTTGAATTTTAATATGTGATATATAAAAAACTAATCAGAAAATCATAAGAAACTGATAATTCTTGCTGCTGTTGCTGACAAGAATGGGACTATGAGTATTTTACTCAAAAACCTTAAAAAAAACCAAAATTGTCAGCAGGTATAAGCTGAAGATATCCATTTAAAAGTGACATATGAAACTGAAAGAAGAAAACTTGAACAGTAGAAAGGAATGAAAGTTGTGAACACTAACCTTTCCATTATGAATATTAACAACTGATACCTAAGCACACATAGAAACTGATGAAGGCTTTGAAATTAGCACTTCTTTTTCTATTATGTTAGCAGAAAATATGTCATTTTCCTTCTCAATAGTTTAGAGACTCATGCAAAGCATACTGCTCAAGACTGCACATATCAGCATGCTGATTATTTTCCTTGTGCAGAAATACATTATGTGGTTTATAGCATCATCCCTGCAATGTACAAATAGAGAGCACATTCTCATTTAGAACATAGGACATTAATTTATTTAAAAGTAAGGAACTGTTCTTCCTTGTTAGTCTGATGAGCTCATAACTATTAATTGAACACTGTCAGTGACAGAATTATGCACCTATTGTTGCATCTGTAATTTGCTGCACAAAAAAAATTCTGAATAATCCAGAAGGAATAATTGTCACAAATTTTTGGTCAAAGACCAAACAAATATGTTAAAATATGAGCATGAAAATCATCTACCACATGTAAGTTTACTGTGAGGAGCACAGCTGAGATATAATGTTCTCAGCCAAATAAAAATTCCTTCTAAACAAGTATCCTGTCCTCAGTAATGGGCGGTCTTGTAAGCTTAGGCAAAAGCATAAAACAGCACAAACCACAGGGCAAGCATACAGCATCTCTCAGTGATCTATAATGTCAGTAATTCTGCGAGACAGAGATACCATCATGCTCAAGTAGCACTAAAAATACCATCTGACAGAGGAGGCACAAGGGAGACAATAGTGCAAGTGAGCCCTAGATTTGGCTTAGCATACAGAACTTTTTGGCTGAAGTCTTTTGAAAGTGTCCTCTGATTGTAAATGCTCACCTCAAAGACTGCCAAGAACAGAAGCACTCTACATTAGCCAACAATAAAAAAAATCCACCTACTTGCACTTTTCTCATCTGAGGAAAGGAGAATAAGAGTCTTAACTTTTGTGGTTCGTTCACTGGGAAGTAGAAAGACATTATTAAACTGTGGAAATATGACATTTGAATACATCTAAAGAGCTATCAATATAATAAATGTCTACAGTTCATTATCATTGAAGTTAATTAAGTTAATTTATTTCAAGTCCCAGTGCCCTCTCTAACTCATTCTCTGCAAAGTAGGTCCTATAGTGATAGGACAAGGGGTGGTGCTTTTGAACTAAAAGATGGCAGATTCAGGTTAGATATGTAGAAGAAATTTTTACAGTGGGGAAACACTGGAGAGGGTTGTCCAGAGGGATACTTTATATCCCATCCATGGAAACATTCAGGATCGGGTCAAATGGGAATCTGAGCAACCTGATCAAGTTGATGTCCCTGCCCATTGCAGTATGATGAGGACTAGGTTAACTGTAAAGGTCTCTTCTAACCCAAACAAAATGCAGGCTGTGCTGATGGATGCAAAACCATGACACTCTGTCGTTACTGAAAGTGGCCATCACAGGTGTGATCTTACTCCCCAAAGGCTGAATGCACCTGCAATAAATATACTTTGGGTAAGGCCCCTTCCCTGAAGTGTATTTTAGCTTCTGTAGCATATATGTTGCCATACATGGCTATTTATAAGGAGCACTTAGAGTGTGTCCACCAACACATAGATTCAGGTAAAATTCAAACAGTAGACATATGTCAAAATAGTGTTCCACTATTTCTTTTACCTACTAAAGGAATGATTTAAAATATATTAAACTTTTGACTTCAAAATTTCTTCATAGCAGAATAACATTCACAGAAGCTATCCAATCTGAAAACTTCAGTATATACCTCCAAGTTAGTCATCAGATTGCAATTAGTGCAATTAGGCTCTATTGTGCCTGTAGCTGGTGCTAATTTATGCTGCTTTAGAGAATATAAAACCATGTCACTAATGTTTAATTAGAAGGGAAGGGTAGATAGGCGGAGATATTAAAGAATTACAATGCCATTAACAGAAGAGATACAGAGAAGTAAAAAAGACCATCTGCCACATCAGCAAGGCAGCATTTTCCTGCACCTTATGAGTCCTACTGACAACTCCAGAGACAGTGGGTCTGAAACATGCACACCAAGGGGATCACAGCAGGGTATCAATACTGCTGCCTCCACATCTTTTAGACTTGGGCAGTGCATGGTGATGGGGGCCTTAGCAGCAAGATGTCTTTAGGGTTTGGGGTGGGGTTCAGAGAGCCACAGAGCCTAGAGCTCCAGGGAAAAGGGGACTGGAAAAGGTATTGCAAGGGGATCATGGCAGGGTTCCCACATTGCTACCTGCACACATAATGTAGGTCACCAGTGGTGGTGGGATTAGCTGAAGTTATATGAAGATGGGGTGGGATCACTTGACTTGTTTACCCTAGACAGAGATTAAAGGGAGTAGAGTTTACAGTTTGCAGTTTCCTAATGAGGGCAAGTGTTGGGGGAGGAACCAATATTTCCTCACTGGTGGCCAGGAAGAAAACATGAGTGAATGGTCTGAGTTGTGTAAGGGGAGACTTAGCAAAGGTTCTTCATCCACAATGTGGCTGGGCACTGGGAGACGTTCCCCAAAGAAATGATCATGGCACCAGACCTGCAAGATTTCAATAAGCATTTGGACAATGTTTTCAGACATGTGGCATCATTGTTGGGGTGATTATTCACAGGGCCAGAAGTTGGACTTTGATGATTCTGGTGTGTCCCTTCCCACTCAGGTATTCTTTGATTCTGTGGTTCTAAATAAAGAGCTTTTAATGGATATTAGGTGAGTGGGTTTTACCCTTCCCAGCTATTAGTATCAGAAGATCTAGACTGCAAATCTGGAGAATATAATTTGATTCAGATTTAGACTATTCCTTTAAAAATCATTTTCCTAGTAGCAAAGTATAAGTGACATCTTATTACCCAGTTCAGACTTAGGGATATCTATTTTATATATTGTTAATATATATCAACAAGATTTTCTTTCTACATGAATATCCTGGATTTACTGTATTACTTGGCTGAAACAAAACTTCCAAATCTGTTGATTTCTACAAGTTGCAGGAATGTTATTTCTAATCTTACATATTTACAGCTGCAGCTCCTCTTTTATAGCAGCATCAATTCCTCACAGAGCAACTCCCAATAACTAACTAGATTTGCAAGCTAACCAGTGTATTTATGCAAGCAGAAAGAGCCAACTGTCTGTAGTCTGAGAAATCATAAAAGGAGCTGGGTATGGTCTTATATTACAATAAAAAAAGTATCTATCAAATGGGAAATTGTAATGCTTGCTGATATTTTCAGCTAAAAGAAACAGTAGAACACTCCCTTGATCTCACCAACCATTTTCTCTAAGTACCTACAAAGCAAAATTATACACCAGTCTAAGAAGTGCAGAACAGTTTGTATGCGAAATACTGGAATCAAGTCCTCTATGCACACATACCATCCTTTAGAAAAAGTCCAAATCACTGATTTTTGGTCAAACAAAGATGTAATCTAAGGGACCTGATGAAGGGAAGGGAAGGAAGGGAGGAAGGGAAGGGAAGGGGAAGGGAAGGGAAGGGAAGGGAAGGGAAGGGAAGGGAAGGGAAGGGAAGGGAAGGGAAGGGAAGGGAGGGAAGGGAAGGGAAGGGAAGGAAGGGAAGGGAAGGGAAGGGAAGGGAAGGGAAGGGAAGGGAAGGGAAGGGAAGGGAAGGAGGAAGGGAAGGGAAGGGAAGGGAAGGGAAGGGAAAGGGAGGGAAGGGAAGGGAAGGGAAGGGAAGGGAAGGGAAGGGAAGGGAAGGGAAGGGAAGGGAAGGGAAGGGAAGGGAAGGGAAGGGGAGACAGGTGTCTTCATGAGACAATTATTCCTGCTGTCATTTCGGTTGGGTTTGCAGCACCTTTAGCAATGGTGGTCTGTCTGTTGCCTGTGGAATTATTCTGGATGGCTAGTTTGCCATTGGCTGCCTAACTTAACACACACAGTGAATTGTGCTTTGTTTTAAAAATTCATTATACATATCTCAAGATAGGATGTCTTACCTCTGGCTTGTTTCTAGGCAGAAAGTTTTGAAATGTTCATGTGCCCTAGGCGAGTTTTTTGGGGTTTACTTTTGATTTTTGATCCCGGCTTTAAATCAGCAGGAGAGTACACCTGGTACACACCCAGCTGTATGGGTGTATGGAGGCTCTTTATGTATGAGTGACTGCTTTGTTCTTCGGCTTCTGAAGCCAGTTAAAGGACAAAGCAAACACTGAAAGATTAAATAAACATGAGACTAGATATTGGGCTGTATCAGGGCTGAGTTGGACTCAAAAGACTCTAACAACTAGCTCATACCAAACATTGTGCTTTCATACAGGAGGAATCTCAGGAAATATGCAGCTGTCATGAAGTCTCTTTCATCATCTCCAGTTTCTAGAAAAGGAGAAGGTCTGAAACTGTCCATAAGCACGGTGTTTATGTCTGTCCACAGTTTATAACTTCCCACTGAATCCATGCACAGCCAAAGTTTGCTCTGAGTTGTCTGCATGTGTGCTACGAGCTTGGATTGTGCAGCTGGTTATATTTGATGGAAAACAATATTGCATAAATGCCTAAATTCTTAATTAGCATTTTATCTGCTCTTGCAAAATAAATTTGATTTGCATTCAATTAATGACACAAGTGTGCTTCACTGAAAAGTATCCTAATCCAGTAAGTGTTGTGCTATCTTCCATAAAAGTAAAATAAATATGTTTTCCTTGAGATGCTGGAGTAATAAAAAAGCAGCATAATTTCCAGTCAAATAATTTAAGTCTTTTAGGTCTTTTCTTGTCTCCCATGAGTTCTCTATTACTTTATCAAAAGAAAGAACAGAGAGAAAAAAAATAACTCAGAGGAAAAGAAGAAAAGAATCATTGCTTACCAGCTTAGCAATTATAAAGAAAAGGGGAAAAAAAAAGAGAGCATCAGATAAATTTTCTTATTGCTAACAGCAGCAAAAATCCCCAGAGGAAAGGATTTTAATGCCATCCCTGGAAGAGAAAAAAAAGGCTGAGCCAGCAGGATGGTATTACAATATTTTTAAGGTTTCTCTAGGGATGCTAAGGAAGAGAAAATAGATATATATGTAGTGGTAGTGAAGAAGACTTGCACTTTGATCTAATGTAAATTCCAGTTCAAGTTAACTAGTTAAATCTCCTCAGATGCTTTCATCCTGGAGAATTCCTGAATACAGGTGTTCAAGAATAAAATATAGAAAAAAAAAAAATAGAGCAATTCATGTCACACAAAAATGTTGTCCCATCAGGAACCTTAGGAAACCCTTGTGTTTCCAGAAGTAGAGCCTCTCCTGTGACTCCAGGTGCTAAAGGAGGAAGAAAACACTATGAGCCCTTTAGTTTTTGAAGAGTGTAACCTGCTTTCTGGTATGTTCTGGGAATTGCATGTTCCCTTTGAAAAAAAATAAAGCAAACTGTCCCTTAATTCATGGTACATAAATTGCAATACCACAAAATCTATCTCAGTGCAAGCAAAATTGCTATGATTTTTGCCAGCAAAAATTATGGTACACAAACTGTATTGCCTCAAAGCAGAACATCAAATTACTTAATCCTCAAAGTCTATTTCTCTTCCTTGGTTATAAAAAGATGACCATATTAATGGAATTTATTCTGGTTCTGGTTCATAGGAATTGAAGTGCAATATTTTTCGAATGCAGGGGCCAGAGGTCAGGCATGTCTGTGAATTTGACTCCTCAAGTTTAACTATTCAGCATGCCAGATGTCAAGGAGACAATAACCTCATAGTAAAGGCATTAACAATTAGAAATTTGCAGCTCTGGAGTACACAGAAAGTCAATCAAAAGGTAGTTTCTCAAATACTTTTGGGATGAGATGAGAAAAAGAAACAGCAATCTGCAAGAAAGGAAGAAAACCTGTGAAGCTTAACCATCCAGTTGCATTTTAGAGATGTAGAAGGTATTAAACACATTGAAAGGCTTTATGGGATATTAGAGGATTATTTAGGTGCTTGCTTCCTGATGATAACATTGGTTATGACACTGAATCATTACAGATATATTGATGCAATAATATCACAAGATTGCCTGATAAACACTGCAGAAATACTGTTTATACTGTTGGATGCTGTGCAAGCAGGTTTTTGGTTAGCTGGATATTAAACAAACTCCTCAGAATTTGGGATCTTGAAGAAATTCAGGTGGAGATAAGCAACGTCAAGGTAAAGGAAATGAAAGAACCTGATTTAAGTTCAGAGGAGAAGAAAGCACATCCATACATAAGCAAAAGTAGGCATGCAGTCACACTCAAGAGACTCAATAGATGAAAGATGGAGGAGGGAAAATAGAAGGCTGAAGTTCAGTGAAGATCCTTAATTGATTAGAATGCCCACAGCAGTTAAGAGACAACTGGAGGAATCAATTAAATATTACAGATGAGTTATGGCAAGCATAAAACTTTTAAATAATCAAGGGAAGTTAAAAAAAAAAAAATAGACCAGTAAAAAAGATCCAAGATAATGAGATAAACTAAAGGTTTCCTTTTTGTCATGCACAGTCATGTTTTCTTTCTCCACATGTTGCAATTCTTGTATTTAATATTTCACTTCTTTGTGGAAATTAAAAGAACACATTAAAATAACGGTGAATATTCAATATGACTGTCACGTTCAAGTGTGTCAGGAAGGGGTGAACCACAACTCTAGCTCACTCTGCTCATCATGAGAGGAGGAAAAACTTTCAAGTGAAATATGGCTTAACACATTTGCATAATAACATTCTATACCACCACTTCACACAGAAGCCATAAATTTCTTCAAGCTGGCTATAAGTTATCCTAACACAGTTTTGCACTAACCACTGACATTTTAGCTGGAAGTAACTTGTTGCAAGCTTTAATAAACTCCCATGACTCTCAGAAAGGACTGGCAGGCATTTGCAGCCGAGGTAGAGACTCAGTGGAGGTTGTAAGAAAGTTGTTTAGAGACCCTATAGACACCAGGTAATTTCATCGTGTTGCAAAAGGGTTCTTAGGACTTGTGGAAGCCTATTTTGAAGAATATTGGTTTACATAAGTGCCATAGGTATGTCTGGGCTTGCCAGAATCTTAGAACTTTTGGATTGAAAGGGATTTCTGAAGTAAAACACCACAAATACGGCAATATATGTACAGTTATATATTATAATAAAATAGCCAAATTATTTAACCTGCAATACATTTCAAGGTTGTAACTTAGAGCATTTCAAATGCCACAGTGAAATTACAACACATTTCTTTTACAATAACTTATATTCATATATTATTTTTGTTTTTTATTTTTTTACCTTAGAAGATTGAAGAGCACCTTAGAAGCCACCTTCAGCTTTCTATGGGTATTTACCTATCTGAGGACAATACTTGAAAGCATTTTCAATATGATCATATAGCTGCAGCCAAACTGAATCTTCTGTTTACAAAGAAGGACACCACCAAAGACAACATGAAAAGTCACTCTGATTTTGATTCCTGTGAAGGTTCACCTCATTTCCAGCAATTTTAAATTAATACAAATTAAGGGGAAAGTAGTCTTTAAGTTTCTGAAAGAAACCCTTAAATTGCACATACATGGTTTCTCAGGATGAAAGTCAAATGCACCACCTGAATACTGACCCCTAATTTTAATGCATAAACAGCTTATTACAGAATTTCAGCTGTCATTTTATAAAAGCAATTGCCTTATACTGTAAGGTAAGTCTGAAACTTTACCCTTTTGCTTTTGTGACTGTGATTATGCTGCTGTCTGTGAGTCAACAGAACAAGAATTAAATATTATTTATAATTTTCTACTCCTCTGTCCAGACAAACTTATCCACCATGCAAACACACCCATCAGTGTATACATACATACATATATATATATATATATATATATACAATTTGAACAGATATAAGTGGGAGAAGAAATTGTGAGGGTGATCAAAAATTGGAAAAAGCTGCCCAGAAAGACTGGTTGTAGGAACACTTTCCCCAAATAAAAAACACCCTCAACCAGAATGGGCCCTGATCAACCAAGAATTAAAAAAAACAGCTACTTTCTTTGGAACAAGGGTGAGTGTAGAACAACTCTGTTGGTCCTTTCCAAACTAAATTATTCTGTAATTCTATAATTATGTATATCATAAATCTTACTTACTATGACAGTCTCTTCTGTACTGGGAAAAAAACCCCAGCATTTTTAAAAAGTCATTCCTCTGAAATCCTACAATAAGATGCAGCTCAAGGAAAAGGCAGCTTTCCAGGTAATCTTCTTCCAGGTGGACTCCTCAGGTGGGATTTTTTCCATGTCCTGGAAAAGTACTACAAGGAAAAGTTGCAACCCTTTTATGAATGACAACCAGGCATTACATATGTATAGTGTCCTAAGCAAGACCTTGTTAACAGTTTCAATACCTTCCATAAGTCTGTTCTAGACAAGCATTAGGATCTTTTGTAACCTGCCACTGGAATTATTTACCTGTCCCTTTATAACTACTTATTTTCACCTTCATGACCCCCAAAGACTTGATCCCTTGTATGAGATTCAATAAAAACCTTAAAAAATTACTAAAAACCTTTATTTTCTATAATTCTAACTCACAGCAGCACCATTCAAACAAAAATGTAGGAAAAGTTGACTGCTCTCATGGATTTATATCCTCATCTCAGGGTGAATACTGTTTCTAGATAATCAATAAATTCAGTTAACACATGCTTTTTCAGATACTGAAGTGACTGTTGATTCAACTGTTTTCTGAGGCTTTCTTTGGAAGAACTCAGACTTTAAGGAGAAGATGGAAATCATAAGGAAAGATATTAGAACTACTGAAGCATAATGAATAGATTGTGGTATTCTGACTGTATTTTTCCAAGTCTGCAGAAAAATAGCTATGCCAAGGCTGTACATTAAAATGGACAAGTGTGAAGTGATTGCCAAAACTAGCAAATCTGTCTATGGTAACAAAACATTGTTTGAAACTCCTGGGCAAATATTGGATCATGGTAGAAATTTTCATATTTCTACCATGTGAAGGAACAAAGATCACATGGCAATTAATTATTGTTAGATTCTGCAAGACAGATTTACAAAGATAAATAGGAAATATGGTTTCCACTGGAAACTAATATTCATTGCTCTGATCAATCTTACCATATACCTATTAGCACCATCAAGCACTTATATTGTACATAATATGCACACACACACACAAATATATTTATATGGCAATTACCAGTCATAAATCTTATAGAAATTGGTCTGGAATTAAAAAAAAATTCAAAGTTGCAATATAAACTTCATATATATGAAGTCAGTAGGGCTATATACACACATACATGCTTAGAGACACAGGATTTGCCTCCTTGGTAAGCCAAGAATGGAGCAAAATGCCTCCTTCCAAGAGAGCTGCTAGAATAGCAAAAGATGCTTACAAATTGGATATATCAATGAACTAGGAAAGGCTAAACCACTGGATTCTTGCTGCAAATCCACATGTTATAATGGTCTACAAGGGATTCTTCTTAAGTGCATTGAAATTAAATAGCTTCTCTGTAAAGAAATGTAATTTCAGTCTGTCATCATTACTGACCACTGAGTGGTCAGTCACTACTCATTACTTTTAGGCTGATTCCAGATACTAAAAAAGTAGAAGCTGTGTTTTCATGACACTGCAGCTATTGCCAAGGACTATGTATGGGAAGAAGGAGCATTAAGTGTCTTTTTATACCAAATTCCAGCTTTACCCTCCTTAAATCGTACTAGAGAAAGTGTAATATTATCCACATTTCCTCACTCTTTTTCTTTTGATTTCTTTCTAACTACACATGCAAACATATCAACACGAAGTAAATAAAGAAAGAGAAAAAGATGCATATTTATTTTCCATTTTCTTGTCTTCAAAGCTTTCCAGGAAAAAAAAAAATTCTGTTACATTTCATTTTATTTTCAATCTTTTTCTCAGCTGGGTAGCTGGGATTCCTGCTTATGTAATGAACAGCAAATTCCACTTCATACTGAAACTCTTCTTCTGATAAAATTTGCCTGTTTCCTGATTTACTAGTGTGCTCAAACATCATACTGTTAGAATTGCCTTATTGTGTATAGGAAGGAATGATCCCTCATTTTCTGTAAAGATCAATGTAAAATCATTTGGTGACATTTGAATATGTTAATTTGGGGGGGGGAGAATGGATAATTTCATTTTAATACAAAAGAATTTATATGCTTGCCTATATTTACATAAAAAATTGTAAATAACCACTGCAACTAGTAAAAATAGAAGTAAATCTTTAATTTCCCAAAGACATCTTTAAACATCATGTAGGGAAAACAAACTAAGCCCCAAAATTCAGATTAATCATAGTTTGTCATTTTTGCAGGCTCATGAACATGGTGAAAATGTGTACCTTTTCCATGCAATATTGTGGGATGATGTTTGATTTGTTTTTTCCCTTCAGAAAAGAAATCAAAGGAAACAAGTAATAAAAGAAAACTGACAATATAACAAAACAAAAGTATATTAAAACCCCAAATATTTATACAACAGTGACTACAGAGCCCTCAAACCCCCAAATGTTATTTCAACTAGTACATTCCTTCTGGTGTAAGTAAAGTGTTATCATTGGTTTGAAAATCTTTGAATAAATCCACATTAGTGCTGTGGGCATTGCCATCCAAGCCTAGAAGTCCTAAATAATGAAGCCTTGGCTTTCCTTTGTATTTTTAACTTTATAATTGCCCATCAGACTTATTGAAATGCCACATTTCTTGGAAAGGAACCCAGGAATCTAGGAGAAGAGGGTGCGCTTAAACTAGAAAATACTTTTGGGTTTTTTTCCCCTGAGAAACACCCAGCAGGCTATTTTCCACAGCATTTACCTGCAGACAATCCCAATAACCACCACATTTCAAACCCAGGCAAGGTGCTGTTCACATCAACACTGTGTTTGTATATACTTTTGTCCTTTGTTGTCCTTTATAAAATAAAGGGAAGAATATTTTTGTTTCCTAAGAAATTCTTGAAGATACAGATTTAAGATAGTGAGACATCTTCAGGGAGCTCAAATAGCAAGCAGCAACACATTGGTAACTACAAATTTAATCCATTAGAGTTCCTCTTTTCATCTTACCTTTTCTGATTGTCATGTGAAGTCACATGTCTATTACTTCCCATCCCTGTGACGCTTTTGAATTCTTCCAATTACTTTTTTCTCACATTGTATTTGGGTGGTAGCAATAATAGTAAGAGAGTATTAATTATCTCCATTTCATCATTAATCAATCCAAGATGTCTGGTACAAACTGGTGTATTAAAGAGGGATTTAAGTGTCAAAGACTTAGAAGCAAGCCTGGAGAACTTGAACTTGATGATGCTTCCATGAGGAGATTGCTCAAGACAAGTTAAAAACAAGCTATTGATGAGATATTTCGGATCATGTGTGTGGAACTGAGCTGTGACGCTGCCACAGTCATGATTCATTGGAGTTTTTGAAAGTAATCAGTGATTCCAGAGTTTGCAGCTCTACCCTCCAGACAAGCTGGTTACCAGGAGTTCAATGTGTGATAATACTGAGAGGAAAGAAATTTAAGTATGTCTTCTTCTGGGATATAATTCCCTATATATTATATGGATGGGAATGTGTGTGTTTATGTGCACCTCAAGCTAAAAAGAGTAAAAAAATAGTTTTTTTCAGGTTTCAGAAGAATATATTCCAGATTAACAAGAAAGTCATATAATGGACACTATAAATAAACTATCTATTTTCTCTTTTCTTTTCTTTTCTTTTCTTTCTTTCTTTTCTTTTCTTTCTTTTCCTTTTCTTTTCTTTTCTTTTTCTTTTCTTTTCTTTCTTTTCTTTTCTTTCTTCTTTTCTTTTCTTTTCTTTCTTTTCTTTTCTTCTTATTGTTTTTATAGTGATTGATTGAAAACAAAAGTTCTGTGTAAAGAAGAAAAAGACCTCAAGGTCTGTAAGAGACACCTCTGTAAAGCTCCAAGTCTCACTGTGAGTGACTTGCTCCCTTTCTGTTTTCTAAATAAATTAATTACTACTCCCAGATTATAGCAGGAATATAATTATTTTGCTTATTTGAATTTACGAATTCTCACATAAGCTCAAAATTTATGGCAAGAATTAGGTGATATGAAACTTTGGTCTTCTCTCTTGGCAGTACTTTCCAGAATTGTTTTCCTCAGCTCCTATTCATGACTGTAGGTAGGTTTCAACCTACCTGAAAAAGTCTGTAAACTTGTCATTGACAGAAACAATAGGCAGTTTCTTATTCCCAGGCAGATACATATACTGCATCAATCTGTTTACACTGTACTGTTAAAAGGCCATTGAGGGCCATCCCTTGAGGACAGGAGGCCATGAACACAAAATGAAATTTTCCATCTGAACAGAAAGAAATGCCCTTTTCTTGTGAGAGTGACTGAGCAGTGTCAGAGAGGTTGTGGAATCTTCTTGGAGACATTCCCAACCCTACTGGAAATGGTTCTGCACAGCCTGCCCTGGGTGACCCTGCTTGAGCAGGAGGATTGGACAGGATGGTTTCCACAGGTGCCTTCCAACCTCAGCTGTTCTGTAATTCTGTGAAAATCTTCAGAGATTCACTAATCATGGTACAGTATTGATGTGTAGCTGGAAAAACAACAACTTCTGCAGAAATAACAACCTGGCAAAATCCTTTTCACAGATTTAACTCTTAAAGGCAATATCGTTGTCATCTGCTCTTGAGAAGATGTGATAGATTCCACTCCCTAGAATTATCTTGATCCCTCATTGAATGAACATGATCAGACTCTGTGGTGTAACTCCAAATATTCATTAATATTTAGTCCAATTTCAGCAGCTCCCTCATCTAGACAATGTGGATGAGGGTACTCAGCTGCCTGTTTAAAAGTGCTTGAAAATTCATGGATGAAAAGCACATGAAAAAGGGAGACACCTTTCTTGATGGAAATCTGAAACTAAGAGAAACTTTTCATTCTTTATTTGCAAGTTCAGTTCTAAAACTTCCTGCATTTATATTGCAGAAATCAAATCATACCTATCAGAAACTTCAAAGTCACATATATTTTATTTTAGCCATTAGCATGGTAAGCAATATTCTGCAGAATTAGCTCTGATTCCATTCCAAACTGCAAACCTCGTTAGCTACAATGTTTTGATGTGCTTTTATCCTTCATTAGTATTTTGGAGCTTTTTTCCCTCTTCACTTTACCTCTTTATTGCAAAGCATCTCACTCTCTTCTAATTTATGTATAGTTGTGCCCAGCCTCAAAATGTCATTAAGTTGATAGGTCACACTTTAAATTAAGTTTGTCATATAAAAGTGTAATTTAGATCCAATAAAACAGTTATTACCACTTTTAATTAGGAAAAGTAGGAGTCGTGTCTGTCTGAGAGACATTCTTAGACATAACCATGCAGAGAACCAGGCTGCAGGTTTTTTCATTCGAGTGGAATCACTGATTATTGCAGCAGCCCTATTCAAATTCAGCTGAGGGTGCGTTTGTCTGTCAGTGGAACAAAACTCAATTAAGAAAAGAAAGATATTTGGAAATTACAGTTTCAAGTGTTCATTGGATCTTGGGTTTTAGTTGATTGCAATGGTGCTGTCTCAGATTTAGTGAATGTGCAGTGTCCTCCTGGCAAGTGGTTACAGATGCACTTTTTCAACATCCAAAATTATGCAATTGGGATGAAGGCTAATATTGATCCACCTAAAAACAACTGATTTTTTTTTTTTCTGGGTGGTTAGTAACACTTATCACACTCTGAGCACCAACTTATTATCTGTTCATGCCTATCAGTTTTAGAAGTAGAGGTAAACATAGCAATAATTCACATTCATTTTTGAAGCAAGATACATCTTGAACAGCAAACAAGTTCTGTGCAGTATGAAGCTGGATAGGTAGGATATAACACAGGATATAAATGTGCAGTTTGCAAAATGGCTGCACTTGATAAATCTGCTTCTGCTGAATCTCACTGCTCCTCTCCATTTTATCCACAGGGAATACATTGCCTGTTTATCAAGGAAACTAATAAAATACCTTTGAAAGTACAATAATCATAAAGTGACCCTGTTTTCATTTGAGAGACTAGTCCTAGTAACAAGTGCACAGATTTTATGTCAGTGGATGTGTACTGAGTTTAAGAATATTACAGCAGTGACAAAGAAGAATCAGACCTGTGACTCATCTGCAGTTTTAATCACTCACTAAGATGGGGTTTTTTTACATGCAGTGTCATTTACACAAAAAATACAGATGTGCAAGGATACTTTCTATCATCAGAAAACTAAATGGCTATATGTAGAAAAGATCATCAGTAAAAAAATAAACAGTCCTTTATCTACAAGCAAATACGTACCTAGCACACAAAAAAAAAAAACACAAAAAAACCAAACCAAACCAAAAGAAAAAAAAAACAAACCAACCAACCAACCAACCAACCAAAAAAAAAAAAAAAAAGTGTGACATTTACCTGAAAATGTAGAGGTTAAATGTATTATTTAATAATGCTATCTGGAGTTGTCTTTGTGACTCTAAGGGATGCACAATATCCCACTTTTTCACAGTACATTATACTATGTCAACTAACTTTTTGGGTTTTGGCTACAAATTTTATACATAGAGAGACAGAAAGGAAGATATATACATACATATATGTATGTATATATATAGACACGTACATATATATGTGAGTACACATCAGAGGCACTTTGCAAGAGTGCACTTTCCAAAGTTGTTACATTTTCAAAGGACTGACTGAGTGTTAAATGTCACTGTTTTGAAAAACTAGGTATATTTTGTATATCTTCAGTCACCAGATATTCTTGTTATCTCGTATTTTCCATACAGCTGCTCCTCAAAGTATTAGAGTGGCAAGGTTATATGCTGTAGTAGTTCATCTGTAAGGGGAAGTGATCAGCTCACCTCTATAATTGCTTTTCTAGAGCTCCAGGCATAGATTTGCCATGAACCTTTAATTCCCTCTCATACACCACCTACTACATCTTGTCTCCTGCTCTGTTCCTATGGCATAGGTACAATTCATTTTCCCAGCACTTTGTTGCAACATCAGCCTGGCTCCACAATCTTATGTGCTGGATGCAATAAATCAACCACAAGCAGAATTTCCCAAGAGTCTAGGATAGATTGCTTTTTTCAAAGTTAAACTCCATGTTGTCCTCTTGCCTAATATACGTCCTGGTATTGAGAAAGTTCCCTTTCACAGAACCATCTTCAGTTCAACTACTATCCACTATTTGCATCTGCCACTGCATTTGTTGAATAAAACACCAAAGATTTGCCTCTTTTATTGCACCCTAATATTCTGGTCTTGTGAATAGCCAAGAAATGATCCCCAGGGACAAATACAAGACTAAAGTAAGCATTTAGTGATATCCTTCAAGTCTCCATCTCTTTGTGGCTTAAAAATAATTCCTTCTTGGATTTGTACATAATATATCGGTGGTTTGAAACTAAACAGAGCCAGGAAATATTCCCAAACTGGAACTACATCATCTGCTAAGCTGTCATAACAGTTGCTATCACAGTTTTGGCTTGTACCAATTAGAGCTCTTTCAAATAATTCCCAGGCACAATCTGGGAGTTAGGCACAAGCTAATCATTCCAAAACTAGACCATTCCCAATAGGTAGTTTGGATGCAGTTGTTCTGTCTTGGAGGCTACAAGAGTTTAGTGCAAATACTAGCTGTTCCTTGCCAGTTAGCCTGAGTGCCAGAAAATTATGCTCTAAGTGTATCTATATCTAGCATATCTCATCTAGACTTCTAAATATAGCAAGAAATTATCCAGTTTACTCCTGATTTGTACTAAAACCAATGTTTTCAGACCATTTCTAATCTATTACCACATAAATTTTTCATTTCACATTCCCTAATTCTTGTTTATTTACCTTGCTCATGTAATTGCTAGGCCACATAACCAGAAGCATAAAATAGCTGCAGTATTAAGAAATAATCTAAGGTCCAGATCTGAGGCTAATGTAGCAGAAAACTAAAGCCAGATGAGGTGTCTTTACTTAAATGTGGTGATTTACTAAATTATTATTTTTAGCGAAAATATATTGAGAAAGTGTTCAGATGTGTAGCATTTAAGTATATATATGACACATCAGGATAAAAAATTAAATTTATTAAAATACAATGTAATTGCCTGAGAAGTGGAGTATACCTGTGTCTTTAAAAGAATGCTACCATACTGCTATATCTGGCAACTCAGGAAATATTTGGGATATTTTATTAAAAATATGCTTTCTGAAATTCAGCCGTCAGATATATTAATTTGGAGGACAGCCAGCCTCCCTGATCCTATTAACCACATTTGAAAACCCTCATATGGCTGGAAAAATATAAGATCCATCCCACGTTTCAGAATAGTAATAAGGAAGCTCAGTGAGAATTTCACAATTGAAGAATTGCCAAGTCTTCCATCACGTGCCAGGGGACAAGGGTAACCTGGCAACTTTGGCCTGATAATTCTGAGGACCCCACACTCTCCCACAGCTGGGACTTTGATTCACCCAGAAGCTTTGAGCCAAGACCTCTCTGTTGATAGCTATGTGATAAATCCCCAGCATGGGAATTCTTCTTGAGCTGCTGAGGAATCACTGGTTGCCCGCCATGCTCAAAATTCACAGTTCGCATTATAATAAAAAAAAAAATGAAAAGCCTGTCTATTGTCTGGATGAGAATGCTAACAAACCCACACTCTTATCACAGGGCTAATTCCTCACAAGGTCTTTCTTTGCACTGTTCTGGTCTGTATGGAGAAAAGGGATGGTATTTTTTATTAGACACAAATTACAGAATGAAATAAGGATGAATGTCTCTACGTCTAATAATTTTTAATTAATTTCTCATCACTTTTCAGTTCCACTATAGTGAGGTCAAAGTTTACACCAGACTGTTCTAATGTCAGAAATAGCCAATAGATAATTAGCTAACTGAACATTAAAAATAATCTCCTCTCTGTTGAGTCCAATAATGTGTATGTAGCCTGAGTTAATAGAGCCAGATCTACAAAGCATCCAGTCTTTATATGGGGGCAAACAAAGAGATAAAGGATTCATTAATTCTCAGAACATGAGAGATCACAGCAGCCATTCCCCATCCCTCTGCACCACTGAGGGGAGGAGGTAGACATTTTGTGAGTGAAACTGAGCCTAGAAAGATGGGAGGAGTGGGAGGTGTTTTAAGATTTGGGGTTATTTTTCATTACCCTACTCTGATTTGATTGATAAGAAAATAAATTAATTTTCTCCCAGCCAAGTCTGCTTTTACCATGGCAGTTACTAGTGAGTGGTTTCTCCCTGTCCTTATCTTGACCCATAAGCCTTTCATTATATTATCTCTTTCCTGTACAGCTGAGGAGGGGAATGATAGAGTGGATTTGGTGGGCAACTGATGTCCAGACAAGGTCACCCCACCACACTGACATTGATAAACCAAAACATGAAAGAAGGACTCTGATCTTGTGATTAGAGCAGGACTGAGTGAAAGTAGAAACATAGTTGTTCAAAATTAAAAAAAAAAAAAAAAAAAAAAAAAAAAAAAAAAAAAAAGGAAAGAAAAGAAAAAGAAGTTCACACTTTCAAGCACAAATATCTTCAATAATTAGCAGTAACAGCAAGGGGAACACAATTACAGGCAGACTAAATTGCTTTTTATTTAAATGTTCGCTTTTTAAAATGTATCCCAGTGTGAAAGTCCCTCTTTAAATTAGTGAGAGCATGCATAATCTCAATGTCTCCACTGGGGGTTGTAAGAATATATGTCCTCTCACTTGCTTAGTTGTGCATTTAGGGGATTAGAAGAAAATTATACAGCCCTGGGTACTTTATAATGACAGATATCAATAGTAATTTAGCTAATTGAGTGTATTCCAGCTTTATTTTAATTTACTGGTGTTTTTCACTTTATTCTTTGTTATTTAGTTCTGCCTGAGTATCCCACTATAACTATAAACCTTGACCCTGCAAACTCTTGCTCATAGAAATAGACTTTTCTTCCCTTATCAGGAAGGAGTTTTACAAGTAGATCTGTAACCATTAGAGGACACTTAAAAAACTAGGGCAAAGAAATGCCTATCTCAGTTTCTAAAACTTTTTTAATCTACCAAGAAAATAAAACCAAGAAATGCTTCTGTAAAAAAAGAGAAAGTTTTTTAAAGCATAAGCAGTTTCAGTTTTGTTCATATCATTCAACTTTGTGCTCTATTTTCTGTAAAATACAAAATTAAACAACATGAGGGAAAATACCATTGAACTTCCAAATTTGCAAGTACTTGGTAGAATGTACTGAAATTTATTGGTTATGCCAAACTCTAAAAACAAAGAAATCACCCTGCTTGGAGAAAATTTTTCATGCATTACTGAATATTCTGAACATGCTACAAATTCACCTGAAGGTAATAATAAATAAGTTTAAATTAGACCATGTCAAAACACATCTTTGCTAATAGACATTAGTAATTAAAATAACTTTAGAGATATATACTGCCTATAGAAAAGAATGGGAGGAAACCACAGTTATTGAACATCTTTTTAGTACAATGATAAATATAAATCCCATGGGATGGAAACATTCAAAATGGAAATTTTCATAATAGAGCCATAGAGTTGACAATATTAAAAATATAGATAATTTTTCCCTGGAAAGTCCAGGACGTAACTTGGAACTTTACCAAAGTTTTTACAGAGTCCTTTAAGTACTGTTTTTCCTGAATTTTGCTGAGTTTTTTGTTAGTGTAAAACCGTTATAATATTCACAACATGAATAACCTGACACCACAATGCATTTCACCAATCTAACATTGTAGGCATCAAGAGATTAAAAAAAAAAAAAAAAAAAAAAAAAAAGCAGTAACTCTGAGGATAACATTTCTCCTTCTGTAGATGTTTTGCTGCAGGGTGGAAAGTTGATGTAGCCTTTTAGACCATAGTCCTGTTACACACTGAGCACTCTGCCCCTCAAGTCCTTGAGAACTCTGTGCAATGTAGGCATGTACTTCATCCATCAGTACATGATTGTTTCCTACAGTATATTCTTGTGTGCTTTATCCAGTACAGTATTAAATTATTCACGTGGTGGACTCCAATACCTCCTCAGGGACATTGCTATGAACTACTAGACCTCACAGGAAGTTCTGTTGATGTAAAGCCTGTATTTTTCTTGCTTCATTTTCATTCAGTTGTTTCTAGTTATGTTCCCTTGGACCTCTCTAAGCAAATCCTGTGTGTCCTGGGTGTTTACACAATTCAATTGCTTACAGACAGATATTGCATCCTCTAGTAACAAGCGTCTGGCCAGTGGTACCCGCTCTCTTATATTTTTCAGTCTTTCTTCATATTGTCTCTTCCTCAGTGTATTTTTCTGTTCAGTTTCTTGGTGTGATAATTACTTGTAAATTGGTGGATTAACTGCTGTCTTGAAATCACCTGCTTTAATATGTAAAATATATGAACTAAGGACTAACTCAAAATCTACTTCCTTGAATGCTTATCATCCAGCATCAAGGATATTTTGAAGAGTTGATGTTCTTAGTGAAAACACACTAAAAGTTGAAAACCAAAGTCCCAGTTGGGAGTACATGACCTAATGACTCTCTCTCTTAGCATCTCTACTCTTCTGAGATTATTTTTCTGAAACGTACCATATTGACAAGCATGTCCACAAGTTGTTTAGCTGTGACCTCCCACAGTTTTCAGTTGTTCATGCCAAATGGGAGCATACAACTTGACTAGAAGTCCCCTGAAATATTGCTGAAGGTTTTTCTCTGAGGCAGATGCTTGTACTTGACTTCCCTACATATTTCAGTCTTGTGTACTACAGAATTCCTTTGATTCCTTCCTTCTTTTTCAGAGCTTTATGAGATCAAAACACAAACCAAAATTCAAATTCTTCCTAAGTAATGCAAAAGAACAAAAATCTAACAACTCTGAATACATAACTCGCAGGTGTACTGTAATTAATAGGAGTATTACAGAATAATTACATGTGGTTTTCATTTTCTTTTAGTGTAAGCTTTTATAAGCTATGCAATGAAGTCTCTAACAGCATCTTCCAGCCTAGTGACTTAGGTGAACATAAGAGGAACAATTTTATTACTTAAATCTTTGTAAAGATAAACTGTTCTTTTTATTAGTAAGCAATATAGAATTTTTAAGGAAATAGTGCAATGTTTTCACCTGCTTTTTTAGAGTTCTCAATCTTTCCACCAAGTTTCAGTTTATAATCCTTATGATTAAAAATCGTTGAAAATAAAGCATGTGGATAGTTAAAATCAACCTAGATTTTCTGTATTTCTAATTTGGATGCAAATGTTAATGAAAAAATATTTCCAGGGACAATGGAGAACGTCTAAATCACTTATTTTTAGACCTTCAGAACAGATATTCAAGTTAGTATAAGTGTGCAAGTTGCCTGCAGAGTGAATGGAGACTTTCAGCTGTCAAAAAACTCAATTATTCTTTGCTGACATGCAATGAAGAAAACTGATATAACTTAGTATTTCTGTTAAATCATTTATAAATAACTGATAATTCTGAGCTTCATATTTATAAAACCAGCGTACATGATCTCCAGGTGCTATGACCTGAAGTCAGTTTGATCAATGCACTTAGTCACCACTAAGGCCAGGGCATCAGAAGTCAAAAACTTTAGGATTCCATAACCTTTGCTGGGTCACTCCTGAAGTATACCTTATATTTTCAAAATTAGTGGGTCAAGGTCTATGGCAGCCCAAGCTACCTTTTTAATCCAATTGCTGCATTCCTTTGAAGGTAATAAGAGAAGAAAAAGTTGACGGGAAGACTTTAGTACTGAGCCACAGAGAGAGAGGTATGAGACAAGAAACCTCTAATGCCCATCTCTACTGTGGCAGTACTTTCCGATGGAAACATTTGCTTTCACATTTCTTCCTTCAAACACTTTTCTTTCTTTAAGGAAGTCCACATTGCAATTGCAGAAATGGTTAAACTAAACCTTCTTTTGATTTTTCTGACAAATATTCTGGCCACACAACTAACTGCATATAGCCAAAATTAAAATACCAACTGCCATTTAACCATGCACAAGAAATAAACTGTTTGTGTCTAACTCAAATAAAAAATATTATTTATGCTGTACTTTGGAAATTATGTGGTGACAGACTCATCATGTCTGTGGGCCCCATTTAATAAAATATAATTTAACATGATTGAAAGAAGGGAAAAATGCCAAGTCAAAGCATCATTTTATGAAAACTTTAACAGCTTGCATTCCCTCCAATTAACTGAAAACACTATCAGCACCACAGATTGCTTTGTGCACCCACATCCTTCAGTGAGCACCTGCTACCTGATGGGGGCTTTTCCCACTTAGCTTTGACTGTCAAGGAGAAAGTTAACAATGTTAAAAGGTTTTATGGGAACTACTGTCTTGTTTTATTATTTGTCACTTTTGTTATTACAGTTGAAAGCAAAATAAAGTAATTGCTCTTAATATCTTTTGAAAAAGATGAGAATGACACTTCATTTAAAACAGTCGATCTTTTTCAGTCTCTAGCAGCAGTGGAGGATGCCCAAAGATTGCCTGTGGATTATGGGACAGATTTAATGGAGTTCTTTCTAACTCACAAAAATATCATTGATTTATAGGATAGAAATGCAGGGTATGTATGTCCCTCGTGCATAACTCTTTAATAATCTATACTAATATCCCTCTAAATATTCTTCCTTCCTTCCTTCCTTCCTTCCTTCCTTCCTTCCTTCCTTCCTTCCTTCCTTCCTTCCTTCCTTCCTTCCTTCCTTCCTTCCTTCCTTCCTTCCTTCCTTCCTTCCTTCCTTCCTTCCTTCCTTCCTTCCTTCCTTCCTTCCTTCCTTCCTTCCTTCCTTCCTTCCTTCCTTCCTTCCTTCCTTCCTTCCTTCCTTCCTTCCTTCCTTCCTTCCTTCCTTCCTTCCTTCCTTCCTTCCTTCCTTCCTTCCTTCCTTCCTTCCTTCCTTCCTTCCTTCCTTCCTCCTTCCTTCCTTCCTTCCTTCCTTCCTTCCTTCCTTCCTTCCTTCCTTCCTTCCTTCCTTCCTTCCTTCCTTCCTTCCTTCCTTCCTTCCTTCCTTCCTTCCTTCCTTCCTTCCTTCCTTCCTTCCTTCCTTCCTTCCTTCCTTCCTTCCTTCCTTCCTTCCTTCCTTCCTTCCTTCCTTCCTTCCTTCCTTCCTTCCTTCCTTCCTTCCTTCCTTCTCCTTCCTTCCTTCCTTCCTTCCTCTATAACTATTTGATATGTTGTGCTATCCTATCAAGAGCATAGGACTGCTGTGTGTAGTGTCAAAAATTCAGCATATGGCAGTAACTAGTGGCACCTCAGGACTTTGCTCTCAGATGCTTGTGGCCACATGTCACTGTCCTTACCTCAGCCTCACCTCAGAAGCCATATAACCTTGTTATAATAAGTCCTTTGGAGAGGAAAGCATTACTGATTCAACCAAAAGTCCAGAGTTCAAAGGTTTTTCTTTCTTGTAACTCAGAGCATGAGCAAAAGTTCTTGCACTTACCTTAACCCAGGAGTGTAAACATACCCTAAATGACACAATTTGTTCCTACATGTATGATGAATGTTGGCCTCTGATGACTTCTGCAGTAAATAACAGCCAAAAAATATATAACTCTCTCTGTTCTTACCTACTAGAGCACCAATATTTTCTCCCATTGAGATCACCATTTTTAAAAGCATAATTCAAACCCTGCACTCATTTTTAAGGAAAGAAAAAAAATGGAAGGAAGAAGATAAGAAGGCTTTTCTCAATACTTATTCAGATCTCATGCATTTTGGAGTATAGACTGTTCTCAGATAATAAATAAATATGTCTCAACAAATGCAACTTCCATATTTGACTCAATATTTAAAACAAACAAGCAAGGCAAAACAAAACAAAACATAACCAAAAAACACCACTCCTTTATTAACAGCATCCAGTGAACAAAATATGTCAAGAGGAAGCCCCTGTAATAGCCAGAATTCTGCCTGTCTAGGTTAAAGATTTAAAGTAGATGTTGAATGTAACTAATGTAGAATTAAGCTAGCTGTAGAAGATACGGAGAAGGGAAATCAACAAAAAAGACCGGAGAGGTAAAACGACTAAAGATCATGATAAAGTGCTGCAAGTGATAAGTTCAATCACATATTTGGGCGGTTTTATATATCCTGACTTCATGAGATAAAGCAGTTTTGCATTAGGAATTAGAAAAAAATAATACCATGAGAAGGTATAAACAGCTGTTGGCACTGTTCATTCATGGCTAGCTACTGTCAGATTACAATGCATTGTCTCCATTAGGGCAATGTGGGATCTCCACCTGACTGATGGACAATGCAAATGGATTCCCAAAATCTGTAACTGATGGACAGCATACATCTGCTCCCAACATCTGTAACTACACAGCATCTGGGGGTTTAAAAGCATCAGAGGATGAGCTCCACTGACTTATTAACTATGCAGCTCTTGTGGCATACATGTAAAGCTGAAGCAGGCTTTTCATCATCACCCTAACCTTAATTTCTATCATATAAAGAGAGCAGGCCATGCCAGAGTGTGATTTAGTACTCCTAAGGTCTGGATTGTCTTCTAGAAGTGCCTGCCTCACCCACAGACAGAGCAAAAGACAGCAGACTTCTGATTTAATTGTCTTGGTTATGTATGAGAAGTACACAGGATGAATGTGGCCTCTGTACTGTGCTCAATCAAGTCCAGCAACACAAAGTCTTTAAAATGCAATGAGGTATGAGGCTGCAGAGAAGTGTTGAAGAGATGTGATTTAATGGCACTATTCTGCTCTGCTCATTTAGGGGGAATTTTTCTGCCAAACATTCACCTAAGTTCATCTGGAATGATCCTTTAGTACTGTGAATGCTTTTATATACACCAATAAATGAAACAACCTCATGAGTCACAAGTTCTGCAGATTCTCACACTCATTAATTAGAAAAGAGGTCAATTTCATGAACAAGAAAGTGAAATCCTATTTGGTCTCACCACCCACCAACAGAAAAAATGAGAACTGCAGATTCAAAGTTCAGATTTAAGTATTAAGATTCAAAATACATCTTAATTTAATTGCATATCACATCTAAATAGCATAAAAATCTGGGCTAACAACAGACAATCTTAAATCTCTTATTACTTTGTGAGCTACAACATGGTTCTTGCACAGGTAAAGACACTGAAGACATGAATAAAGGTTTATAGATTAGGCCAAAAGAGCACAAAGAAAGACAAAGCTCGTGAACACTTTCCCAGTCAGAATCTGAACTGTTCAGCTGCAAACCATAGCCTATCTCCATCTGATATTCTTGTTTCTATTAATTTGCAGAATAAGGGTACTCAGTAGCACCAAACACTGATATTGTCCAAGGACAAGAAAAAAGGCAGTCAATGAGTCAGAATCTAATTTGGGAAACAATGCAAGTAGTCAGAGATCATACAGAGGGAAGGTGAGGGTCATAGGGCCAGAGACATTAAATCACAGGCAAGTAATGTATAGATCCAATTTCAAAGTGACCTTGCACTTAAGCATATATTTCCTTTTGCTCATTATTAATTATAAACATCAAAACAGTGATGAAAGATGTGAATGATTTTTCAATAGACTGTGTAGATTAGTCCAGAAAGGACTTTTTTCATTATTTTATCTATAGGTGTACTACAAGCTAAATAGAGCGGAAGATAATAAATTCAATATTATGGTCAAAATCCAGTCCTTAGATATGATCTCAGGTGTTTACAAACTAATCAGCATGTGAATAAAAACCTCCTTTGCCACAGCTGAGAATCACAGAATCACAGAATATCCTGGGTTAAAAGGGACTCGAAAGGACCATTAAGTCCAGTTCCTGGCCCTGCACAGAACAGCCCCAAAAATCAACCATGTTTGTGAGAGTATTGTTCAAGTGCTTCTTGAACTCTGTCAGGCTGGTGCTGTGACCACTCCCCTGGGGATCCCTTTCCAGTGCCCAACCACCCTCTGAGTGAGGAATCTTTTTCTAAAGTCCAGCCTAAACCCCCTGACAAAACTACTGGCCATTCTTTTGGGTTCTGTCACTGGTCACCAGACAGAATCTTCTTCCTTCCTCACTTCAATCCTTGGGAGGAAACATCCATCCTTGTAAAAACCTGTAAGTTTCCTTGCTGTCTTCTCTTTCCTAGACTGTGTTTGGTAAAAGCAGCAGCCATGCATTTGTATATGCCATGATGCCAACTTCTGTGGTCCAATCATATTTAAAAAAAGCAAACTCAGTAAAATGTGCAATTCTGCTTCACTAGAAACCAATTTGACAGAATTTTGACCAGAATTCTCTCCACAGTAGCAGTTCTGAATAACACATGCACAACTCAAAAGATCTATTTCCACATCATTAATAACAGCTATAAATCACATATGTCCATTTCTCTTTTAGCAGAAGATATGAGCCCTAATTCAAAAGAGCATGTGCATCAATAACTATGTTGCTATATCAAGTATCAGAAAATTAAACGACACAAGTATTCTAAATGATGTTGCACAAAACATCATGCACAAACTATTTGTGGCACATTTTCTAACACTACCACTTCAGGAACTCGATAATTATCTGAATTGCACCAAAAATTAAATGTCCTTCATGGCAACTGAGGTACTACATGTATTATACAAAAATCCTATTCCAGTTTTGCAGAATGACCGAGTGGTTGAGGTTGACACAGACCACTGCAGATCATCTAATCCAATCCCCAGCATATTCAGAAACCAATTTGCCCAGGACCATGACTGAAAAGGATTTCAACACCTTTAAAGGTGGTAAGTGTACAAGCTCTCTAGGCTTGAGCACTGTCACAGTAAAAACAAGTGCTTTCTTGTGTTCAGAAGGAATTTAATGTGTTTTGATTTATGACCATTGTCTCTTCCCCTGTCACTGTGTACCACTGACTAAAGTCTAGTTATGTCTTCTTCTCTCCCTCAAGTTATGTGTTTATACACTGATAAGATCTCCTGAGCATTCTTCTCTCCAGGCTGTTCAGCCTTTACACTCTCAGCCTTTCCTCGTATACCAGAGGCTTCAGTTCCCTACTCACCTCAGTATCCCTTCCACAGATTCTTCACAGTATGTCCTTATCTCTCTTGTGCAGGGAAGCTGGACCAGTCACTCCACATATGTCTCACCTGCACTGAGTGGAGGGGAAGACTCCTCACCTTAGGTCTGCTGGCAGCACTCCTAATGTACCTGTTTGCCTTGGACATTGTTGGCTCGTGGGCAGCCTGCTGCTCCCCAGGACCCCCAGCCCTATTTTGCAAACTGCTCTCCAGTCTGTGAGCCCACAGCATGTATTGGTGCATGGAGTTTTTCCTCCCCTCATGCAGAACTGCTGAACTGCATAAGATTCCCATCTGCCCATTCCTTCAGAGTGAGTAGGTCCCTCCGGATAACAGTGCAAGTATATTGTCTATCAACCACTCCTCCCAGCTTTGTGTCCTCTGCAAACTTGCTGGTAGCATACTTGATCCCACCATCATCCAGGTCATTAATGAAGGTGTTGGACAGTATCAGAATCAGTATTGAGCCCTGGGATACAAAACTGGTGACTGGCCTCCAGCCGGACTTTGTGCCAGCAATCTTTGAACCAGGTAGTTCAGCCAGTTTTCTCTCCACATCCCTGATCACCCAACTGCCCAGCAAAGCCTAACATTTTAATGGGTTATGTTACTATTAATATGCATTATATCTTGCTTTAATTTATCAGATCTAAATAGCAAAACAATTTGACTGCTGTCAAACACACAGAGTCTGCTCTGACAAATCATAGCTGCCCAGATATTAAAGATCCAAAGTAAACCCAGGGAAGGAAAGATATTATTAACTGGTTATGTCTTCCACATATCTGAATTTGTGTCATCACCCCAGCCATGGAAACACATAATTCTGGTTCATCTATGGTCAAGGAGTCAAAATGAGAGGGTGCATTGTAGAAAGAAATTTAACAGCAAAAAAATCCTCCCATGATTACAGAAAAGGGATTGCAATACTATTTACCATAACTTATAGAACTATAGCAGTGGATAAATTTGGCCAGCTATTTACTGAGTAAAATTCCAACAGGAGTAGAAGTCTTATGCTCTAAATCTAGACATTTGATATTTCTAGAGTCTGAACAGATCACCTAATCCTTCCTGTAAGTGCTACTTGTGGTTAATTAATCTGAACTTAAAGTAGACATTTAAAATAGAAGTGAGTCAATTTCTGCATACACGTTTTTGTCTCAATGATTACAAAAAGTCCTTAGGGTGACTAGGACTAGCTTAGATGCCCAGTTCCTAAAAGCAGACATAATGAAATTCACTGACTGAAAATTCTTTGAATGAGGAAAACAGAGACCTTTGGAAGTAGTGCACCTGTACAAATCCACAGAGAAATAAGTCTTAAAGAGAATAAATGGGTTATTTATAGAGCTCTTAGATCAAGTGTGATGATGGAGATGACAGTGACAGAAGAAAAAGAGGAAGGGTGAAAGCAGCCACAGGGCAGGACAGCAGATCACATATGGACTTGTAAAGTTGAAACTGGCAGCAATCTAACAAAGAGATGTCAGAATTCTGCATCACCTTGCTAAACCAAGCAAGGGAGGCAAGCCCAGAGTGAGAACTTTGGTCAAGATCTAGGAGACACAGTCATTAAGCATCTGAGTGGGTAAAACCGGTTTAAAAGGTACATATAAAATGTGATAATGAAATATATATTAACTTAATCAGCATCATCAGAGACAAATCATTATCTTTTTATGTATTTTACTAATCCATGTGAATGGATAATGGTTGAAAAAAATTAAAAATGTAGACTAAGTACAGCAAGAAGACATTCATATGCCAGATAGATGTCAAATTAACCAGTCAGCCTTTGATGACATTGTTTAAGAAACCTGAAAATGTAACAGTATGAAGGTCACAATGGGTAACTCAAAGGTCAGAAGTATTTGTTCCTGGCATAAGTGCCACAAATGTATTTGAGAGAGTTACAGACACTTTCCAGGAACTAATATTTAAAAATGAAAAAATGAATCTCTTTTCACATCTTCTGTGATTTGCAAGGTATTTGGTTTACTCTGCAGGATTAAGAGCTCCTCTCTTCACCCCCAGTAAAACATTTCCACGATAATATCAGCATCCCCATAATGCTGATATTCATGTCTCTTAGGCAATGAGTTCTTATGAAATTTGCTCAAGCCTATTTTCTCCTAAGGATTATGGCTATCCATGTGGGAATATTAACTCTGAGTTGTCCCAATCTTGCTGTTCCTGGATTTTTGACTGGTTTCTGTGTTATTTTAGTTTGCCTCTGAGTCTTAATATTTTGCCTTCTCTTTCCCTTCTACTCCAAGCAAATAAAGCATTGTCTTGACAGTAACTTGTCTGGGAACATTACCCCAGAGTCTTGAAAAGATTTTTGGTTTAGAATGATATTTTATGTTTTTTCAAGTCTTTGGCCTAGGAATCAGAGAAGCTGCTCTATCTGTGAGGTAACTACTTTGAGGAAGGCAAGAAAATAAGTTATAAAAAAGTCATGTGTAAACTGCTTTTCATGGAAGTGGGAAGGCAGAGAGGTGAGTACTGTCATATTTTGCTTCATATTGTCCATTTTAGAAGTCTTCACTGTAAGCTTTTATCAATATAACCATTTATTAATGTAACCACTTATCAATATAAGCAATTGTTTATATTGATAAAAAGACTGCTCTTGTTTAAAATAATACAGTATTTATCACTGTGTTAATAAAGAAGCATTTATTAAATCAAATATTCTGTATACAACACTAGCCAACAGTGCAGACTCCAGCATAAGTGACCAAGGCACTGGTTTATAACACTCTACCTCAAGCAGAGATCTCTGTTGCATGTTTCAAGTGTAATTTTATTATAACTCAAAATTTAAAGCACTGCATGCATATCCTACTTATTTGCTGAATTCACTACAAACTGTTTATTATTCTTTGATGATTTTTTTCATCATGGGAAGGAAGATGCCCTGAAGGGTTGGGGAGAATGAGTATACATATGTAGAACCCAGAAACATTCGATCTCATTAAGCAATGAAAATTGTCAGTGTGGCACAGGAATGAAAGAATATGACATTGCTAGTCTTATTTACACAGATGATTAGAAAGAGATAAAGTAGCTGACCCAGACAGCTAATAAATATAGTTTAAAAACACAACTTTTTCTGTCTTGTTTTTTCTGACCTACTTTTCTTTCCCATAATTGTCTTACGTTATATCCGAAGTTCACATATTGGTTGCATCCACTATTCTGGTTTCCTAGTTATTTGTTAAATTTAGTGAGAATTTGTTTGATTAGCTTTGATTTAGTTCCTCTTGGGAGCCCTGAAGGACTGAGAAAGATAAGTAAATCCTACAAGTAGGTCTCCTACACATGTACTCTATCTCATTAAGGAATGAAAAGTGCTAGGTTAAGGGAAGAAAGGAGAAGAAGGGTTATTCCTATTTACACTGATCTTTTCAAAAGCTGAGGCATGATTCTCTATGTAGTTAAATTGGCTTCATTCTGGTTCAACTGTTTGAAGGTAACTACATTCAACAAACTTTGGAGCACAGTCAAAACCAAGGGAGTTGAATACTTCTCAGTATACGAGGTCAGCATTCTTAATGAAATTTTTATAAATGACTGCACAAAATCTTACTTTATCCACATAATTCTACCTTTTCACATCACTTTGACATAATAAGAGTGCCTCACTAATGTGCATTTAAGATATGGATCTTAAAAGTCTTGGGTGCTAGCCTTAAAAAAACCCCTCCACATTTATTTAAGAAATAAAGAGACTTACCATTAACAAAAAAGATAGTGGTTGGTATTCAGTCTGCTTACTATAGTTAGCCAGGCCTCTTGCAAGAAGTAAAGCAGAAAGAAAATAATTCTAAATTTTAAGCCTTTAATTTTCTTCCCATTGTCAAACTGGAGTGTATGATTTATTAGATTTTCCATGTACTCTTTGTTCAAAGTTGACTATTTCGACAGTGTGTGTCAGGCCATCTCTTCCAAATTGGTGAAGTCTCCTTCTACTAGGTCATTAAAATTTCTGTTGCATTTTTTAAAAGGAGCCTTAGTTATAATTGCAATCATAGTATTTGCCCTTGAGAAAGGCAAATTAAGATATATTCTTTTCAACATTATGGTTATTTTCTTTTTTTTTTTTTTTCCAAACCTTTTTCTACTTTCCCATACTTACATAATTAGCTAGATAAACACATAGAGAGGTACAGCAGGAACACGTTCCCTTTACATTTTTTCCTCTTTAGAATGTAAGTATTCTAAATTCATTGAGAATTTAAAATAAAATTCCTGCAATACATTAACTTTGAAAAGTTAATAAGTCACCTAGATGCATATTCAGATATAGGATTAGTTCCTAATAGGCCTCTACTTCATTGAACACATGATCTTCCTTAAGCAAGGACTGTTAAAATTATAACTCCATGTTCGGGGTTGAGTGTTTTTCTGTTACTGTGTCAATTGTAAGAATTTTTCCCATTATCATGCCAATGGAGCTGGCCGGGTTACACCCAGGGTCCCTGATGGGTCCAGACAAAGGGGGTGGGTGGGGACGGCCCCAGGAGGGGCCTCTGAGGCTTCCGGGAGGGCACTCGCGTTTCCGGCGAGCTGGGAGGAGGACGCCTGGGATCGTTCAGCCACGCGGCCGAGCACAGCAGAGCCAGACCCTCTGCAATCACCTGCCCTGCATCTGCCCCGTTCCAGCCTCCTGCCTCTGCGGACACAGCTGATCCCCCGGACACACACGGTGAGCGAGGAGCCGCCGCCCTCGGTGAGGGTGAGCCCGTTCCCGCCCGAGACCGGCGTGGCCGCTGCTGCCCCTCCCCCCTCCCTCCTGCCTTCGTTCCCATCTGCCCTCTGGCAAATCCGGGCTCTGGACTCAGCACAGAGACAGCGTGCTTGCATCTAAAGGGACTGACACCGAGTTACCTATTTCGTTCTGTTAGCAATTTTAACTGTTATTGTTTTCTGTTTGTACAATTAGATATATTAGTAAAAGAGCTGTTATTCCCACCCCCCCTTATCTCTGCCTCAGAGTCCTTGACTCAAACAATCATAATACTTGGGGGAGGGGAGTGGAACCAAAGTCTCGATTCCAAAGGAAAACTTCTGCCCTTACTGGCAGACACCTGTCCTTTCAAACTAGGACAGATTTTGGCGCCCAACGTGGGGCTCGAGGGCACTGAGTTGAGAGTTAAGACAGGAATAACAGCTCTCTTAACTGGCAATATGTTGTCTGGTTTAATCTGGTTTGTGTTCCATGTGGTCACAGCCATCTCCCTCCCATTTGTAAGCCCTTTTTTGAATTTGGGCCCCCTCACCAAGGTTGCTGTGGCTATTGTCCGATTGGTTTGGTGGATTGATTATGTCAGGAATTCATGGGTTTTTAATTTTTTCTGGGAAGCGGTTGCATGGATCCGGAGCTATCGTACTCTAACTGCAGTGTTTCTGGGGCTATTTCAGCAATGGTACTTACTGTGAGATAACAAGTGCAGGCCTCAGTTTGCTTTCACCTGGAGGGGCGTGCAGTACACTTGGAACCGACTGCCCCAGGGGTGGAAGCACAGCCCCACCATCTGCCACGGACTGATCCAGGCTGCACTGGAGAGGGGTGAGGCTCCAGAACATTTGCAGTACATCGATGACATCATTGTGTGGGCGAACACAGCAATGGAGGTGTTTGAGAAAGGAGAGAAGATCATCCAGATTTTACTGGGAGCCGGTTTCGCCATTAAAAAGAGCAAAGTCAAAGGACCTGCCCGAGAGATCCAGTTCCTGAGAGTGAAGTGGCAGGATGGACGGCGCCAGATCCCCACTGAGGTCATCAATAAGATCACTGCAATGTCCCCACCAACAAGCAAGAAGGAGACACAAGCTTTTCTAGGTGCTATCGGCTTTTGGAGAATGCACGTCCCTGAGTACAGCCAGATTGTGAGCCCTCTCTACCAGGTCACTCGCAAGAAGAACGATTTCCATTGGGGCCCTGAACAACAGCAAGCTTTTGCCCAGATCAAACAGGAAATGGCTCATGCAGTGGCCCTTGGCCCAGTCAGGACAGGACCAGAGGTAAAGAATGTGCTCTACTCTGCAGCTGGGAACCATGGTCTGTCCTGGAGCCTTTGGCAGAAGGTGCCTGGTGAGACCCGGGGCCGACCCCTGGGATTCTGGAGCAAAAGCTACAAAGGATCTGAAGCCAACTACACTCCCACAGAGAAGGAAATCTTGGCTGCCTATGAGGGAGTTCAAGCTGCCTCAGAGGTGATTGGCACAGAAGCACAACTTCTCCTGGCACCCGGACTGCCAGTGCTGGGGTGGATGTTCAAAGGAAAGGTTCCCTCTACTCACCACGCCACCGATGCCACATGGAGCAAGTGGATTGCCCTCATCATGCAGTGCGCCCGTATTGGTAACCCAAATCACCCTGGGATTTTGGAGATAATTACGAACTGGCCAGAAGGTGAAGATTTTGGTCTCGCTGATGAAGAGGAGCAGAAGCAAGTGACCTGGGCTGAAGAAGCTCCACCGTACAACCAGCTGCCAGCAGATGAAACACGCTACGCCCTTTTCACCGACGGTTCCTGCCGCATTGTGGGGATGAACCGGAAGTGGAAAGCTGCCGTATGGAGCCCCACACGACAGGTTGCACAAGCTACCGAAGGAGAAGGTGGATCGAGTCAACTTGCTGAACTCAAAGCTGTTCAGCTGGCCTTGGACATGCTGAGAGAGAGAAATGGCCAAAGCTCTACCTTTACACTGATTCGTGGATGATAGCCAATGCTCTGTGGGGTTGGCTGGAAAGGTGGAAAAAGGCTGACTGGCAACGTAGAGGAAAACCAATCTGGGCTGCTGATGAGTGGAAAGACATTGCCACTCGGGTAGAGAAGCTCCCCGTGAAAGTCCGTCATGTGGATGCCCATGTTCCCAAGAGTCGGGCTAATGAAGAACACAGGCACAACAAGCAGGTAGATCAGGCTGCACAGATAGAGGTCTCAAAGATAGACTTAGATTGGGAACACAAGGGAGAACTGTTCCTGGCTCGATGGGCCCACGATGCCTCAGGCCATCAGGGCAGAGACGCCACCTATAAGTGGGCACGAGACCGAGGGGTGGATCTAACCATGGACAGCATCTCTCAGGTTATTCATGACTGTAACACGTGCGCTGCCATCAAACAGGCCAAGCGGGTGAAGCCCCTCTGGTATGGGGGGCGATGGTCCAAATATAAGTACGGAGAGGCCTGGCAGATTGACTATATCACACTGCCTCAGACCCGCCAGGGCAAGCGCTACGTGCTGACCATGGTAGAAGCCACCACTGGGTGGTTGGAGACCTACGCTGTGCCCCACGCCACTGCTCGGAACACCATCCTGGGCCTGGAAAAGCAAGTCCTCTGGAGACATGGTACCCCTGAAAGAATTGAGTCAGACAATGGGACTCATTTCAAAAATAGCCTTATAAACACCTGGGCTAAAGAACATGGCATCGAGTGGGTGTACCATATTCCCTACCATGCACCAGTGGCTGGGAAAGTTGAACGGTGCAATGGTCTGCTTAAAACCACCTTAAAGGCACTGGGTGGGGGGACTTTCAAGAACTGGGAGATCAATCTACCAAAGGCCACATGGTTAGTGAATACCCGAGGTTCCACTAACCGAGCAGGCCCTGCCCAGTCAGAGCCCTTGGGAGCAGCAGATGGAGATAAGGTTCCAGTGGTACACTTGAGAGGCATGTTAGGAAAAACTGTCTGGGTGAACTCTGCTTCCAGCAAAGACAATCCTGTTCGTGCGGGTGGTTTTCGCTCAAGGACCAGGTTGCACTTGGTGGGTGATGCAAAAGGATGGAGAGACCCGATGCATACCCCAAGGGGACCTTGTTCTAGGGTGAACTAGATATGATACTGTGCCTGTAACTACATGTACGTATATAATTTAAAGGTTTCAATATGATGTAGCTTGATGGCATGGAAAAATTCGGGGTGGATAATGTTCAGGGTTGAGTGTTTTTCTGTTACTGTGTCAATTGAAAGAATTTTTCCCATTATCATGCCAATGGAGCTGGCCGGGTTACACCCAGGGTCCCTGATGGGTCCAGACAAAGGGGGTGGGTGGGGACGGCCCCCGGAGGGGCCTCTGAGGCTTCCGGGAGGGGACTCGTGTTTCCGGCGAGCTGGGAGGAGGACGCCTGGGATCGTTCAGCCACGCGGCCGAGCACAACAGAGCCAGACCCTCTGTGATCACCTGCCCTGCATCTGCCCCGTTCCAGCCTCCTGCCTCTGCGGACACAGCTGATCCCCCGGACACACACGGTGAGCGAGGAGCCGCCGCCCTCGGTGAGGGTGAGCCCGTTCCCGCCCGAGACCGGCGTGGCCGCTGCTGCCCCTCCCCCCTCCCTCCTGCCTTCGTTCCCATCTGCCCTCTGGCAAATCCGGGCTCTGGACTAAGCACAGAGACAGCGTGCTTGCATCTAAAGGGACTGACACCGAGTTACCTATTTCGTTCTGTTAGCAATTTTAACTGTTATTGTTTTCTGTTTGTACAATTAGATATATTAGTAAAAGAGCTGTTATTCCCACCTCCCCTTATCTCTGCCTCAGAGTCCTTGATTCAAACAATCATAATACTTGGGGGAGGGGAGTGGAACCAAAGTCTCTATTCCAAAGGGAAACTTCTGCCCTTACTGGCAGACACCTGTCCTTTCAAACTAGGACACTCCAGTATGCTGGAGATCATGGAATCACAGAATCATAGAATTGGAAGGGATCCTAAAGATCACCCAGCTCCACTGCCCCTGCCATGGGCAGGGACACTTTCCACTAGACCTGGTGGCTCAGAGCTCCATCCAACCTGTCCATAAACACTTCCAGGGATGGAGCACCCACTGCTTCTTTGGGCAGCCTGTGACAGTGCCTCACCACCCTCATAGCAAAGAATTCTTTTCCTAGCATGCAATCTGAACCTGCCCTCTGCCAATTTAAAGCCATTCCCCCCTGTCCTATCACTAATGCCCATCATAGTGACTTTTTCTTTCATGTACAGGGGCAGAGGTACAGATGACCATGCTCGGTTTTCTGAACAGCTGCCTCATTTTCATAAAAAAAAATAAAGGCTAGAGATAGCTCTTTTAGAAATTAATTTTTATTTATGATGGAACATGAGGTTCTCGTGTATCCTCTCGATAAAAACAGCTTTACCCATGGGGAAAGTAATCATCACTTGTTGTGAAAGTGGATATAAAACCCCAAAAGTTGATAATTCTTGGCTTTTTTTATCCCACCCCACTCTTCCCCAGTGTAGGACTTACTGGTTATAATGTTTCTGTTTATGAATGCATGATAGCCTTGCTGTATTCAATACATACTGAAGGATTACTGAAGCATAAAATCAAATTTTCTTTAGAGGAAACCCAGTCCCTTAAGCCAAGTCCAAATATCTCAACACAATGAGGAGGACTTTTGCAGGCAACTGGGAAAAATTCATCACTTAATGCCACCACTTTAGAGACTGGTCAGAGGAGATCAGTCTGAGAAAGATGCCAAGGCAAATGTCTAAACAAATGGAGAGATCTGTTCTCAATGACACCTGTACTTATTGAAATAGTTAATGAATTTAAAATTAGACACTTGTCTCAGCATGCAGTCAAACAGATGACAGGACCTTGTCCTTTAGGAACAGCAAAGAGAATAGCTTTCACAATTTCAAAGAATTCCCTGCCAAGGTGCCAGAAAAGCCATAAAGACTCATCAGATCTAGTGTTTTGAATCCTGGCCCTGTCTCCTTTCCCAAAAATGCCTCACATTTCAGACCCTTGAGGATCACCTACACTGTGAGCCCACAGAGGGCTGGGATCAGCTCAGAGCAGCTGCCCAGCAGCCAGGTGTTCTTCACAGCCTGCTGGCCAGGGGCAGGATTTTTCCCTTTGTTACAACTTGACACTTGTCCAGGTGTTGTTTTCTGCTGAGACAAACTCAGATATTCTAGCTTGTACCTTTTACAGTTACTGTGAGGCAGCTTGTTTGTTAAAACAACAAACAAACAAAAGATAAATAGGGGCACACTATTAAAAACTAACCCTGTGTTTGTGCTGTATGATTTCTACAGTGTTTGAAAATAATTTAATGAAGGTTATCTGTGCTTGGCTAAGAAATGAGAACATTTAATAGCTTTTGTTTCCAAAAAGGCACAGCCTCCTTTATTTTTTTATTTTTATCTATAGGAACTTGCAATCTCTTGTCCTTAACCACTGCCTGGCATGTACCATAATGTCATCCTATCCCATTAGTTTTGTTCTCTTTCCTTTCATACTATTACTTAATTATCCCTTTTTGTACCTCTAGTCTGTGGCCTCTAATACATGGCTTCACCAATTCTACCACCCCCAAGGCTAGTCATGTTAAAGATTAATGAGTAGACCTTACCCAGAGGCTTTTCAAAGGTTACACATAATTAAAAATGGGTCTTTTATGCAGTGTTGAATATGTGAAAGATAAAAAAAAAAACAAAAAACATTTAAAAAGTAAGGGAAAAAGAACAAAACTTAGAGGATTTAATTCAGCCATTTGTATCTTCTCAAAAAAACCCCAAACAATATAGCAAGTTTTACCCTTTGTTCCAAAGATGGTGATAAAAACAAAAACACCATATGGCAGAAATTAGACTACATCTCAATCTTGCAACATCATTAATTCTCCTTTCAAGTTAAGTAAAATGTTTTGCACTAAGAAGATGTAAAGACAAAAAGGTCTAAAATTGTTGGCAACTCTTCAGTTAACTAAGTTCTCATATTTGACCATTTGTTAAAGGAAAAACAAATCAAAACAATACTCCTGTAGGAAAAACCTGAAAAGATTGCTTAGCCTAGCTGATCCGTGAGAAAGACATGCTGGCTAATTATCTTAATCTTGTGACTTCTCAACTTACAGAAATACCTTAAAATGCAAACTTAGTATCTGATACAACACTCTCATAAGTGCAAGATTAAATGTAGGTACACAGAGCCATGGTATCATACTAATGAAATAGTCTGACTTTAAGAAGTTCTAAATTCCACCAAGTCACATTCAAATTAATGGAAACTACTTTGCAATCAGTCTTCAGGCACTACTTGTTTGCTCCCTTGTTTTAAATCTTTCAGTGTAGCAGGTAAATGGAGATTAATTAAAAAAAAATTAATTAAAAAAACAAAAATAAAAACCGCTCCTCTACTTTTCATATTGTGTTATTAGTATTTAAGTAATGGGATAAACCTGTCAGAAATGTCCAAGAAATTCAGTACTTAAGGATTTGTTTGCAATTCAGGATTGTAAAACGATGTTTTCAGAGGTGCTTTGTCTTGTAGTTTTCAGTTAAGCTTGGTCGTGACTGAAGCTCTATAGAAACACTGCAAATTTTAGCATCATTACTTTTTTCAAATCTTTACTGATTGAAAAGACAATGTGAAAGGACAAAACCTGATTACTCAAGAAAACTTTTATGCACAAAGTGGCACCATTCACTAGTGATATCACTCCTCAAGAGTAAGAGAATAACAGAGAACCCATAACACCACTGAAGTCCTACAATTGTCTCTGGAAGTGATCTAATCCCAAATGCTTTGTTATTCGGATTCCTCATTTAAACATTTGTAATACAGGTGCTCTGTTTTATTCAGCTCTTTTAATTCTCTAGTGCCTTCTCTTTTGCCTGGAAGCAGTGTCTCTAGCCTTAATTCTAGTCATAGATGAGTTTAACTCTTTTGGCAAGAGGTTTTTGAAAAGAGGAAATCTAAAACTTTACATTTGATCACTAAGCAACTGGAGCTCTTATTTGAAACACAAGACAATTTTTTTTAATTTAATTGTAATTCTGATTATTAAATATAACACTTCAGCATTGCATGGCCAGGGAGGGGATCCTAAGTAATTAGACACACATTATGCAAACAAGTAAACAATCTTTAGATTACTTGAAAAATTATAATTTTAAATTATTAACTAGCATGTCTTATGTGGTTTATGATTAGTTTATTAAATGTTAATGTCAGAATTTGACATAGAGCTTGGATTTTTTTTTCCCCAAAAGAGAATTACTGCAACTCAAAGTAAACATTACCATTTACAGTTTAAAATTTTCATTTCCAGAATTGTTCTTTCTCCTCAATAATAACATACTTTTATAGCTGATTACAAAGTGAATTTTGACATCACAATGTTTTTGAGAAGGAAGCAAAATTGAGAACCAAAAGGAAAGCAAAACCACACAGGCGCTTACAGAGGAGAGCAGCATTTTTCACTGCAAAACTTGTCTTAAAAGTGAGACAGGTTTATTTAAGCTTTTTTATTAAAGGGTGGTGAAACTCTGCATGATATGTAAGGTACTTCTGCATATATAACTAGTTTCTATCTCTTGTGTAGACAAAGTCAAGCTACACTGCAAGCAAGGGAACAAAGGTCCTAAGGCAAAAAAAAAAAAAAAAGGAAGAAAATAATCTTAGAGTGCTTAATCTGGAGGAGGCTTTATTCTAAAATTCTTGATTTAATGTAGTTTTTTGACTACAAAGTTATTGTTTAGTGTTAAAGAAGCCATGCTAAGTTCCTTCTTGCAGCATAACTAGGATGTCTTGTTTGTTTTTTTTTTTTTAATTTGACTTTGAAGTAAAATTTTTGACAAAGTATTTTTTCATTTTCCTATCCATAAATAAGAATTTCTTCTTTTAGGAAGAACGTTGCCAGCAGGCTGAGGGAAGGAATTCTGCCCCTCTGCTCAGCCCTGGTAAGGCCACATCTGGAATTCTGTGCCCAGTTCTGGGTTCCTCAGCAGGAGAGAGACAGGGAGCTCCTGCAGCAGGTCCAGTGGAGGGATACAGAGATGATTAAAGGACTGGAGCATCTCTCCTGTGGGGAAAGGCTGAGGAGCTGGGACTGTTCAACCTCGAGAAGAGATGACTGGAGGGGATCTCATCAATATCTATCAGTATCTGAAGGCAGGGTGCCAAGAGGATGAAGCCAGATTTCTTTTGGTGGTGCCAAGCACCAGGACAAAAGACAATGGGCTGAAGGTTTTCCCTCACTGGGGATATTCAGGAGCCATCTAGATGCCATCCCATGCCACGTGCTCTGGGATGTCCCTGAGCAGAGAAGTTGGACCAGATAAGCCCCTGTGGTCCCTTCCAACCTGACCCATTCTGCAATGAGTACAGAAGTAGGAAATAACCCCTGTGTCCAGATTCTAAATATTCTCTTTTGTGCTGCACCAAATTAAGATTTCTCCTGCTGCCTTGGAGATGAGGGAAAGATTGAAAGAAAAGAAGAAAAGAGAAAAGAAATTTTAGTATTGGCTAGTGATAGATTCTGTTTTTTTTTCCAAAGGCTGTTTTAAAATTAAAAAGATGTCTCATAGTTCCCATCAATAAAAGATACAGCACAACTCTTTCTCCCTAGACCTGCAGAGCTGAGCCTTAGTCACACAAATAGATCCACATTGGCTTCAGTGAAGCAGCTTGTAGGTTTGATAAAAACACAGACATATATTCATATAAAATTCTGTAATTATCGACGTGCATAACAATTTGCAGGACAGCCACCTCATGTTTATGTCTGACTGGCTTTAATTACATTAAGCACAGTTAAAAATTCTTGTCCTCCTGCCAGACTGCCACACTTTTAACTCTGTATGAAGCTTTTAGGAAGGAAAATAAACCTGTGTGCAATCTTTCACATTCATGGACCTCTTCTATTGTTTATTTTACTTCCATCTTAGCTTGAAGTAAACAGGTACCTCAGTTATCAACTTGAAAACAGATAATTTTGTATAGATTACAGTTTGCATGAAAGCAAAAGACAGCACAGCATGCTTGCTGGTGCAAAGTAGGAGAATTGAAACATAAATCACATTTTTATGTTGTGAAGAAATCATTCTGCTGGCACTTTCAGTGTGTTTGAAAGGCAGGTTTGAATGTCCAGCTGCCTTTTCCACTCTGGCTTTTGAAGGCAGAGTGTAAAAACTGGAAATGTTTTGACTCCTAGGCAGCATACTGAAAAATATTTTGAGAAAATGTAGAAAGGATGAATATAACATATTCCTTTCTCTAAAGCAAATGGTCAAAATTACTGACAAAGCAATTTCACTGCATTACTGGGGTTTCTGCTGCTGTGTTAAGACTTCCCTTTTTGCCAGTGGCCACACCTGGGTAGCCACAGACCCATGGCAATGTTGCACTCTTAATCAGTATGCCTGAGTACTAAAGGTATCATTGTAAGCCAATAGTATGGGCTGAAAGGACTCAAGAGACAGTGCCTGTGCTACATTTCCTTTAAAGTGAGCTCTATTGATTTGGTGGTTTTTCCTGCTGAGTGTGTTTGTATCTTGACGGTTTGCGTGTCTCCAATCAAGTGACGTAGAAAATAGAATTTATATTGTTAGTTTTATTTAATTATAGATCCATTTAGCTTATACTAAATTTGCTTCAGTTTTCAGATGGATACAATACAAGAACAATGAACTGTACCAGATGGGTTTGCTGCTACTGAAAAAAAAAATTAAACAGCCAAATTTAACCCTTTCTTAATCTGAATTTTCTCAAAGTCTCTTTTTTGTTGACTTAAATTATGATGACTTAAATGTCATTATAATTGTCTCAGTAGGTGACACCTGGAAGTGTCCTCAAACTGTGGGCCTAGGGGTATCACTGCACTCATATATACATCCACCAGCAAGCAATTTAAACTGAACAAAATAATAGATTTTGAAGGATGGTAAAAGCAGTATAATAAGTATTACTGCTTTTAACTCAATAGCATGTGTTTTATTCAGGTTTTATTCTATGAAACTTGGCAGCTAATGACACCTTCCATTAATATAAAATAATATCTTCTATAATTTCCTTCTACCTTTTATGTTGTTCTTTTTATCTCAAAACCACTTTGTTGTTCTCTGAAAATATACATATGGAAAAAATGACAGCTATTTTATGTGGCAGAAATATGAAGAGAATTTGAGTATATTTGAGGTTAGGTGGATTTCTGAAACATACAATATAAGTAGGTTGCTTCCATATTCAATGAACACTGCATTTGTGGCAAGGGAAAAAGGGAAAACACACAACATGCAGACATTTCCCTTAGTGCTACAGTGCTATGTTTAGCCTGAATGGTCAGGGGTTAAAAACTCGTGCAGCCAAGTTGGAGAAAGTTAATATACAAGTATGCTCAAAGAATATGAATTACTGCAGAAATAGAAACTACTAGAACAATAACCTGGGTTAAACCAAATACCCAACAGTTCATCTCCAACAATGGCCAGCAACAGATGCCAGTAGAAAGAAGTGAAATACGTCAAGCATACAATGATGCTTTCTCAGCCTCCAGCAATATGTGGCTCTAGGCATTCCTAAGCCAGAAATGGAATTTTGAGGTGGTGTTTGGGGACAGATTATTAAGAGTTGGGGGGCTGGGGGGGGGAACAAAAATTAACTGTTTGTACTGTAAAGTATCTATAATAAATTTCTAAAATACTACTCCAGTTCAGTTTTCTTGTAGATTATTTACTATGAGAAACCTAGAGGAATCTGAAGTATTTAGTGCCAATTTGGAGTAGGGAAATGTCAAAATTATGCAGAAGCACTGAATGTTTTCATTAAGCTATGAAACCTGTATGATACAGCTCACAATACCTCAAGAAAAATTACTCTCTTGCAAGCTGGTTATCATTCACATGTACTGACATACCTAGATACCAAACTGTGGGCTATTGACAATTAGAAAAATTACTGAAAAAAACCTTGAAGTGCCACTGATGTCTCAGAGCACCAGAGCTACAAAGCATTTAATAGGGGAAAGAATTCCAATCAACCAAAGAAACCCACAACAAAGAAAACAAACAAAACAATTCACCAAGGAGCAGAATCAAAATAAGGCAGTGCTGGATACACTCTCATTTAACCCCTCTACCCAGCTCTTACTTCCCCTCACATTCTACTTCTCCCCTGAAATTTTGTCCCATGTTATGACTTCATCACTGAAAACTCACCTAAGGGGTGATAATCATCATCTAATAGGAATATTTAGTCACATGGTATCATGATCTCTTCATGCCTCACACTGGTCAATATTGTTATCAATGATCTGGAAGAAAATATCATTAATGGTAAGGTCTATAGATTACACAAAACCAGTAAAGTGGTAAATTAGGATAAGGACAGGTTAGTTTGACAGAGCAATCAAGTTCATTTAGCAAGATGAGACCATCTGAGCATCATGCTTTCTGAAACAATTGAATTTAAGGACAAGCATCTGTGAAATTGAAATTTAGGTCAGTTGAAGGAAAGAATGATTTTGAAAAAGTGCTCATTTTGAAGTGATAAATAGACAGTATTTCCAACATGACCTCCTGGTAAACAAAACAAAACAAAACAAAAAAAAAAAACCAGAAAAAAACCAAAACAAAAACAAAAAAAAAAAAAAAAAAAAAAAGAAAAAAAAAAGCCAACTTGTATACAGAAATATTCAGCCAAGCATATTGAGAAATTAAAAAAAGAATACTATTTATTCCACAGTATATAACCAATAATAATAATAAAATAGAAAAAAAAAATGAAAACACTGCTGTCTGCAAAAGAGCATGATTATAAATTGGAAATGTTTAGTGAAGATGTAAAAGAGCTACCTAAGATCTGGAAAATATCACTTTTCCAAGGAGACTAGAGCTGAGTCCTGTATGTGTGTATGTGAGAAATTTTTCGAGTCGGTTTGATAGCTGTGCATGTCAGGGAAAAATTTCTGTCTAGCAAACAATGACCAAAAAATCTTCCACTGGTTTAGAAATTAATCTAGACAAATTTAGAGTAGCAATAAATGATCTTTAACAAATAAAGCTGTCAATTGGTAGAAGAATTTATTTTGTAAGATGGTGGAATCTCTGATATTGGAAGGTACTACCTCCTGTAAAATACATTCTTCATTTCATCCAAACTTGTAGATACAGGAAAATGTACTTACGGGAAAGATGCTCACAAAAATCTGTAGATCAGTGATGTAAGATGTGGTTATAGATGAAAAAATAAAAAGAGAGAAAAGAGATATATACAAGGAACTAAGAGGAAAGGACCTTCTTTTAAATATAAAATAAGATTACCTCACTAATGCTGATGAGGTACACCAGGATAACCATTTAAACATTTCCAACTTTTTACACCTCAGTATTTATCTCTGCAGTTCTAAACAAGGCTAGTAGCAGCAGGAATAGCTTCAAGCACAACCTGGCCACAGAAGGAGAAAAGGGGACACATTTATTGGAAAAATGGATTGCTGTATAATTTTGGATAAGTTTGCTGCTGTTGAGGCACTGAGAAAATGAATGTCCAGTCACCTGTGGTTGATGAGCCTCAGCCAGCAGTGTAAGTGAAAAGCAAGTGACACAGGTTAGACACGAAGGGAAAGAATCACTTGCAGGACTGAATCTACACAGGACTGCTGTAGGGTTGGTTTGCACAGTGTGTGCAGCATTGTCACTTCTCTGTACTTCATCCAAAACACACTGAGGTCAGCCAAGCAAGAAAAAATATGCAGAGGCATTGAAGTGGTCCCCAGAAGAGGTGATACACACCTGTAACAGGTGAGCAGCTTCTGATGATCTGGTCTTCTCAATCGGTCATCAAGTAAAAGTGGCACCATCACAGAGACAAGTCAGGGGCTTGTGTATCCCATGTACTTCTCAATTTCCACATTTTTGCCATGTTTCTGATTGTGACTTGTGAAAGCATGTAAATACTTTTGTGTTTGTATTCTACAGAGAGATTAAATAATTTTATTATAAGAATGCTATCTTGTTTCCTTTTCTAAATCAGAGTACTGTGCCCAGATATAGGCAACCTAATGATCTCTAGAGTTTATTTTTCTATTATCTCCAAATTAAGAAGATTCGGGCTATTCACATAGTCGTCTACAAGAGTATTACAATTGGATTATCTTTGATGATATTCATTTAATACAGGTCAAAAGCTCATAATAAGAAAGCAATCTGACTACACATCATACTCCAGACAGCAGAACTTCCCATACTTCAGGATGCACTGTGGGTTTGCTTACACTTTTCCTGAAAACATCAGCCAATGTCTCCAGCAGCTGCTAATTAGCACCATCCCAGACTGGACTGCATAATACATCAGTCCCATGGAACAGCTCAGGACAGTCTGTATGTGTGACAGCAGTTTGTTCCCAACAGAAGTGCAGATTCTGCCTGATGAAAGTTTTCTAAGTATTTGAGCATCAGTGTACCCATGGCAAACAAAGCCAGGTGAAGCTCTGTCCTGTTTATAGCTGCAATATATAAAGGTCAAGGAGGACAAGTCTTAGAGAAGCCAGTTTGCTCATAACTGGACAAATACTTCTCAAAGCAGCTGTTTTAGACAGACAATAAAATTCTCTGAGCATGACCCCATCTCCAAATGTAATAATACTTTTGAGAATACTGCTCCCACTCCTGACCTAGTATATACTGAGGCAGCTATCTTGCTAGAGTATGTAAAGCTTTTTAAACCTGCTAATAACTATTAGTGTCATATCACATAGGGAAAGAAATTTCAGCCAGACCCTCAGATAACTATGTCTCTATTTTTAGGACCAAGAAAAAGCACTTTCATTAACAGCATCCTCCTGGAGGTTTTCAACCCAGTCAGAGTACAAGCTCAGCACCCAGAAAGGGAGTATCTTCCATGACTGTGAGCTTGCAACTCAGCTTCACAGGTCTCCCAGCAGAGTAATTGCTAATATGTGTTGTCTCTTTGTGCCATGTAAATGCATACTCACCCTTTCATTCCATTTTGCATGGTTCAACTTTTATTTCAGACACATAAAGGCCATCATCATTGGTAAGAGTGTTTATAATGGAGTATGAGAAAATATCCTTGATCCATCACATAAGTTCTATATGTTACTACTGAGGTTTTCTAGGCAGTCTCTCTTTTTCAGCAAAAACCTGCCTTGAGTATCTCACTGGTATCTCAGGTAACACAACGTGAAAAACAGTGTCTGCCTCTATAATACAATAAAATTGACCTATAGCTCAGTCTGTTTCTGCTAGCTCAAGGTTATTTTGCTTTGACATATCCTCACAGTGTCCTCTGCTTTAATTAATAATGCTGCTGCCATGTATTAGAAAAGTCACTATTTTGCACATACTGGTATCTTTCCAAATTAGGCATTTTAAAGTTTAAGCCTTAAGAAATGCATAGAGTATTTTCAGTCAAAAGTCCAATCTGTTTACATACACAAGAGCTGAAAGATTTTTCATGCAAGTGGTTGTGCTCTTAGGCTTTTATTATTTCTGCTTGAGCAGAAAGCAATAAATATGTCTTGAGACAAGGGAGAAAGTTAATAAAACACTGTCCTTTCCTCTTTGTGCTAGACCCTGTTTTAAAACCAGCTTGTCTTTCATGAACAAATTAATTGGATTAGCTCTGCTTCAGCCACAAAGGACAACACTGTGTCACAAGCATATTTGTATAATGAACCATCACGGCACTGGTATAGTAAGGGACTGATCCCAAAATTGTATTCAAACAAGTATTATTACTAGCATTAACATTACAATTCAGTTTGTGGGATACAAATAAGAAGAGACACAGATTTTTAAAAGTCCCTGCACGAGTGAAATAGTGATTGAAATGAAAAAAACCTGGTATGATGAATGAGGGTATAGAATGAAGACTTATCCTACATAAGCCAGCTAGTCACAGGGAAGGTCCTCATTGTCAAAAGATATTAAAATTGTGTCTCTAGAGATATTGTCAATGAAAATTTCACTCTGGTTTGAGAAGATGTCAACAAAAGGAATAAGACTTTATAAAAAAATATGACTACTTTCTCAAGGTAGAAATCAGACTGCATTCTTGAAAAATATGGTTTTTTCTTTTGAAAAGAACAAAATAGCCATCTATTTATCTGACTCCCCTTCATCACGTTAATAAAACTTTAAGCTAAAACTATTACACAGTTAGTTTTTTATCCAACATTGCACATTTTTGTTTAGGTAAATGATGTTTATGTAAATGGCTTTACCCATCCCATAATAGTATGCACTCCAACCTCTATCCTTTACAGTTTTCATTGACTCTCATTCATGTTTTATAAAAATAATTTTGGGAGGCTTCTGAGTGGTTTTGAAATATCTCAGCTGAGAATGGGTTTCTGTCTGCTACTATAACAAATAAATTAATAAGAAATAGAATAGCCATGAAGGAAACCTATGAGATAGAAACTGCTGTAGTTTATTTTTTAAAAAGTAATTCTCCTTTAAAAATTAAAGTCATCTTTTGTTTCTGTTGCTAACTATTCCAGGGCTGGCTGCTGATACTGGAAGTCCTATAAATTACTACTTTCTAGGGTATTATTATGCTATGTCTTATATGGACCATTTATAACCTTATATGATGTTTTGCTTAAATGTTCAATAATCATAACATTTAATAAGGAACAATAGGAATTTTTTCTTAATTGAGTTCACAGTAAATTTTTTTAAAGAGGACTCACTTTTCCTGTAGTGGTCAATGAAAAATGCTAGTGAATTAGATGATAAGGACAAATATCCTCACCAAAACATATAGAACACCTAGTCAAAGCAGACTTTCTGCTGTTTGAGAAGCTGATTTCAGTGTTATTACTAGCAATTACTGCTATTTTACCTTCTTCCATTACACAAGGGCAACAGATTAAAATAAAACCATAACTTCTTATTCTGGATGTTGGACAAACATCCCCCAAGAAGTAATGAGGGTCCCAAGAAACTTCCAGCTGCAGATTAAGGAGGAGCATTTATCTCTAGTCAGCACATCCTGAAGATATTGCAGGTGCTGCTAGGTGGGAGGGAGGTTGTTACACCTGAATAACTATTGATGCAGGGTACCTTGCATGATGGAGGGTACGGTATCGTAGGCTTCTGCCTCCAGAGGAGCAGCTCCATGGATGTCTGGAACTGGGCCTGGAGACTGGGCATTCTGTAAAGTGTCTTTCTATGTAGTCACAACATATGGCTTGCAAAGACTATTCCTTTCTTCTTTCTTCCTACAAAGTATGTGTGATGTGAACAAAGTATGTGTGATGAATTTCTAGCATCTGTATATATCCACTTGTAGAATCTGGATACACCTTTCTGTTATGAGGGGCATAAATCCTTATTAACTATTAACTACTGTTATAGGTAGCATAGAATTATTCAAGCAATAAAAGAGTTTATTTTTTCCCTTGGTTAGCTGTAAATGAGCCTAGAGGGAACCCAGGAGTTCTAAGTTAAGCTCATTTCATACTTGTAGCAATAGCTTTAAAACCTAATCCTGGATATGTTTATACATTTTTAATAGGACCCCAACTCTACATACAGTATTCTCCAGTGGCTTCAGCAGATGCAGAATTCTCCTGAACAGTTTTTTACTGTTAGGCTCAGCAGGTTCAATGCTTGATTATCTTCCCTCCAGTTCAATATCTTCTCTTTTCCCTTTGTTATACACCAACAAGAGGACTATATGCAGGTTCTCTGTGGAGGATGCCTTGTACGTGAACATGCAAGCAATGTGGAATCGATCTGGCTGAATCCAATATTCAAGGAATTTAATTGAATTATTGAAATTCAGAGTTGAACCCCTGGGACATTGATCCTGTATTGTCAGGCTCAAAACCAAGGTGCACTGGCCGCTTGATAATGTGTTGGTACGATTAGCAGCAGATGGGGTGGTGAATCAAAGCAGTGACAGTATCGCTAACTGACAGAAAACAGAGGAACTGATGCTGAATACATTTAAAAATAAATCAATATGGACTGGCCTGATTGAACAATTCTGGCAATGTGTTGTGCTGGCATGGCTGCTGACTTACCATTTTAAGAGTAGGCTCAGGATTCATGGTAACTGGAAAGCTGGAGAGGCCTGTTGCTGCAGCAATGCATTTAACTTCAAGACAGAGAATATTTGCTCATCTGTTTTCCTTGTCAGAAGCTAGAAACTACTGCTGCAGCTGCCAAGTGAAACAAAGAAGGATTAAAAGAGAAATTAAATGATAAAATAATACCTGCAAAAAGGTAACAATAAAAATCCAAAGAAATAACTTTCATTTATACTGATATAAGTGTGTTTTGCTTATTTTCTTCAGATATTAAAAATATCATTGAGAATTTGAGGCTTGAGTCAAATAAAAAAAAAAAAAGAGAGAACAAGAAAGGAGTTTAAAAACATTAATGCAAAATAATGCTCAGCCTTTACCATCTCTACTGAGACTTAAGTCACATCCTTCCTCAAGTAAAGCTGCTGGAAAAAGGAGACAAAGCAAAGACAGTTGCAGGAATATTTTGCCCCATTGCCTGTTGTTTCTTCCATCATTCTCTCTCACCAATTCACCTGCTTCATTCAATTTATCATTGTCTGTTTTCCTTGAAATGGGACTGAGAACACTTGTCTGAGCTCGATTGCACAGTTCTTTAGCTGTTGTAAGAGGAGGGCAGCTTTACAGCCTTTCTGCAGCCCTTATTCTCTTTGGGGGGGAATAGCCAATAGATGGTCCTTTCTTCTATGACCCTTCCTTCCTTCCTTCCTTCCTTCCTTCCTTCCTTCCTTCCTTCCTTCCTTCCTTCCTTCCTTCCTTCCTTCCTTCCTTCCTTCCTTCCTTCCTTCCTTCCTTCCTTCCTTCCTTCCTTCCTTCCTTCCTTCCTTCCTTCCTTCCTTCCTTCCTTCCTTCCTTCGTTCCTTCCTTCCTTCCTTCCTTCCTTCCTTCCTTCCTCCTTCCTTCCTTCCTGTCCTTCCTTCCTTCCTTCCTTCCTTCCTCTTCCTTCCTTCCTTCCTTCCTCCTTCCTTCCTTCCTTCCTTCCTTCCTTCCTTCCTTCCTTCCTTCCTTCCTTCCTTCCTTCCTTCCTTCCCTCTCTTCCTTCCTTCCTTCCTTCCTTCCTTCCTTCCTTCCTTCCTTCCTTCCTTCCTTCCTTCCTTCCTTCCTTCCTTCCTTCCTTCCTTCCTTCCTTCCTTCCTTCCTTCCTTCCTTCCTTCCTTCCTTCCTTCCTTCCTTCCTTCCGTTCCTTCCTTCCTTCACTTCCTTCCTTCTTCCTTCCTTCCTTCCTCTTCCTTCCTTCCTTCCTTTCCTTCCTTCCTTCCTTCCTTCCTTCCTCCTTCCTCTCCTTCCTTCCTTCCTTCCTCCTTCCTTCCTTCCTTCCTTCTTCTCCTTCCTTCCTTCCTCCTTCCTTCCTTCCTTCCTTCCCTTCCTTCCTCCTTCCTTCCTTCTTCCTCTCCTCCTTCCTTCCTTCCTTCCCTTCCTTCCTTCCTCTCCTTCCTCTCCTTTTCCTTCCTTCCTCTCCTTCCTTCCTTCTTTTTTCCCCCACCATTCCTTCCTTCCTTCCTTCCTCTCCTTCCTCTCCTTCCTTCCTTCCTCCTTCCTCCTTCCTTCCTTCCCTCCTTCCTTCCTTCCTTCCTTCCTTCCTTCCTTCCTTCCTTCCTTCCTTCCTTCCTTCCTTCCTTCCTTTCCTCCCTTCCTCCTTCCCTCCCTTCCCTCCTTTCCCATCCCTGTCTAACCCTCCTTCCTACCTTTCCCCTCACTTCCCTGCCTTCCTCCTCCCTCCTTCCCTCCTTCCCTCCTTCCCCCTCCTTCCCTCCTTTCCCTCCTTCCCATCCTTCCCGTTTTCCCCCCTCCTTTCCCCTTCCTTCCCTCCTCCCTCCTTCCCTCCTTCCCTCCTTCCTTCCTTCCTTTCCTTCCTTCCTTCCTTCCTTCCTTCCTTTCCTTTGCTTCCTTCCTTCTTCCTTCCTTCCTTCCTTCCATGTGCATGTCAGTGGCAATATCAACAACTCCAGGGCTTCAGGGCTGTTTCCTCCAAGGGACCTAATGCACTGCATCCCTGTGGAGTCAAGAGCTCTATGGGGCTGATCCCATTGTGCATGAATTTCTCTGTAATCGCACTGATCATGGGCATTAGTGCCTTGATGTATGTACAGGACCTCTGACTCCAGTGGGAGCTAAAGTCATCCAACAGTGCACTGCATCATTGCCTTAGAAAACTGCAGAGTATGTATCTACTTAAGGCCAAGGTTTGTAGGAATAGGGTGAAGTCAAGGAGACAAGAGTAGGGGCTTGGCACCTTTCACCCTCAGAAACCACCTAAGACAAAGGGAAAATTACTCAAAGCCAGGAGAAGTCCTTGCCTCTGAGGTATTTGTGTTGCAAACCTCAAACCAAGAGCCAAGTAGATACACTCTCTCCACTAGGATGACTCGCCATGTAATATGAGAGGTAATATCAGAATCCATCTCTCCACACCCTGAAACTCCTCATCATGCAGATCCCCCTTTCTACCCGTGAATCTAGAGATGTAAAAACTCCACTGTTATTTTACAGCATGAATTGCACTGTATTTGTTGTGATGTTGGGGTTGTCGCTGCTTTTCAAGCAACATTACAAACAAGAGGGTATTTTAAAATCCATTTGCTTCAAAATGTATTCCCAAACAATTTTCAGTTTTCATCCTTTCTTGTTTGTTTGTCTGCTTCATTCTACCTTATTCTTATTATTTTACTTCTGTGAATTCTAAATAATAAATTAATTTATTAGAAAAATTACATTCTGTAAGGGCTGACAGAAGACAGAACTGATGTTGAAAGTGATTCAAAATAAATAATCCGTGCTGTGTCAGGGGACACTACCTTCAGTCCTGGCAAAGGATTTGCTATGTTGAAATGATTAATGTTATGCCAATTTAAAAACAGGCAGGAGTTCTGGCAGCAAGAATGCAGAAAAGCCTTCTAAATGGTAAAACGCTTAGTTTTCAGAACTCACAGGGCATGTCTATACTGGCGTATGAAGTGAGTCAAACTGTCTGTTCTCTAGCCATGGGGGGAAGTGACAAAGCAAAGTCAGCATTCCTGCAGCTAGTGAGCTCTCTTCCTGTGAATGGAATGGCTCCTCTGTTCTTTGCACTCAGGGCTGCTCCAGATCACACCCACACCCATGTTCATAGTCAAGTAATGTGTCAGGGAACATTTTAACTATGAAATCAGGTCCAGGAAGTAGAAACAGGATTGTGTCCTTCCTTCAGCTCATGGGAACTTTATAGCCTCTTATTCTGACCCAGGCAAATAAACTAAGTGATCCTCTGCAACACAGGCATTCCTACAATTCCGAGGACAAAGAGCTTTTGTTTCAAAGAATTTACATTAAAACAAATGAAAACAAAACAAAACAAAACATGCAAACAAACAATCAAATAAAATTTTAAAAAGCACAAAAAACTCACCCAACAAACAAAATCCCAAACAATAAAATCCTCTCAACAACCTTTAAGTAATTCATGTTTTCTTTTTCCATGTACCTCTTTGGAAGCTGGGACTGTAATTTTTATGGTAATAAGTTTTATTTAATAAAAGCCGTTAATGAACCTCAGTATCTTTTTTTCCACTAAGGACTTTTTTTTTCACACTGAATTAAAGCTCATCAAAATCAGTGTAAATGCTCCTGAAGAACTTAACAGGAAATAGATCCAACTCTCTTGATCTTTTGCTTCCCCTGCAGCATTTTTCTTTTTATGTTGGCTCTTCTTTCCCTTTTTCGCTATCATCCAATTACCATCTTTATTAACATAAATCAAACGCTAACATATGATCAGTGCATTCAAGTAAAAACAGAAAAACAAGTTTGAATTCAGAAAAATTAAATACATTGATTCGCAAAAATTACTTCACTGAGACCTCAGTAACTTCTTATTTAGAAGAGACTTCATTTTTGAAGAATACACTAAAATATTTCCTGAATACTCATCATTCCCTTTGGTCTGGAACCCATGAATATAGGCCACATACAGGAATTCTGGAGAGGGTCTCTTATACACTAGAATAATATAATCCTATATCTTCACTGGGGGGTGGGGGTGGGGAAAAGGCACTTTGAGGAAAACCTTTGGACTGGGAAAGTGCTATAGTAATATGCTGTTTATTTGCACAAATACAATTTCTTTTATTACACTCCAGGAGGGAAAAGAGAAAGAGAAGCAAAAGATATCTTTGTTTTAAGTTCATTGGTCTCAAGCACTGGTTGGTGCAAAGGAAAATTAATTGCCTTTCTCTCTTTTGTGCTGCAGCACAGAGGGAAATTTCCTAGGAATGTGAATCATTTCTGTATTACTTTTGCTGAAGTAAGAGTGCTACTGCAGGGGAGCCCGGACCAAATAGAGCTATGTGGATTATTCAAAGCAAAATTTAAAACACACAGGACACACCATTGCAGCTCCTGGGAATTGCAGTGTTCTCTGCTAACCCTGATATATCAGCACTCGGATTGTTTTCAGCACTTCTGCATTCCAGGGAGAGCTTCAGCATATTGAGTTGTGAAGTGCTCATGTCTCCTCACAACTAACTGGTTCAGATTGCATGCTCAGAAGAAACCATCTGGATTTCATGTGCTTAGATATTTTATGGCTTGGTATTGACAGAAGGCATCAAGTATTGACCTGGCAGGCAGCTGCCAGAGTTCCAGAGTGCTTCCCAGCTCCTGGGCCTCTCTGCATATCCTACCCAGGACTCCTTGCTGAACAGCCTTCCTCACGCCCCTCAACACTGAGCAAAACTAGACTTAGAGATTAAAAAAGGACAGCAAAGTCTTCCTAGGTTCCCAAACAGGATAATGTCCTTCCCCTGAAAGAAGCAATACCAGATTATGAAATCAGTTTAGTGTCAGAGCTGCTAGGGCCAGGGCCACTTGCACAGGGAGGGGATCCCGTGGCAGGGCAGGCACAGGACAGTGTCCTGGTCACAGAGCAGTGGTGCCTCAGCCAGGCCGGCAAAGTGGGAACATGGACAGACAGACAGACACTGTGAGCTGGCCCTCAGACAGGATAGACAGAGCCCTGGAGAGGGAGTGATGCCCACAGTGACCTGAGAGTCAGCTTGGGTCAGTAAAACAGCATGGAGGGAGATCTACATACAGGTACACAATCATGCATGTCACTGACGTGAAAACAGCAAACTACAGTGAAAATTTCCCACTGGATAATTTCTTTAGCATTTTTATCCTTTCTGTTACTTAGCCTTCAGCAAGTTGCAGTCTCATTGCTCATTGTTTGCTGCTTTGTCCAGGCAAATATTACTTTGATTTCAACAGACTAAGTCTATATGCATGAGGACAAGGTATATCTTAGTAAAATCAGATCTTTTTTGGCTTCATTTTCCCAAATTCAACATGAATTCTCTTGCTCTGTGACACTTTTCCATCTCCAGCTTTCATCATAATCAATCTCATTATCAAATTCTTTTCACTGATAACATTCAGCATTTAAACTAATTCAGGTTTTCTGTCACCACTACATCTATTATTATAAGACTTTTGTAGAACATATTTTTGTACAATTTTGATACCACATTTATTATGTCCTATTTAGGTCAAAATTGTCCCTTACCTTTAATGGGGATTCTTTTACTTTTATCAGCTTTTATCATATCTTTATACAAATAGACCAAAACTACTCTTGGTTTTTATTTTGTTTTGTCAAAAATTTAGATAAGATTTGGCCACAAAACAGGCTTTCTGTTCCTACAGCCCCACTATTAACTCTTTTCCACTCTCCACCTGCTCCATTAGGAGTTTAACTTGTTGAGTTTTTATGACTGAAATTCTTAACTCCATAGCAGATAATGTCTCAACAGTACAACTTATAATTAATACTTAATGCTTTCGTTTTACAAAAGCCTCACTGGATACATCTGAGAATTGTATTTCCATTTTTTACTGCTACATGCACCTAGGTGGTGCATAATAATTCTTTGACTGTCTAATACCCCTAAGTCTTCCTGTTTCAACCAGTGGGTCTTTTGATTGAAGAAATTCTCATTGCTCCCTATGTTCATTACCTCGCATTTCAAACTAATTAAATCACATACCTTGTCCCAGTTCTAAAGCCTATCCATTTCTTCCCAAGTGATATTTTGATCAGCTTCCATATTGTCAATGTCTGCTACATTTGTATTTCCTGAAAAAAACATTAACGCTTTCCTATATCTTGTATTCAAGATATTGCTGATACTTTCTGTAACATTTGGTCTGATTCAGATTCTTGAGGAATTACAGCCAACGATTTATTTTTACTTTAGAAAAATTTTTTGTAGTTCACAGACTATGATCTTGTGTTAATCTACCTTTTATTGCCAATATGCAATTATTTTCCATGCACATTGAGTCCAAGTATATTAAGTGCTAAAACAATCTCTTTAGACAAGCTCAGTTATCTAAGCTCGGTTAGATGCAATCCACTTGCTAATTCACAGGCCATTCTACCTTTTTCATTCATCTCCATATATTTAAATATAATACAAAAAGTGCCCATAATCTTCGCATACAACTAATGTAAGACCAGGAGGTTTTATTGGGCCATTTCTAATACCTTTCTCAGACAGACCAAGCATAGTTTGGCTCCACCTGTATCTTTACAACAAGGTAGAGTCACTGCTTCCAGATTATTCCAGAATTTCTGTGCCACTCTCTCTCCTGAGTAGTCCCTGGTCCATGCCTGAGGAGTTCAGTTGTCCCAGCAGGATACAGTGAGCTCCAAGGCATCCCCTGAAGGCAGCCCCAACAGTGCCAGGTTTTATAAGAGGGAACCATGTGTGAGCAGGTCTTGCTGGCTCAGTCAGGGATCAGGATTTCCAAAGAGGCTCAGCAGCCCTTATTCCTCTAGACAGAATCTCCTAGGAAACAGCAAACTGAAGCTGTTTTCTCTTTCCCTGAAGCCTGCCGATCTCCAGTCTTACAAATAGTCACAAACAGGCACAGCCTAGCAGGCATAAAAATATAGACCCTTGTGTGGACCACCCTGCCTGGAGAGATGCTGGGAGCACTGTGCAGGGTGACCCCAGATAGACATTCATCCTATAGATGTTGGGTTTGCCTCTGGAGGGGGTGATCTAGCTCTGTGCTGTCAGTACAGGAAGGAAAGATGAATGCAGAGTGGAGAACAACTGATGAAAGGCAGGTTCTGAGAGCAAAGCTCTGTAGGAGGTAACACAGCTTTGTGCAAATGGTGTGCACTGAGTGGAGACTGCAAACTCCAAAATGACTATCCCATTTGCAAAGAAAGGAAATTCTATTGAAGATTTTGCTTCAGTGTTTGGATAAAACCCTTCTTTTTCAAAGCAGTTATCAAAAATATGGGACTATTTATTAATGAATATGGCTTTTCAGTTCAGGGATGTCATCTTATAATGGATGATAGAATGAAATAAAACAGAAAAAAATCCCCATATTTTTGTAGATTATATCAAATCCAAAACATAATTTACATATACCATAAAAACTAGATAGAATTGATATGATTTTATGAACAGGAAATGCCATTTTTAATCTTTGTTTTAAAAACACTTTCCTTGCTGATAAGCACCAATGCAATTGTCACAGATGTATCTTTTCTCTATGCACATGAATACTAACAACAGGGCCAAACAAGAATTTTCCAACTCTTTCATTTCCCTCGTGTCCACCTATAGCTTCCGGATTTTTTCCAGTTGCACCTGAACTCACTAGGTGGTCCATAATCCCAAGACTCCTGGTGCCACATTCACTTGGCCCCGAGTAAGATGCATCCACCACTGTACCAGGTGAACATTTATAAACTGAGGCAAGTGGGATGTTAAATAAAATTGAGGGCATGTGCAGGGAATCATAAAAAAACGTTCATTTTACATTGCCACTGACAGGAAATCCTAAAGGCAAAGCCTCCTTGCTGCAAACAGCTTGGCATTTACGTAGCTTTACTGCCAGAGTGTGTCTCTACCATTCAAGGATATAGCCCAGTCCATAAAATTATCCATTTGCATAAGAGCTGATGGGTTTAGAACAGCAGAGGTAAATGACTTATAAACAGACCTCACAGATGGCAAAACTGTTCAAAGAAGGTTCTTTTTCTCCACTGGTGTGAAGTTGACTCTGAGGTACATAACTGCCAAAGCCTGAGAAAGGCCAGAGAGCACACAGGGGAAAAAAAAAAAAAAAAAGAGTTGGTGGACATTGTTGCCTTGTAGCCTGAGCCCTTCTGGTTTCATACGGGACACCATCCAGCCAGAGTTTATTCACTAGATGTAGGCTCCAAAACTGAAAATATACAGAATTTGGAGGTGTTCAAAGTTGGAACAGTGGCTTTTTCAGAAAGGTGGTCCATATTCTGCATTTCATTTCAGGAGCTGAACGCGACTTTCAGAGTGAGTTCTGCTGAAGAAAGGCTATTATGGGATCCTACAAAATAAGCAAAAAAATCAATATTGTTCAGAAAGTGAGAACAGGAAGGAGGGAGAGACAGAGAAGGAGTACATATACATATGCAGTATACCCTGCTAGAGAATGAAAAATTACTTTTCTTAATTTTGCAACACAGTACCACAACCATTTTCCTGAAAATATGGTTATCACAAAAAAAAGTAAGTGAAGTGAAGTGAAGATGCACTGAGATTTACAAATGCTTTTTTACCTGATTAGATTTACTATTAATTCCCCAAGGCTTCTCTCTGCTTTCAGGTCTCTTTACTTTCAATGATAAACCAATTGCATTGATAATTTAACAATCCACACGACTTCCTTTTCAGAAGAAGTAATGTCATATATAGCAAATTGAGGCTTCATGACATTTCAAAATTATTAATAAATAAAATCATGTTTAGAAATCAGAGAAAGCAATGTCCATGAACTCCCCTTATTACCATAAAACGTTATGCTAAAAAATAAAAAATAAATTGCAATGTGCAACACTGGAAATATTTATGCACTTTCAGTTCAAGTCACAAAATATATATTTCCTCATTTATCCTCACTATCTTAACAAACAAAAGCCCAGTAATATGGGGAGAGCATTCATGCATGAGCTTGCAAACATAGCACGAAATAGGAAGATTTGCAATTTTCCAGGCAAGTATTTTTTCAGCTTCTTCAGTTTGCATGTTGTTTAGAGTGTTAGGTGTTTAGATTCTGTGATAATAGGCTCTACATTGGAAAAACAAAACCAAAAAAGAACAACAACAAAAAAACCCACTAGGAAACTATCTAGCTATCTTTGTGGGAGACAGATAGTTACATGTGGGTTTATCGACATTTTCTAATACTTTTTTACTTTTCAGGTCTTTGCTTACTGTTCATCTACAAGTAGCACTTATCAGCTTTCCCTGTTTCCAGAATGTGCTTTGTTATAGATTTCTTAATTTGATAACTTGACATAGTCATATTCCTTAAGCCTGGCACAAGAGTCAAGAGTTAAGAGAACTGAATATGACTTCTGGAATAATTTTGTTTTGAAATTATTCAAGGGGAGAAGCTGGATTTTTTTAAGACAAGAAATTCTTTTTTCTGCAAATGTTGGCAATAACCAAGTATCCAAGGGAAAAATATTAAAAATAACCAGAGACCTCAATGGTGTGGTTTCTCGTACATTGCTAAACATATCTAAATTTTATTTTGTCTAGCCTAAATCATAAACATAGGTTATTAAGCAGTAATAACTAACCTGTAGTAATTATCCCATAAAAACAAGACTCCTTCCCCTTGCTGCGATTACAAAAATGCAGCAGCCAGTTATGGATAAGTGCTGCTGCACAACAGCACTTTCAGACTGTATCTTTGTTCAAAAATGATGGCTATTTCTGTCAGCAGGATGTCTGCTAACAAGAGTAGCCACCTTACTCTGAAATCTAACAGGCGAGCCTCTTGCATTTTGATACTGTTTTTACTGTGAGATAGCTAAATGAGGCCACCCCCTGGCCATGGCTCACCTTTTGATAAAAACATCAGTGATTTTTGTGCTTGACTTCTATTTTACTGAGACATAACTAAGACAGGAAAATCTATGCCTTTGGTTAGTCTGCTAAGGCAGTCATTGGAGCAGCATACATAGTAACCACAGCATCCTAAGGACACAAACAAAGCAAATTTTGTGTGGACCAATATGTTTTATTACTAACTAACACACTTTGAAAAAAATCCAAACCCCCAAGCAAGACATAGACTCACGAGCCTGAAATGATCTAAAGACTATTGTTCCTGGAAGGCTGCCTGTTTTGCCCATCTGATAAAATATATTTTCTCTTCCTAATATCTTTGCATTACCTAGATAGAGTCCTTTTAGATTAGGAGTCTTCCCAATTTTTCCAACAGCTAGAAAGTGGTACCAGGTTTCATTTGTACCAAATGTTCTACCCCCTATTTTGTCTAATACACACTGCATCTTTCTGCCAGCCTAGGCAAGATGTGTTTGTATCTCTTCTGGAAATTGCTCATATCCAAAAACACGCATCTAACATCCTTCTTGTGATATAATCTTATGCTAAGCAATGTCTCCACACTTCCCAAAATTGCATGTGCCTGTATCTTTATGTATTCTTTGATCATGTTGAAAGGATGAATCCATTGTGTTTGTTTATTAGCCCCAACAACTCTGTTCAGTACATGGGTGGAAACATTCCCTTCAGCACGTTAATTACAAATTCACACTAGGGGTTCCTTTGTGTTCTGAGAGAATACAGTTCTTTGATTACACAAGACCTAAGTGGCATTTCAGAATATCAGCATTAATAACTCATTCTTACAGATCTACCAGGTAGAATTAAAATTAGGAAGAGGGGTTATAACTTGTCAAACTATGTTTCTAATTAACAGAGTTGTGTTACAACAACTACTTTCTCCTTCACAGATTGCACTGTTTTCCTTAATACTATTGTTCTGATGTTACATGATGAAAATCTGCAGTTTTGAAAATCTACCATTATGAATTTATTATAGGTAAACATAAGCAAATGTATTAACAATATATAAAATCTGCTAAAATAGGGTCTCTTGCACAAAAAATGTGAATATTTTCTGCAGAATGTTTATAGCCATGAATGACTTCAGATTATTTAGCTGCTATAATGTAACAGAAATAGTGTTCTTCTTAGATGGAATTATTAGCAATTTCCCTAAAAGCCTTTTTTTGTTTTTGTTTTTGTTTTTTTTTCTGTGATTCCCATGTAGAAGAAAAATATTCTCATGGAGACAGAACAACGAGTTGAATTGTTCTGTGCTCCTGTAGCACAGTTGTGTTTAGATTGGAAGCTATTAAAAATGCCACTCCTTTTCATTGTTTTTACCCTATTTTATTAGTGAAGTAGGGTAATATAAACTCTCTATGGATATGATTTATCCCTTTTAAATTAGGCATCTAAACTCCTATTGTCTAAATACAGTCTAATTCTTGCCTTTCTTGGAGTTAATGGCATGCAGTAGACATCTGCCAGGAAGTACTGAGCCTCAGACAGAAATCTAGCAAAGACCAGATGAATTCCTCTTTACAGATGTTTGTGTCTTTCTATTAACTACAAAAAGACCTTCGGGTGTTGAGCTCAGGTTTTAACTTGCCACCTTCAATATGCATGGCAAACATTCCTTCACAAATCCACATAATTACTGTCAAATCACTATTTACAACATGACTCCCTGGTGAAACCTACAGGGCTTACAGACAATGGACAAGCTGTTAGCAAGCTCAGACTTCTTCTGTGATAATTTGTTTATTTTGTGGTTATCTTATCCACCCTTTTCTCCCTGGTGGATGTTTTACACACCTATGTGGATCCTGCCAATCCAAAAGTAAATTCTGGCTCTGTGGAAAATGGCAGGGCCAGGATCTCTTATTCTCCCTCAAATATCATAAGATGTACAGAACTGTTAGATCTCAGTCCTTAAAATGGTTCACTAGCCTCTACATATTATTTCTCAAACCAAAAATCTACAAAGCACATATAAACAGACTGATCAAATAAAATAACTGTGACTGTAATATCAGCTTGTTCTGCTTCTAGGGAAAAAAAAGAAAGAAAAAAAAAAGAAAAGAAACAAAAAACTCATAAACCAACACAGAAACCATACCATGTAAAATGATCCTTTCAATGAAAATTGAGTTTTTACAGTTCCTTATTAGAGACTTCCCTTACAACTAATTATATTAAACTTCTACATTCTCTGCTTTTTCTCATCAGTAATTTCACAATCTTCAAATCTGTGAAAGTAAATGCTTAGTCAGTGTGTAAATTGAGGACAATTATCATTATGACCACACATTAATATAAAAATAATTAGACCATTGCTAGCAGCAAAACTATAAATCAAATCAGTTTATAATAGGAACATTAATAATTTGTTAAAGATACAATCTATTGCATGTGAAGATGGGAAAGCAGCTGAGCTGAGCAGCTGAGCTGAAGACAGTGCTTGTTTTGAAATAAAGAGCACAAAGTTCAGTGTATGTGCATCAGTGATAATCTAGGAGTGATTGTGTTCAAGAGAATTTACAACCTATTCCAAATGCGTGAACTCAGTGGAACTGGGAAATCAAATGGCTGAATGGTATTTATTATGCTACCCTTATCTTTTCCAAGGTGGAGAGAAAGACTGGAACAGTTCACTTTGCCTCCAGGCATCCAGTAATGAGCCAACCAGTGGTGCATTAGGAAGTAGTGGGCAAGTGGCATTATCATCAGGTGCATTTTTAGTAGCAGAGTCAAGTAGCACTGGGAGCATTATAAGTAATGCAGTCGAGTGCTAGAGCATTGGTTATTATAGCACAGAATGCACAATGGCTGGAAAGCTCTGGGAAATATAACAAGCAGAGTTAGGCCTGAAACATCCACTTTAAATACTGTCAAACTTTGAACAGCAGCAGCTCTAAACTCAGACTTTCCCTTTGGCACCTAGGGATCAGTCTAACAGGCAAAACCTGAGTCTCAAATTCAAATTCTCCCAAATCCTAGAAAATCCTGGATGTGTTTCTGATGGCAAGTAACATGGTCCAGATTCTTTCAGACCACAATAGAGAGTACAGCTGAATGCCACAATGAACATTTCAAAAAAGGAGTTACTTGGCATGGCAAACATTAGCAGTCAGGCAGCCAAGGAAATACCAACTGTGCAATCTAAAAATTATGAAAGAATCACTTAATTACTGAAGTCTTTCCAGATAACAATACCCAAAAAAACTCTTCACAATATCAGGGATAAATAAACTTTTAGGCAAAGGAGTCTGTACGATGACCTTCAGTGGAAGGAGGGTCTACTGCACCACGGTAACTCTCTATTATCAGGCTGTCAAGACTGTTCTGAGGGTATGCCAGGTGAAGTTACTGCACAAGGACTACCTCCCAGACCATGTTTTTCTGCTACCTTTGCCCAGAATCTTCTCTTCCCCATATGCTCTCCTCCAGGGACCAGTTCACCTAAACTACACAGTGAGTCTGCTGCAGCATTTCACTGGCAAGGTATACATTTTGTGAATGGGGTAGTGGGTGAGGAGCTGTGTCCAACATTAATCCATCTTTCCATTGAGAGTGATTATGAGAGGTGCTGGGATGAGGGGATAAATATGTTGAGGTGGCATACAGCAAAGCTGATCTAATAATCAGAGAATAGAGCAAAACAGGGAATAAATGTGTTATCATGGACATTGTTACAATATTGATATATATTTAGAGGAGGTAACTACCTCACTATCAGAGAATCATTGAAGTTGGAAGAGACCTCTAACATTATTTCATCCAACCTTTAACCTAACACTGTCAAGTCCACCACTAAACTATGTCTCTAAGTGCCACATCTACACACCACATCACCCTCCAGGGATGGTGACTCATCCAAATTGCATCAGCCTGAACAGCACATATTTGGACTCAGGATATTTTTGCACTGGGGGTGTATGATCAGCAGAAGTGACAATTGATTGATTTGAGATCTGGACTCTGGTCTTCCAGCTTTATACCACCAGTGAGATCATAGCAATGCTGGAAAATGTTGAGATGTTCTGAATTGGAAACATATCAAAGCCTCCATATCTTTTGCTGTCCTCATTTCTAAATCCACACAAAGCTGTAAACCTTCAGAATGTTTGTGATACTGCAGCCCTAACCTGCCTAGGGTAGCTGGCAGCTTAAGGTCAGAGGGCAGGATAGATAAAACATTTGCATAAAGCTGAAGTCCTCCACAGGAAAGACTGTAAAGACTGTGAGAAATGCTCCTCACTCTCTGAGGCGATACAGTGAGCAGCTGGAAGGCTAAGCAGGAGTAAGGTCTCAGGAAATACTACCTAAGGCTATGTGGGAACTGTTTTTCTCCATGTCCTCTGACAATTGCAGATACCTTGGACTGAGTGCAGCTTATACCTGCATCAAACCCTGCAAATAGGAATGAAAACTGTGCACAATGATAATATCAGAGCAAGTAATTGAGAGTCCACTATTTATTAAGATGTATTTACACCCTGTGTTTAATGAAAAGAAAAGGCTTTGGTGATGGTATCGATTATGATAGGCAATGAAAATGTGGCTGCATCTTCAGTTTGCCTCATGGGGAGATTTGTTTTATCTGATGCACAAAAACATATGCTAGCCACACTATCTATGCTCACAGAACAGGGAATATTTCTCTGCAGATAACCAAGAGGTGACTCTCACATAAGAAAACCAAAGACGATGAAAAGCTAGGCACTGAAATCTTAGCCATTTAAGTGGGAGTTAGAGACTGAAATCTGAAAATGCTAGCAATTTGGCGCAATTATGTTGGATCAAATCAGAAAAGCATCTCATAACACATTAATAGAATTACTGTAATTGCTTCAGGAATACAAGGAGTCCAAAGGACATTTTCTTCTTTTTTCCTAATACAATAATATTTGAAATCTGTCAAAAGTAGTTTCCCTTTTAAAGAAAAAGAAAACCTTCACTGTTGTAGCAGTTACTGCATTTCCCACTTGTCTTAATGTTCTGTTACTTTCAGCTAAAAAGAAAAATAGAGATTGTCTTGTTATTAATGAAAATTTATGTATTAGTATGTGTTATATTAAAAGCAAACAGCTCTTTTGCTTTCTGTGCTCTCTTTTAAAGAAAACTCATAAGAAGAGAATTCATAAGAAAGTTGCAGTTTAGTAAAATTCTCTTCTTCTGTTTTACTTTTCCACTGGTTTATAAAACACATTTACTTTTGAAAGAGGATTTCTGCAAGGCTGCTTCAGGGAGGGACTGGTGCTTTTGCAGTGCGTGGGCTGACACTAACACCCAGACAGTCTGGATCTGTAACTGTTAACAAATTGAGCTGGCCCAGCAACAAATGTAGAAATAAATGCCAAGATAACTTCCATTTTTCTCATGTGAACTATCATTTATGGGCTATGCTTCTTCAGATGTTGGTCAAAACTGGTAATGTGCTGCAGCTCTTGTAAAAGAGGTACACAGAAGCAGTGTCTGTGCAGATTCATATCTGAGCATGGTGGGTGCATCTCCTCATATGTCTTACATTAATTTTTATAAGATATTTTCTTTCCTGGAATTCTGGATGTTGTTCCCATTATTCAGCTATTTTCCACATTTGTGCTGCCTGCCTCCCTGTTTCTGCTGACAACAATCGATTAGGACTAGTCCTTTGCTAAGTAAAATGGAGATCTTTCCTCTCTGAACTTTAAAGGGTGTCACTCAGAAGACCTTCTCCTTACAGTACCTTTAACTGTCTGCAGAGTTTTTGCCCCTATTTATGCTGCATTTTAACTGATGAGTTTGTTTGTTTGTTTGCTTGTTTGCTTGTTTTTTCCCATCCTACTGGAGTCAATATTGCCAAAAAAATAAAAGGAGAAAAAGAAATGGATAGGCAGATAATGGTCACAGTCACAAAAAATACGTTTTCTGGAGAATGATGTCAAAAATATTTCACCTTAATAAAGCAAAATGAACTATTTCTTTCTGAATGGTGCAGACAACCTGCATATGTGTGGGTTCCTGCTATCCCTCATGAGAGTTTTAGTGTGCTGATGTCCTGTTTCTTTTATTGTCCTCCACTAAGCTTTATTCCCTCAGGATCAGAGGGAGTGGAGAAGACACCACTCAAAGCAACAGCCAGGGAAAGGCCTGTCAGTGCATTGGGAAGTCTTGCCCAGGGGAGGGAATTACACTCTGAGTATTAGTCATGCAGATTAGCCCTTCTCAGGGGGAACTCCAGAGAGACTAGCTTAAAGCACTCTAACAAATGTTTTCTGGTAGTTCCATCAGAAATAATATTACCCTTTCAACTTCATAACACATAGTTTGAAATGAAGTTTTCATGTTTTGACCAAGGCTAAATAACATGCAAACTTTATGTAAACCTCAATATGTAAGCAACCTTCTCCTGAATTAGGATATATGTCCTCAGTGAAAATATACACAATTCATTTGAGACTTTACACATAATTTTTAATAGAAGTTTACCCAATTTTTCCTCTCTGTTTAGCAATATCTTTGATATTTGTATCTTTTAATTAAAAAGATTATCATCGGATTTTATTTCTTTCTATAAAAATTCTAAAGAATAGTTCCAGAAAAGAAGAGGAAAAAGCAATATTTTCTGTATTTTTTAAAAGTAATGTGTGAATATTAGTGATCATCTAAGTGTCTTTATACATGGCTTTGATTTACACAGATATGTGGTAAAACAATCACAGATTGCCAAAATAGAAATGACACTACATTCTCAGAATATAAACCAATTAATAAACTTCAATTATACCCTTAAATCTCAATATCTTGAGGACTTGAGAGGTGTAATTGCTTAAAGAGAAACTTTACATTAGTGAAATAGAAATGTTTACACTTATTTTAATAAATTTCTAATCCAAACCCCTCTATAACCTGAGTCACTTCATCAACTTCAGTGAGATTTGAGGATCAGGCCTTTGGAACAAAAGGGTGAATAAACAGACTTTGACATTTCTGCTAAAGTGAAGAGTATGTGAGTTTTTTACTGGGTCTTCCACTGTAAATGTCCTTTTGTGAAACCCTGAGATGTAAATTCAGGGACTAACATCTTCAGCGCTTTGTTTGATCTCCAGTGCCATGCCATGATTTAAGAAGAGGCAGTTTCTAAAGTGCACTTGCAGCTGACTCAGACAGGCCTTTATAGTATTGATTGCAGGTAATGTTTGCTTTATGTACTGTTCAGTACGGTAATCCTAGATATATTGAAAGTGGGATCAGAGATCAGCATAAAATGATGTGACAATGTTTAGAAAAAGGATATACCCTTACCAGATCTTTGTAATTACAATACAGGAAAGTTTGATGAGGCCATTACTGTATTAATTCAATCTCTATAAATGTTAATGTTAAAAGGATCAACAAGATCACCATTTTTAATAGGAAAGACTTACATTTGGATCATAAGAAATTTTTTTAGTAAAGAACCCCAAGAATTCTCATTGATTTGTTTAAACAGATGTCTCGAGTAGTTCAGAACTATTGCACTGTTCCATATATAATGAGGTCCATAGCATCAATTATGTATGTAATTTCATTAGAAAAAATGTTCTTTTGTAGCTACATGCAGCATGCTACATTTATTCACAATACCAGTGATGCCACTTTAAAATCTATCAACATATATCACTGCCATAACTGAATACTACATTGTGAGAATCTCAAACTCCAGCGTAAATCTGGACTTTTCCCATCAAAACCTGGTCTCTTTCATACTGACAATATTCCTGTTTGTACTCAAATGGAAGATAGCATAAATTGATAGTGGAATTCTTTTCTTCCAATATTATACTTAGACCAAGGCCTCAGTGTTTAAAAGAAAAGATTCTAATAAGTCAGAAAAGATAAATTCTCAGGAGGCAGAGGATCAACAATAAGTTTTATTTAAAACTTATGCCTATACTCCCCAGCAGAGCTGAAGCAGAAACCTCTCCGTTTCTTCATCTAGTGTGTGCAGCTAGGTCCCTACACAAAAATTTGGTACCTGATCCATGAACAGAGTGGAGCAGTTGCAGCTTCCCTTGCTGTGAACCTGCCAGTGGAGAAAGCAATAATAGATGGCAACTCTCTGTTAGAGCTATTAAATAAGCTAATATGGCTGGAAAATGCACAGTGGTATGTATAACATTTACAGAGTTGGTTTTAGTGTAGATTACTCAACTATTCTAGGATTTATAGCTGCTGAACTACAAATATTCCCCACTGTGGACAGAGTTGTGTCAATATACCAATTCATTTGGGAGGTTTTAAAATCATTAGGGAAGGTTTGCAAATGATATACCCTCAAGATTCACTGTGTTTTACCACTGTGATTTACAACTTGAGAAGCTTTAGCATTAGATAATCCAAAAGCTGTTTAAAGCTCAATCACTTGAATCTAACTAACCTGTTAATTCCTGAGTGATCTATGCCTAACCCCTTTGCACTGCCCAGGATGGTTTATCTTCAGGATCATGAAATACAGGCTGAAATCCTATAGTCATAGGAACAAAATAGTAGTGTGGCTGTTAACAAAATTAAAAGGAAAGGCTACCTTAATTACAAAGTGTAAGTTGTGCTGTGAAGCCATGGAGCTATACAAAGTAAAACGCAACTACTTTTTAGTGGTATTCTTACAAGTAAAATTTCAGTGTTCAGGTGAGAGGAAGAAATGCGTATTTTCTGAGTGTAATTACATTGAAATTATTTATGTGATATAGTCTAACATTTGGCTTTATTTCTGCTTAGTCTCAGTAATTTTTAACCTCTAATCTTCCTGTTAAAAATCTTTATGTGACCAATTTTCAAATTCCAAAAGTTGTTTAAAATTCAGATTGTGAGTGCATACATTTTGATTAAGTAGGTCTTCCTGTTAAAAATGTCATCATTTGGGAGGGAGGGCAATCCAAATATGATAGATCACAAATGGTGTTTTATGAAGAGGGTCTTTTCTCTGCCAGCAGCTCTGGACTATATTCTTGCTCCCACACTGATGGAGGTTTTAGTGTGGTTCTCAATTTCTTATGTCATTCATTCTCCATCTGAAAATATCTGTGTTATTCCTGCCAGGGAATGCCTGTTGAACACCATCTGTGTTGTCATAAGTGTCCATGATAGAGCATGAAAAATTTAATATATACTCTATATGAAACAGTCACTGCATCAAAACAAAACAAAACAAAAAAAAAACCCAAAAAACCAAAGAAACCCAAAAACAATAACTTATTAAAAAAAACCAAAAAAAACCCAAAAAACCAAAAGAAAACAGAAAAAAAAAAAAAAAAAAAAAAAAAAAACACAAAGCAAAAAAAGCCACCAAGATGCATGTTTGAAAAAAAAACAAACAACTGAACTGAATATGTATGTTAAACCCTGGGCCATACTAAATTATGTTTTCTGTCCCATGGGGTCTTGTCACATTTAGCAGGCTGGTAACACAGCATCAGCAGTGGGTTGAGCTCATTTCAGGGTTCCTCATACCCTGGAAATGGGAGGCTTGGTAGGGTGTAGGTGCATATGTGCCAGACTCAGTCCTTGGGCTCCAATCATCCACATATTTGATACCTACAGGGATGTTGGAGTTGTGTCAGCAGCTGCACTGTAGATGCACACAAGCTCTGAGCTTATCTTTTCCCCTCTGTCTCTGAGGAAAAAAGAAAAAGCTTGATTTCAGGTTTCTGTTGTGCCTGAACCTGAAAGACCTAACCCACCTGCAGTACAGCCCTCAGGATCAGAAAAAACAGGGTGAAATGCTGTACTGATGGAGCTAAGAAGCAGTGGGAGTGTTATACCCTATTTCTTCTTTTGGGAAAGACAGCTGTACACACACTGACTGTTGAATCAGGCAGTAAGCCCCAGGCCCTCAGGGAAGACACCCAGTTTATCAGTACCTCAATCACCGCTCCAATTTGCCATGCAGAAACTCTCTCAGAGTTTGCTGACAGCTGCCTGACAGCTCCTTCATGGTGGCTCTGTGCAAGATCCAGCCAGGGGCACCATAACTGCTACAGGACACCAAAGCTTTGCCTTGGTTATTCCTTTCTTCCAAACTACCCACTGTATTGTGATAAGGCAGCACAGAGATGCAGTGGTGTCTAGAAAATCCTCATATTTGAGGAGAAAGGAGATTCTTTGCATCCAAAATCCCTGTAGTTGAGGAGAAAGTGATTCCTTGCATCCCCTGCAAGGCATGCTTCACAGGGGACCTATAACCCCACTCACAGGCAGCAGTCCCCCAACACATCAGGGAATCTGTTCTTTCCCACCAGTTCACTTGCCAACTTCCTTTCTATGCTTTGAAAGGATATTTTTTTGTGTAAATGGGTAATCAAACAAGTATATTCACCATTCCTTCCTCTCTTCAAATGCTCATTGCTTTAGAAAATGTATTTTGTCATAAGCTACAGGGAATAATTTGGTGGGATCCCCCATGCTAATCTATTGGCAGTGTATCACTGAAGTATACTTAAAATTAGGCTCCACTATGAAAAGCCATGTGTTGTTTAAGCACTGCCAGCACACTTGCCACTGCCTTGAACATAAACAAAGCAAGTCTCTGCCCCAGTGTGGTTACAGAAAGGGCATTCCAGAATCAATGCCTGTATGACTGGTACTACTTTGCTGCAATCTGCTGTATGCCAAAGAAGGTTTTTGCCATGCATGACAGATTTGGGGGGGAGGGGGGTAATGGCCCACTTTTCTCACCGAGAAACTTATCAAACACTTCAGTATCTCTAACGAAGCTGCAAAGGGAGTTGGGGGCCGAGTCAGGCAGTGACTGAACACTGCACCCCCAGTCTCACAAACCCCCCAGATGTACCAGATGTAACACACTGGGACAGTGGTGAGAGATCACACAGACACCTTCTCCCTGCACCCCTTCTCCTAACACCACCCTTACAGGAACCTCTCCTTTCTCTACATCGAGCAGTTTCCACCTACGTTTGCTAGTGGGAGTCATGAACATAGCCCAGCTCCGTACCTGAAGGGGTCTTCTTGCCTCCATCACCGTTTTTCACGCTGGCCATTTCTCCTGCTTGTTTTTACACGACTGTCCGCCCTGGCTGCAGCAGCCCCGAGCCAAGCTTAGCCTCGGCCCATTCCCATCCCGATCCCCATCCCGATCCCCATCCCCATCCCGCTCGGGGCGAACTGCGGGCGGGCTGTGCCACCTTGTGGTTGTTAGCGGGGAAAAAAACCAAAACAGCCCGCTGCTCGCGTTACAAATTAAAATCTCCTCTCTCATAAATATCAACTTGTTAAACTCTGACTTCGGTTTTAAAAGGCAGAAAATTAAAATGTATACCTCTGTCTCAAAAAATTCGGTAATTAGACATAATCCACAGGTGTTATTTTAATGATGCCAGCTCTTCAGACACACGGGCTGAGCAAATGCTGCGTGTTGTTAACTAATTATGTTGTCTTAATTTGCCAATTTAAAAAACTTAAATGTCCTGAACAAGTGAAATCATTATCTCGTATTTCTCCACCGTGCCTGCTGCCTCGCCCATCTGATTCCCGGCGCTCTGGGTCTGGCTGCGCCGAGCAGCTTTTGGAGGTTTGGGAGGCTCCAGCAGCCCTCCGGCACCACACAGGGCTTGCAAGCCGGGGATGCTCACACCATCCCCACTAACAATATCTGATAGTGGCTCTAAAAACCAGCTTGTCTCCCTCCATTACCTTTCCAGCCCGTATCTTAATTGACCAGGGAGAAAGCGTCGCTCAGGCAGCGTCTCCTATCGAGCGGAGCTGAGCTGCTTCCCCACCCTCCTGCTTCAGGCAGCAGGCAGGCATGGCTGGGCATCCTCTCCTCCAAGAAAACGCTTTGCACCTCCCAGAGCCACTGTGGCCAGTGACAAACTTCCATCTAACTTTCTCCTCTCAAAAATGTAAAGTAAGGAAACAAAATCTATGCATCATTTAAAGATGCCCCAGGATAGTGTTGAATTATGCAATTCACAGTTATGTGAGCTGCTGTTTAAGGGATTCTTTGGCTCTTTTGTGACACTGATCAATCCCCTCTTGGTTTTATTTAAAAGACCCAGTCACTGAAGCATTCAAACCACATTATTCACGTCTTTCATTCACATGCCTGGAAAATAATGCAAATAAACACATAAGGAAGAATGAAATATATGTTAACTAGCTACACTTTTCATAGATTGGCCCCTCTGTAGAAATCATTCTGAGAGGAAATAATGGGAGGATTAAAACCAGCTTTCAGTCTATTTTAGTCCAGGTTCAGGTCATTGCCCTTGTCATTCAGAGGGTTTGTTCCTAAGGTGCAATCAAATTGCACAGGTTGAGGCTGTTGTGCAGAAAGGTCTGCTGCTCTGTGAAAGGCATTCCCTTGGCCTGTGTCTGAGCACTCCACAGGCTGTTCTAAATTACCCTGGCCTTTAACATCACAAGGTACCCAGAAGAGATCAAGCACCTGTGTAACAGGGCATATCAGCCACCACACCATTTCCTCTCTCATATCTCTGCTTACCAGTGCCAGCAGCAGGACCCAGGGGTGCTGTGGAATGCCAGGACCAGCTCTGTGTGATAAAGGTGTGCCCAGCCCTCTGGGGGCTAAGTGTCTGGGTATAATTTAAATTTAAAGTGACCACCAGAGAATCTGCTCCCAACAAGTCTGTGTGTCAAGGACTGACAGTTCAAGCAATTTTCAAACATCCACAGCTGGGGTACTTAAACAGGAGGATTTCAGAGCCATATTAAATTACCTGCCTTGGAAATCCTGGTGCTGAATACAGACTTGTGTTATTGATTTTGGAGGACTCCAAACACAAATTCTACAGCCCACCTTCTGTTAGTCTCCTCCCCTGGGACCAGACATGGAAAATGATGCTGTCAACCCGCTGCCCACCCTTTCCGGAAGCAGCTTTAGCCCTTTGTCTCTCTCCTCTCCCAGCAGCAATCTGACTTTTCCATGGCTCATCCTGCAAGGTTATTTAACACTGTTGGAAGGACAGCTGGGAAAAAGTCCTGAGAGGGGGACTATGTCCTAAAATTCAGATTCAGCTCCCTATCCAGCAAATTTTAACCATCCTGAGAAGACAAATGCCCTCTCACAAACATAACAAAGGCAAATATATGGCAATGTACCCTAGAGGATGCTTTTCTGGACTGGTATTCTGTGAACTGCAGCCTTGTTCTGCCTCTGGCTTACTTTGTATGCATTTTCTCCACCTTGCAGTCAATTTTACAGTAGCTTCTAGCTCAGGCACTTAGGCATTTGAACTGCCAAATGAGGTTTTGAAAGGTGTGCTCACATTTGCATATATTTTCCAAGAACATGTCTTTATTTATGCCTCTCTCTAGTAGTAAATTTTAATCCTGCTAACAGCAGGAATAAATGTAGTGGGCAGAATAAAGTAGACTCTAAGAGCCTAACTTTTTTTCTTATTCTCTTCAGACAATATATAGCCTTTCAAGCTTTCCTTTAAAGGACAAAAAAACCTCTGCATTGAAAAAGGCTTGCTTTTTTTCTTTTTTTTGCTAAGCCATAGACAAACTTATGTCCCCCTGTAGAAAGGGAAAAGGAGATTGAAACAGCCTTAAGACAACTGAAGTATCTTTTATTTCCTATGCTATTTAACGATGGTTGCTATTACTTTCAGAATCTAGTATTTTGCAGGTAATAAAAAGAGTGAAAAATCAATCAAAACAACAGAGCTCATTCCTAGAGGACAAAAAATCTTCAATATATAACTGACTGCCAGAAAGCAAGTGTTAAAATATCCTGCATCAGGTAGAAGTGCTGCAATAAGGAATGGAGACAAAACACCGAACTATAAAAGAGACAGCTCACATTTTAATTGAAGAATTGAACAGCAGCTGACAAGGCTCTGTGCCCTGTTTCCGTGGACGCTTTCAGAAGGCCGAGCTGCAATGCATAACACCCAATTCAGGCTGCACTGCTCCTGAGAGGGTTCAGGGACACAAATCGCTCTTATTATTGTTAGTTAGGCATCAGCAATCCACTGAAAGTGAAAAATCAGGCTTTCCCCACTAGGCACGCTTGGGAGGCTGACACAGAAATCTTACTGGAAAAGGTACAGAAAGGAAAAATAAGCAGGAGGTTTTACAGAGTCTTAGTGAGAAATTATTGTCATTGCTTCTCAAAGAGAACGAGGCTGTCTTTAAAGCCTCAATTCTAATGCCATTAAAGTCACTGGAAGTTTTAGAGATACTTGAATAGCAGAGGGAGTTTTTTTTCTCTTCTTCAGTTTTCCTTGCAGATCCAATTAATACAAAAGAAATTGACTGATTCACCTATTGTTCAGGTCTCGCTTGCCTTGTCGTATGTAGAGCTTGCTCCTAAGGTCTGCAGAGCCATATAGCATTTATCACAGTTGTGAGCACTCCATAAATAAGTAGTATGAACTGCAATGAGAATACCAATGAAATGTGTAGCTTTGTGATTGAAAAATCTCCTTTCTTGAGTTGTATTCTTTAAGGAAAATTAAAGGGATGATTTGTAGCACCTGATGTCACAAAGTCTCCCAAGCTAATATATCGGTTGCCAAGTCATAATATTATGGAAACATTGATATTTTCTATGTGGCACAGTCTTGTTATTTGAGAGGTATTCCACTGCCAATTAAAGATCCAACAGCTGCCACTGGCTAGGCGAAATTTCATTTAAAAAAGAAAAAAAGAAGAGAGAAAAGATGTGAGAAGGGGAAATGTAGCACACAGGCAGAGACACTTTCAACATGCTTCAGAGGAGCACAGAGGGGATCCAGCAGGGCACATGCTGCTGACAGAGGAGGCTAACAGAGTGGGGGAAGGCAGAGGGCTAAAAGAGCTGCTGATCCCAAATGCTACCTTCAAACTGAAAACAGGAATTGCCATGTGGCATATCTGGTAAATGAGGCTCAGAGGATTAAAATGTCACATCTGAGGCTCTAAAAAAAATTGTTCTGGATGGAATTAATGCCAGTGCTTCTGAGTCCTCTTGGTGCCCTGCTGTATATCCTTCTCATGTAGCAAAGAAAAGGGTTAAATGAAATCATAGAAGCAAGTGACTTCAGCAGATGTCTGACCTACTGCAGAGATTGCTGTGGAGATCTGCCATGGGAAATGGTATCAGGGCACACAGATGAGGCTAATTGCTCCATGAGGGACAGAAGCCAGGAAATGCACACACATTACCAAAAAAAAAAAAAAAAAAAAAAAAAAAAAAAAAAAAAAATTACTTTCTCATATTCTAAATTTGGACAGAACCAATGGCCAGAGTTTCCCTGGGAAAAAGGAAAGGGAGTCTGTAGAAAATCCTTTTGCCTTGCATTTGTTTGAACTCTGATTTCAAGCAGCTTTTTGCATCTCTTTGAATTCAGGCTGCATTAACAAGCACTTTGACTAACATTTAGGCAGATAGCCAGTAGGGATCCTGACATATTTCATGTTCCTTGTTCCTTATGTATTTTTCACTTTTTAAACATAAGCCTGTGAAACCAGGCGTGTAAGTATTTTGTGTAATAAGACCTGTAAGGTCTTATTATCTCTGCCTTCCATTGCAGAGCTTCATTTCATGATGATGGTGTGGTTTTGGATTATATCATAGTGGAAAAATCTTTGGAGCAGAGACACCTTTACTATGTGTTGCTAGGCTCCTCAGCACAGTGGATCTCTAATTCCACTGTTATCTCTATTTCTGTATTTTTGGGACAGCTTTCAGCTACACGTGTTGACAGGTGCTGCTCTTGCCTTCCACCCCGTTGAGCCATAACCATAAAATAGATATTCAGCTCTAAAACAGCTGGATGCTGATGGGAACCCATGTTTTCACAAAGTGTTTTTGGAGCACAGTTTTAAATTATGAGTTTAATAACATATAATGGCATAGAACTTCTGTTAGTTAAACAACACAGCAGAAAAATTAAATGTATCCGTCTCAATCAGCCCTACAGCAGCAGAAAGCATTTTATATTCAAGTTTTAAACAACCTACAGAAATTATCAGGAGATTCTATTAGGCTTGGTCAGGAAAAGCTTTGGCACTTGATAAAAAGTTAGCAAAGCCAAACTAAACTGATTTAATATTATTACAGTTCTTCCTCTAAAACATATGTTGTTTAACAACGTTTGATGCCAAATTTTACAAAAACAAGCCACTTTTATTTTCACGAAAACATGAAAAATTTCATTGCCACATATTTCTGTGAAAATTTTCACTTTGATAGAAAAGCAGCTTTTGGTTCAATGAAAGCTGTGAATGCCTCAAAACAGATGTTTGCTGATAAATTAATCTCTGTAACTGAATAACCCTCCTGTAAAGCTATTGATATAATAATTAAAATAAATAAAATTTATTATAAACTGTTCCTACATGGAAAATCCATCCTCTAGCACAATCTGTATCTTTTTTTTTTTTAATTTACAAGTAAAGAGGGTGGGTGAGATAAAGCAGCTTTCACTGTCGTGGTTTTCCATTATCTTCCTTTAGGATTGAATGAGAATGTACCTCTCATGGCAGCACAAAAGTTTCCTGTCACCAGTCTCTTCATACTCTCCACACTGTCAGTTCAATGACTTCAAGACTCATTTTGTGGTTGCTTCATTTCTGGGGAAACCTCTATTCCATAAAGCTTCTAGGATTGTGACTGCAAGAAACAAAGAAATTACAATAAAATTAGCAGTAAATAATCAAAACTAAATCTGGAATTAATACAATTAGAATACCATCCTCTGAATGCATCTATAAACCATGGTTAAGAAAAAGATATTTCTCATAATGCAAAGGAAAGTAAGACACTAAATGTCCAAGGTCTCTACTAGAACTATGTGTATATGGGATTACAGCTGTGCAAAATTATTCACAGGTGTACATTTTATTCAGGTTGAAGCCTCATATTATTCTTGATCATGTCTCATTCTTTCTTTCATTTAGAAATCTCTTTTTGAGACTTATTTCAATGATCAATCTTTTTATTATAAAAATTAAAGTATTTGCTGTAACATTAATTAATTTTTCCCTGCTGTAATTATTAGAACTGAGCAAATAATTCACAATGAATAATTCATCTGCTGCATGTAAGCTCATTTTCTGCTTGCAGAATATCCGGTAGCAAATCTACTTTCCAGTTTATTTGTTAATCAAAATCATCTGATCATTTTGGTAAATATTTCTTTCATGGATTGAACCTGAACATTTCCCTGGGAGTCTTTGATATACACTGCTTGCTACCTGATCTGCATTGGTACATTATGATTGGTTTGGTGAAGCATGTGACTTTATTTAATTTTCTCAGTTTGGTGAGTATTGCACTCTGGGCATACGTACATCTGTATGTGAACTTAAGTATTGCTTTCCTGCCAGTAGAACTCAAGTATTCAAATCTCTTTGGGGAAAAGTTCCCCTAAAGGAAATGTGAATAATTGAATCTATCAAATGCTGAGCCAGTATTTCCAACAATTTACTTACAGCTTGCACTCAGTTTTAAGCAACTATTATGCTATTAAAAGAGAAAATCAGCAGTATCAAAATCTGGGGCCATATTTTCTGACCTCCAGTTAAAATGTAAAGTGTTTTCACATCATGGTGGATATTAGGGAATACTTTGTGTTCCTGAGAAATCCTTGCTTGTCATAATGAAAGAAATTGTGCAGGTGATGAATAGTACATGTCTAAAGATTTATTGCCTAAATTGGAAAAAGTGAAGAACTGAGAACATAGGAAAGATATTAAGAGGTGACTTGTACTTAAAGCAATCTATTCTTGACTGAAAGCTAGTAGATACTTTCAAATATCCTTATTTTTCAGTTATGGTGTTAAGGTGACACTCCTTGCCTGAATGATGAACCTGATGAATCTTGTTGGTGCAGTAGTGGAGGCCCATCTGCTGTGTACCTGTAGGGCATGAGAAATGTCACCCTTCCAACAAATGCACCATCCCTAGCCATTCTCTACTGCCCAGAATAGCTGGATGGCTGATTTGTGAGGAGACAAATTTCTTCTCCTCTCCTTTCTGCATCTTTGCTCTCTGCACTTCTGCTTTGATGTGTTTTGTTGGTTTTTTCTTTTCTTGAAAGACACGTTAAAGAAACACTGTCTGTGCTCACAGAATTCAGACACCATGTGAAATAGTCCAAAGGCCATTTTCTTCACTGCTGGTTAATGGGAAAGGAGCACTTCATTATGACATTAATTCAAGAAAATATGCTACCAAGCAGAGCTATAAGCCCTTCACAGGAAAAGGCAGAGGATATTGGGCTAATGGGCAATGTGTAGCAGAGTTCTGCCTACTTGATTCCACAAGAAAAACTGTTGTTATGCTTGTTAACTGGATTAATGAGTTTTCTTGATTGGCATAGGGTTCTGGTAAGGTAAGAATTAAAAAAAATGTTGAAATTAACATTACTATTGCTTTAATGCAATTGAAACAATTGCCTTCTCATTCTCCCAATAACCTCTGAATATTATCTTTAATAAAATAAGATTCAAAAATTTTAAATAGTGTTGTATTACATTCTGAATTTAATGAAATAACTTGGCATATAACAGTACAGAAACAAGGGAGAGAATATAACATCAGCAGGGTTTCTTGTTCATTAAAGAATTGACTTTTTAAACTCTCAAGGAGATAAATTTGCAGCTTCTCGGCAATAAAGCAAACGGCACATTTTGTGCTTCAAGATTATTATTATTTCTCAATAATCTTAAGTCACATAATAGGACATTTTACACAGCTAAATGTTCCCTTTCTGTTTTCTTCTCTTTATCTTCAGTTTTTTGTTTTTCCACTCCCTTAGAGTTTCTCAGAATCAATGCTCTGTAAAGCAAAACCTTCCATTGCCTCACTAACCTTCAATGCTCTGAACAGGTAAAAATAAGAGGCAAAACTAATGAAGATTGGACACTTATAGTTCAAAAAAATTTTAAGAATGATGTTGTTGTTGAACACCTTAACAACAAGATGCCAGGTAGATATCTTAGGTGGGCATCTTGGCATAAAATAAGTTTAATTAAAATGGTTGGAGTACACCTGGGGTACTGATGCTTACACTTGATCCAACAAGAAGTGTTTCCTTTAGAGTCACTTCCAATGCACAGACCACACCAAGATATGGTAGATATCAAACCACCAAAAGTCTTCCAGGATTGTTCAATTTTGTGCATTTTCTTATAAGGTAATCTCTATGACTAGCTCAAATGTAGGATTTTACATAGAAGATTTATAAAATAAGGTGTCATAAAACAACGTCCAGGTAGATAAGTGTAGTGATTTCTAGGTCTCTAGTCCTATTCTCAGGCATAAATTGGCCTTGTTTAAATTGTTAGGAACCACTGCTGTTTCTCCCTCATTCTAAAGCATAGACAGTAATGCCAAGATGTAGCTGTCCTGATGTCCCCCAAGAACAAAACACTGATAAAGGACTGTGGAATGTTGCAATTATAATCTGGGTCTTTAATTAATATAGGGTTGTTGGAAGGCATTTTTGGATGGCAGGTATAAAGATGTGTGAGCATGTGCTCTCTGGACCAGGCTCCAGTAGTATAACTTCATTATTTGACATGGCTGATAGTGAGTGAACTCAGTGGCCCATACAGACTTTCTCAGTCTTCAGGGTGCTAAATACATGCTCTCTTAAAAATATTTTGCATTGAGCTATTTATTGCAAAATAATTTTTCAGGAGCTTGTTATCTATCAACTTTAAAGACCTTTTCTTATTTTAAATAAATTCACTGGTATACATGCTCATCATTTTCTTGGTATGCCTTTAAAAGGAAGTCTGGGATATCACTTACAGGAGCACCCAGAATGGAAAATGACTGTCAAACTGTCAAAATTTTGGAGACTTTTCCTTTGACATGAACTTAGAACTTCTTTCTGTTTTTCCTTTGTTTTCTAGCACTGTACATCTTCAAAGTTCTTTTAAGCATTTTGTGATCACATTTGTTATTTCTATTTATAAAATATGACTGTCTTGAGGACTAACAAGACTGAAATTGGATTTTTTTTTAAATTTACATACAGAAAACAACATCATCAAATTGATAATTTCCTTATATAGTCTCTCCTTTACTCCACTAGTACCTAAAAATATCCTATCAAATTAAATCTAAGAGCTCTGAATTAATGCTAGACATTGCTTTGATGTCTCTTTGCACCAAAAGATGAATTTGGGAACATCTGTGGTTTCAGCTCAGCTTAGACAAGCACTGTTGATTGCACAAAGTAACATAACATTTCATAAACTCCACCAAAACACAGTGGCAGCCCCATGGGAACCACGCAGTGCAGACTGGCACTGCCCCTCATGGAAGCACTTGAAGCTGGAGAGCAGGAAGTTGTTTTCTATTTCTCTTCTTCCCTATGCACTTGACCAGTCTCCCTTATTACCAAAATAGTACTCATAGCACCAGGCACTCCAGTATTTCTAGGAGTGAGCTCTCTCTCCAAAGCCCTGTAACCAGCAGAAGTGGTTAAACCACTGCTGAAGCAAGGACTTCAGCTGACTTTCATTCCTCCAAGCTAAAATGTCATAACCCACAAACTAAAGAACCAGCTTTCACATTTATTTCCCTGTCTGTCAAAATGAATACTCAATTATTTACAAAAAGTGAAGCAGCTTCAGCAAGCGAGACTGAAATGCACCAACAGGCATGCTAGAGAGATAGAAAATCTATATTTAAAATCAGACAGAGAAAGAAGTTGAACTTGCAGCTTGCACTTCCCAAAAGCTGCTGCAAACATCAGGATTGAAGAGACAAGAAAAAGGTGGTAAACAAAAGAATATAGCATTATACATTAACTTTTTTGAATTAATTTCCCTTGTCAATCCCATTCTTGCTCTCAAATTTCCTCTGCATTACTATAGTAGCATTATATAGTGGCAAAAAAATGTATCCAACATTTTCTAGAGTCAACCAAGATATTCAGTTGAATCTAAAGTGATTTTTAGTTTTTATTCTCAGGAGCTGGGAGAGAAGAAACCAAGCAATTTCTTTTTTTGGTTGACCTAAAATTACTCTTTTTGTTGTTTGAACACTGAACCAAAAAAAAAAATCAGGTTGCATGTCTTTTTTGAAAGTCAAAAAGACCCAGCAAGGCCACTAGAAAAAAACAGGGAGTATTTCTAAGAAACAAAGGATATTTTCCTCACATTGTGTGATTCAAGCACAGGAAAACAGCTGTGAGAATTATAAACTTGAGCAAACTACTCATTCTCAAACTGCCAAGCTAAAGAAATGTAAAGGTGACCTGTAGGATATTAGTAGTCTAAACAGTTAAAGGTGTCATAGAGAAATACTAGCACCACGAACTTCTGCCACAACTGAACTAAAAGACAGTGCACAGTTTGGAGTACCCATTACCTAATTTTAATTAGGAAAAACTCATATTCCTAACCAGTCTCATTATTAGCACTAAACTAAGGTCACTTTGGACCACCTCAGATCACCTAAGATTCTACTGGAAGAAGAAGGGACAAGAGAATGATAGTACATGCATGGAGAATAGATGGAAGCTTCATAGTCAGAATTAAGTGAGGGAAATAAAGTCCCATCCCCTAGTCTTTGCTGACAATATATTTTCAGCCCAGTAAGCTGATTCCAGAAAAACAAGGCTGAGATCTAGCAAAGCACTGAACTTGTTAACTGTAGTAATTTTGCTGTCAAAAGCATCTGGTTTGGGAGGATAAATATCCCCTTATACTCCAAACTTGCAAGTTGTTTTCCCTGGCCCAGTGATATTGCTTCCGACAGAAGCTGAATTTCCCTCATATATTTCTCATTCAAGTCTTAATTTTTGCTGTACACAGCCAGGAGATGCAGCTGTCTCAGTAGGAAATTATTGTGAAGTCAATGGAGCAACAGTATTTACACCATATGGATATCCAACATGCAGACTGGAGTATCACACAGGAAGACAAGCTATTCTACCCTGTCCCTAGCAAAATTTACAGGCATAATACAGCTCTGAAGAATCCCAAAGGAAAATATTTAACATATGTCTCAGAAGACTCATATAATTTAAAATTATTAAAGTTGCTGTTAAGGGTCCATACAGATAAGGAGACCTGGCTAGCTGTTCCAACCACTGGCTTCATTAAAACTGTCCAGAAAATGTCAATGCCACTATGTTATCACATTTGGGAGGCAAGGAGCAGATTAGGAAAATGGGCTGCAGTTGGAATGCAAGTAACCCCATGATGGCCTTATTCAACATCCCTTATCCCTTTGTATTGGGAAAGCCCCATTCAGAGACATGAAATTCGGATGTCCCTGGAGGGAGCAATGGCTCTGCTCTCCTGTGCCAGTCAAAGGCAGGCTGCCTTTCAGCAAGAGGCAGTGTTTTCACAGCGCTCAGCAGCAGCCCGGCGATTATTGAACCTGATGTGTTTCACATGCTTAGCCACCGGTTATTCCTGAGGCTCTCTGGAACTGAAAGTCTGCCCTCCCCAGGTCACTCTGGCTGCCAGATCAATCACACCAGTGTGCCTGCACCAGCAAAGGCAATGCAGGGAGTGTATCCTAGGGCTAGATGGACAACATGCAGAGCACAAGGAAGGCACAGGGCCAAGTGTTACATGCCATGCATGTTACCAGTTTGGAAAATCCCTAATACATCCAAACTTAAACAAACTTGGGCTAGAAAGAGGAATACACACTGGGAAGCAACTACACATCTGCAGTGCATATTTCTTTGAATGGATTCAGACAGATAAGGAGGCCCAGACAGTGATGAGCAGCTGCAATTCACTGGAAGAGCTGACTTTCCTCTGCCTCCTGCAAGCTCATAAGTGGCAATCCCAGAGTGATGAGATAGGCTTGAAGTGAACCTGAGAGGTCTTCTCTCCACTCTGATTCAATTGCCCTACTATATCTGTTATTTACAATAGGTATTATTCATATTTTGTTGGGGGATTTATTAATGCCCAAACTGGGGACTCCAAATCTGCTTTAGATGTGCAATTCCATTGTTTCTCCTCCCTAGTGTAAAGACAGCGTCCTTCCTTTCGTGGAAATCCCATGGCCCCAACAAAGTGCAAACTTAGACATAGATACTGCACTGTTCTTTTCCTTGTTATTGCAGCTGTGCAAAATTTCAGTTAAGATATTTTTCCTATGTAGAACACCACTTAATCTCACTGAGCCTTTTTGCACAACATTCCCAGGATATGGGTGCTCTGCAGAATTCACAGGAACACAGAAATACCAGAACCATGATCTACTGGAAGACCTTCTTCAAAATTCTCCTTGTTCAGGCAGAGGACAGTGATTAAGGTACACATGAGCCAAACCTGCTGCAAATAGCAAGGTGGAATTTTGTCCTTGTGTTCCCCATCTGATTGAGAGGTTTTGGGGACAGAGGCTGGGCTTGCTGTGTGCCCCTGCCACACGCAGCTCACAATTATCTGCCTGCAGTGGGAGCAGCACAAAAAACACTGAGTAGTTTGAGGGGATGTTAGGGTGAGAGGCCAGACCAAAAAATAAATCATAGTTGAGCAGTGATGAAAATTCCCTCTTAGGACTGGTGACATTCTATGGTGTTATCACAAGGACATTTATGGCAGAGTAAGGATCACTACTTTAATTATTTTCAATACTCCAGTCCTACCATTTCAGTGTTCTATATTGTCAAGGCAATTAAAAAGATAAAAAGTTATACAGCAAAGCCATACATTTTCTAAAAACATAAAATTGAAATATTGAGAATTTACCTCGGTGAATCAGAAACTTGTGGCTTTTATTTTGTTAGAATGACTTGAAGTACAGTTTATAATGAATCAAAGTAATCACTTTATTTTCCCTCTTTATAATCTCTTCTCCCCTTTGTGATATATTGCAGAGGCAGAATGGGTATTATTTATTTATTTAATTGTTTATTTATTTATTTTTAATGAACTGACTGGTCTCACAGATAATTTCTTGGCAGGTTTTTTTTATTTTCTCCTTCTACTAATTGACTTAATTAGAATAAAAACTAAAGTCAGTTCATGTTTCAAAAGATATTTTTTTCCCTGGTGGGATTGAGAACAATTCCCAGCATCCTTCAACAGAACAGTTAATTTTCCATTGCCATAGTTTTGAAAAGCTTGCAGATCTTCAAATAAGAAAATGTAAACTGCATGTCAATATAATGTTCTGTCCTAGTTTTTTATTCTTTGATTTGTTTCACTTTAGCCATAAAATAGGAAAGTAAACAAATTAAATCACGAATCTAAAGATCAGTGTGTTATAAAGAAAATACAGAAATTCAGTTCAGTAAACATTACCTCTTCAGCAAGTGTTTCGTGGATAAACTCATTACCAAAGCTGCTCAGGGAAAATGCCAATGAAACATTTTCCATCAGAATATGTGGTACCTTCAAAACCCTTGTAAAATCAGGTCCATTTTCCCAATATTTTGTTTTGGGAAAAAAAAAGAAGCAAGGAAACTCTCCAGAGGATTGAATTATCTTTGACAGTGTATGCAGATCAAAGTAATTTTTTTAAATATATTGTAATTAGAATATTTTATTTGTGTATTACTATATTTTGTAGTGCAAAAATTGTCAACCTCTGAATTAAATGCCTCAATATTCTTGAAACAAATTGCTTCTAGCCAACTAACGAAACTTCAAAGTAAATTTCCTTCAGAGAATTTTAATTTTTTTTTTCAATTCTCATACAGAATGCAACCCAACTGTAAAATTTGAGAATATATCGTGTACTGGCACTTCCTTTCAAATTCCCCTTGCAGTGTTCAGGAACATGGTTTAGTAGTGGACATGGAAATTTCAGGTTAACAGTTGGATTCAGTGGTTGCAAGAGTCTTTTCCAGCCTAAAAGATTCTATGATTCTAACTCTCCTACTCACTATGGGATATAAATCAAAACCCTCCTTGCACCACTTAACATCTATTTTTGTTCAGGAGAACAGTTTCCTCTGGAGGACAGTGTGAGAGCTGTCACATCCACTTCAAGATAGTGCAGGTCCAGTGAGCAGTTTTAAGAACTGGTTTTTGAGGTGCTAAAAAAGGTCTGAAAGTCCCAGATTCTGCCAATGTTCTGCTATGATTTCCTGTCTTGCTTTATGTAAAATTAGGATAGATAGCCGTAAAGAATGCAACCAGGCTAAAAAAAAAAAAAAAATCACAACCCAGCATTTCTTTAAATTGTGTTTTACATAGTTTATCTTGCTCTCGTTGGTGTCAATTTCCTGGGAACCAACGCTTCAAATCAAGTTTAGAAATATGATTCTCATTTGAGGTTGAAGAAGATCCAGTAGCCAGAATCAGACCAGACCAGTCAAAAGACAAGCATTCTAATTTCATGTGTGTTACTTGTGCCCTAATAACATTTACCATAAGGATGCAGTATAAAGCACAGGTAGCATTTCTTTGTCCTGTCTTTGCTACTGTCACTCCACTTTGAGGATAAAGTAGTCCTTCACATGTTTGATCAAGAGACTCCAAATTTCTTTAACCCTCAATCTTCATTACTTCTGTCTTCCCTATGGATTTTTCAAAAACAGGTCCCCACATTTCCCATCTGCTTCTTTCAAGAAAATCCACACTGAAAACTTTAAATAAGGTTTGCTTCTAAAAAAGAAGAGAGATACCAAGAAAGTATTATTTGGCTCCATATGAGAAAAGAATATGGAAATAAACATAATGATTCTGGTTTCTGGAAATGGCTGTAGTAACCCCTGTAGACTGAATGTAACAAAGATATTTAATGTTGAGATAAGAAAATAAAAATATTTCAAGGAAAGAGAGAATTTGCTTGAAATTACTTCAAAGACTATCCAGTCAGATGAAGTAATCTAAATCCTGGATCGAGGAAACATTTTGCTAATGCAAATGAAGGAAAAAAGTATGACCAGGAAAAGATTATTCTTGTAACAAATTAATAGAGGAATTTCTTTTTTTGCTACTTTAAAAATCACACAAAATGCCTCTGCCATGAGTTTTTTATAATACTGATCAGAATTCACAATCTGTACACAGCAGATTCCCCAAGTCACATTTCACATGCTCAAAACTCTAATTAAAATCTGCCACTTAAAACTGAGATGCAAAGAAACTATATATTGCAACATTTATTCTATTTTAAGAGAATGTTTGGGGTTCCTCCCCCACAAAAAGAAATTTATTCTGCTTTAAAAGAAGTATTTATTACTCAGCAGTTCTTTTGTATTTTAAAACATGACAATGTAATTTTTATCTTTATTCATACTCAACAGGTGTGGATATGTTCTGGATATGTAGATGTATAGGGCTGATCATATTCTCCATCACACAAGGCAGTTGAACACCTATCACACAAACTGCCAAATTCTGTAAAATTGATCACTTCAAATCACAGGCAGTTTAGGAAATATGTGCGTAGGTTCATGCTTCCAGACACAGCAGTAAATATCTTATTCCTCATTCCATACACCAGAATCCTGAAAAGTCCCGAGTAAATTTCAGATTTACATTAATATGTGTTCAAGTTCAAAAGTGTAACCACCAGAATCTTTCACCTTACAGCTTCTCTGCAGTACTGATTTGTTTACACGCATTCCCCAGCCTAATCAGCTTCCCATTGTATTGAATCTGACCTTGTCTATATGTGATCAGATCTGTGTCCAAGTGTAAAGTATTAAAAAAAGGTTTGGATGTAACTGCTGGGGAAAAAAACCCTAACAAACCAAATAAACGAAAAAAACCCACACCGCTCATATGTTATTTTAGTGTAAGTCATTGATGCCATTCAGGTAGATCTTCTCTTTAATAAATCATAGAGTGAAGAGGTACATCATATGTGTTGTAGGACATCCTTTTCAAAGTAGCTGAAAGTCTCTATGCATTGAGTCTGAAGTGGCCTAGTAAAAATCCTATGGTTTTTTGCCTTTATCCTTTGAAACCTGCATTTACCCCTTTGGTCCTCATTCTTATTTAGAGTTTCAAAGTATATTTCCATCCACATTCCCTCCAACAGCATTGTCAAATCTGATTTTTCCAAACCATTTTCCTAGCATGAGCATTATTTTCCCACTTCTCATTCCCTAATGCTAGTAACCTTGCTGTGGAGCATTTGTGATATCTTTCAGACAGGACAGGCAATATGTGTCAGGAATCTCGCCAGCTCTAGGTGACTCATCACATATGGTGGCACCAAATGAAACAGTTTTTTATAAAATTAATCAGAATTTATAATCCAAACACAGCAGATTCCCCAAGTCACATTTCACATGCTCTAAACACTAATTACAATCTGCCATTCAAATCTGAAATGCAAAGAAACTCAATATTGCAATATTTTTTTTTTTAAGAAGACATTCTCAAAGGTAAAAGGGCTGTGATATGCTTGTCTCACTAACATGCAGGAGGTATTAGCTGCTGCCTGGCTGAAAATTGCCTCTAAAAGTGAAGAGTTTTACTGTGCTTCATATTGCATCACAAATATTTCACCATGTCATTGCAAAGCCATAACTCTGTTCAAGTTCATTCAAAAGGCCCATGAACTCTGGCAAACCTTTTGATAAATATCTGAATTTTAAGGCAAATTTTATGTTATACCATTAGCATTACCAACAGTTTTAATACACCTCAGTATGTCGAGTCTGTATGGGGCAGTACATGCAATCCAGGCAACTGAACAAATCACTGCAGCCATTCATTGAGGTCTGTGAGCCATTGTTATTAAGGCAATAATTTTGTTCTTGTTATTGGAATTATTTGGTACTATTATCACCAAAATGTAAGTTTCTTCTGTTTTTCATTTTCATGCATTCATCAGTTCTAGTCACACAAAGACCATATTTTTTCTTTCCTGTTTTTCTCAGCCTTTATCTCCCTTTAAAAAAGTTGGAGATCTTCTTTCAGAAAAAAAAGTGATATAAACTGGCTCATCTCCATCTCCAGTCCTGTCCAGTCCATATATCAAAAACTCTAATCAATTATTGGTTTTGCATCTAGTTTTTGATGCACAATACTGCACATATCTCTTATCTCCCTTGTCAGAATCAAAGTCATTCTTCTAACCTCTTCTGGCCTTCATGTCCACATATAATGCAAGTGTAATATAATTAATACTTGTTAAAGTAAATATACTGGAAGAGAAAGACAAGAAGGAAACCCAGTTATCAGTTAGCACTGTCCCATGTTGTTTCCTATGGTAAGTTACATGCCAGCTGTGTGAACAGAGGTGATCATGAGATAAAGGGCCAGCCCACAGAGCTCCCAGATTCCAATTTCAGCTACCAGTGGGTTTTTAATATGCATTGTGTCCACAACACTACACTGTCTGAGTGAAAGGAGAAAAATGCTGTTCCCCCACATGGAAGGAGCAAACACATGTAAGCAACAAAATTGAGTTTACCCTCAAAGTAGAGTTCATAGCCACTTCTGTTGTCAAAATCAGTGCTGAAATCCAGTAAAAATCAACACCTATGACTGAGAAGTTTGTACGTTTCATAAGGAGTATTCTCAATCTCACTAAAACATCCAGAAATTCCTTAGACTGTATTTAACCAGCAGGGCTGGGAATGATTAAACAGGAACAATAACATTAGCCTAAGATTTATTTTTCTACTCACAGTACTTTATTCTAGGAATACTTTCTGTACACCTTACACTTGCCACCTCTACCAGGTTACCTGTATCTTTCAAACTTTGTTCTGAATTTCTCAAGCACACCTCTATTGAGGACAAAGCTTCTCACCCAGGAGATAACACTGTGTGCTCTACACAAGACAAATGGGGAACATGAGCAAGCCCTGCACCCATAATCACTGACAGTGCTTCTCTGCTAGCCCCCTCATCTGCTCAGCTCTCAAAGCTTCTTCCCAGGACAAGGAAAGCCCTGGGAAGTCAGACCCTGGGAGACAGCATGGATGACATTGTACCAGACTTGGTTCCCTTCATCTCTGTTCCCCTGGAACTGACACAGTCCCCATATTATATGGACAGTCATCAACAAAAAATTTGAGGCTCCCAGTTTTCTTCCACTGATTTGTTGGCCACTGAGGTACTGAGCTTTGAAATGTGGTCTGTAAATTAAGTGTAACTAAACCAAAAGCATCTCTGACTAAAATAGCTCAGCAGGCTTTTCACTCTCAGGTACAATGTTCAGTACAGTGAAACCCTAGGTATGCAGCAAGTACCTATTTCATGCTATAATAAAACAGCACACTGCTGGGTGACAACACAGTCTTCAAATCACTTGAGTGCTTTTCAACTGAAAAAAGCCCAAACAAGCTCACACAACATAGCTACTTTTTCCTAAGGACATCACTTGGTCTACAGATGTGCCAAAACTGAGTGCCATGCCATGCAGAGAGTCTACTTGAAAAAGATTGAATTTCATGAGTGAGGGGATGAGCCAGGCCATGCTGACCCTCTTCCACTAAGCAGCAAGAAGTCAGCTGGGGGATTTCACTGCCTGCTACCACAGCTGATTACAGCAGATGATCTGATTCATAAATTCATCATCTTCTGTTTTTAAACCTCTGGACAAGGACAGAAGGGAGTTTTGATGTCACTAGTCCACTTGGCAAACACTTGGAAGGATGTTTTGAAAAATCATTACTCTGATCAAAAAACACTCATCTAGCTTTGAGCTCAGTTATTCCTAGCTAATTTACATACACTTGTACTTAGGCCAAAATTATTTTTTAGGTGAAGTAGCTCCTCTTTTTTCCCTGCTGTTTACTCTTGTTTGATGCATTTTTCTGAACTGAAAAAAATTTAAAATTTCTCTTACAGGTGATGAGTGCTTTGACTCTTTGGTCATCTTAACAGCTCTTCTCCAAACCCATTCTAATTTCTATTTATCACCACTTCAAAAAATGTTTGTTTAATGCAAAACATGTTCTAAAGTCTTCCATCTGCTGCAATTACATTAATGGCACATCAGAAGCTTGATTTGCAGCTCTTACAGTGAGCATCATTCCTTTATTGGTCTGTACAGTAAGAAGTCAGACATGACAGATGCCTCTAAAATCTGGAATTCTAGGCTTGCAGTTTTGTATCTTAAAAACATTGTTTATTTTAGACATGGGAAGCTGTATTGAGCACCATTCCTTTCATTTTTTCTTTGGGAGTTCAATTTAGCAGCTTCAGTATAGGTGGCATAGATTCTGGGTCTATGCAGCTGTCATGACTGTCTCCTCTAATTTCTGTGTTGAATATGCAATTTCTTTGCAGCACGTAGGAACTCATGGGGACCCACAGTGGACCAATCTCTTCCTGGGAGGCTGCATCCCATGGAAAGGACCCACAATGGAGTAGTTTATTAATAACTGCAACCTACAGGAAGGACTTGCATTGGAGATGTTCATGGGGGACTGTTTCCCACGGGAGGGAATCCACACTGGAGCAGAGGAACAGTGTAAGGAGTTGTCCTTACAGGAGGAGGAAGGAGCAGCAGAGACAATGTGCAGTGAAGTGGCCATAGCACCCTTTCCCCATCCCCCCATAATGCTTTCAGGAAGGAAATAGAGAAATCGTCAGTGAATTTAAGCCTAGTGTTTTGAAATTGGCTTTTATTTTCTCATTATTGTACTCTGATTTGATTTGTAAAAAATTAATTTCCCAAGTCAACTCTCTCTTGCTCATTACAGTGGTTGGTGAATTGTCTCTCCCTGCTCTTACTTTGACCCACAAGCCTTTTGTTATATGGAGCTTTACTTTATTGGGTAACTGGTATTCATCCAGAGTTAACCCACAGACACCTTACAGCACATCATATGGCATTAGATATTTATGTTTAGGCAGCTGAACCACATCCTAGATATCTCTACTGGAGTTATTCTCATCTGAACCAGTTGCCCTATGTAATATGTAAACATTTCCCTTTTGTGAGATAAATTCCATAATCCAATATTCAAACAGATGTGTTCAAAGTGTAATTTTGACTTCTGGTGAACTTTTATGGAGATACCTCTTTAAAATCTTTTAAAAGTTTATTTTGAAATAAATTTAACTCATTCATGTATTTCATGATACAAACAGCAACATCAAATGCAGAATATATATTTTCAGTAATATAAGTAATGACATGACAATCTACATTGCTACTAATATTCTTTAACGTGAATACTATGAGAATTAAAATGTTCAAATTTTTGAAGTGCTATGATGAATCATTATTACCCAAGACTGACAGGAACATCTTATCTATGTTGTAATTTAAAATGTCATACTTTTGATTTAGAAAATTAGATGACTGGGTATTAGCTGAAGGAACAGCTTTTTGCAGAATCCTAGAAAAGTGTTTCTTAGCCAACACCAACATTTTGGAAGGACCTTCTCCACTGGTGAGTATATCGGCCCAGATTCATTCTGCTCTACTTTAGGAACAAAAAGTCCTAAATTACAGTCTAGATTAATTTGTAATTTCTTTCACAGATCTATCTGCTGGCTGGGGTCATAGACAGAAAAGATAGCAGGCGTAAAAAAGGGTTCTTTAAAACTATTCTCTCCTTGAAGACAACAGGAAAAGAAAATATCTAAACATCTGCAGAGAAAGATCCCTTAATTATAGCAGATTTTCTTCCTACAAATCTGGAATTTTGTGTGGTTCATCTTATGAAAGCTGTCAAACATCTTTACTATGAATATAGGGAACCCATATAAAATAGTAACTAGTCTGATCTGCCTGTATCTCTTTGTTTCACCTTAGTACAATAACAGATCAGAACAAGACTTCCTCCTTCCAGATAAATTTCTCTGACTCTTGCTTTAGTGGCAGCACAGGGGATTCTGTTTCAAAAGCTACTTTCAGGGTGGTTACACATCTTTCTGCAACTGGAACAATGGCTTAAGTAGAGCCTGTTTTCCAAATCCTATTTCCATGATGAATGGTCTAACTGCTCAGCAGTCAGGAAAAATTGATGGTAACCTTATCTAGCACTCCAGAATTCTCTAGAAAGTTTCTTCTGTAGTGCTTAGGTGTCTCAACAGGGCTTGAAGAAGAGCTAGAGTGGGAAATAAGTGCTCGACTCCCAAGTACAAGTCCCTAGAGTTAGATGCCCAAGGTTCAAGTTAAGTACAGAGCTAACTCTGTAAGTTAAACTTAGGCAGTCCTGAAAATTTGGACAATTAAATTGATGCCTGTGACTTCATAAAGTTTCAAGAAACTAGATTCCCATATGCAGGGATTTCAGAATTTCTTATTATTCTGTGCAACCTGAAGGTCACTAGAAAAAAGGTATGTCCAGAGGATTATTCAGCCAACACTGTGAACTGTGAATTGTGAATTGTGACTGTGACTCTAGAGATGCCCACCACTATTGATTACAGACACATTGAGATTTTAACTTAATAATTAAGCTAAGCTCTAAGTTAGATGAGGTACACATAAACCTGATTACTTCCATTATTTTCATACTCCAGGTCTTGAAAGAGGATGGTCAAAATAAGATATTATGCTTGATACATATCATATAGATATCAAGTGCCAAGTACCAGCAAATACATAATGTAGTAACTATACATTTATATTTAAATGCTTTGGTCATTATATGATGTCATTGATAGACATCTAAGGGGCAACTTCTCTCACCTCACCTTGACACCTACAATAATGACAATATTTACATATTATCTAGATTCTCTTTAGATGAAAAGAGTGAGGTAGGTGTTTCATGATTCACCTGGCATACTGAAATTGTCTAGCTGGAGTTGACAGGTGTCACACACTAGAAGTGCCTATCTCCTTTGCCAGTTTCAAAGCAATTCTAAATGGCTAACTCTGATTTGGATGTCTGCAACTCAAATGGAGGAGAAATTAACCTCTCCCCAATTCTACTTGGTATACAGTAGCATAACATGCAATTCTGTTTGTGTGTTAGGAAATAATTAAAAGATTCAAAAAGAAAAGCATCTTTCTGATGGTAATTTTAATTTCAAACTGAAATGCTGTAAAATATTATAATTTTCTTTATAAATGACTTTGGGGGAAACTAACTTTTAAAATCCAGGCTCAGAGAAAAATTGAAAATCTGGACATCTCCTGTGAAGTAGAAATTCTCAGTTTGAACAGCCTTTTTCACTTAACACACAAGTATTTGCATAGATTATACTAGGGAGTGATAGAAATACTTGTTCCAGTTCCTTAAAATCAATCAGTTGATGATGTCTAGATACAAAAAAAGAGCCTTTATGTGTGGTTTGGAATAAAAGAGACCATGTAATTTTGTATTTTACACTTAAAGACACTCAGCTGAGAATGCCATGCACACATTACCATCCATAATTTAATTTTGCATGTAATTTCATGCACACTGTGAATCCATCTCAAGCCTACTGTGTCTACAGAAATCTCATATTTTGTAAGCAAATATCACTTAGGCTGCACACCTCAACTTATTGTTAGGATAACCAATCAAAAGAATGCAGCCCAAAGACACATGTACTAATTTGATAAATTACTTCTACAGATGTATTTATCCCTTGACTAATGAAGATTTTAAACCCCTAAATAAGTGAACAAAGGAGCAATGTTCCCAGAAGCATTTGCCTAAAGTAATTTGAGGTTATTTAACAACCAGCACAATGCACAAAGTACTGTAAATTCAAGATTGCATGCTGCATTCTGTTCAGACTTTACAGACTGGCAGGGATCTGAAAGAGCAGTTCATCCCCTGCTTCAGTGATTTCTTACAAGGTACTTTGCCATAGAGCTTGCTTGATTTTTAAAAAGGTTTTAAACCAAAAAAAAGTAAACCTAGCAGCTGACACATATTGAGGAAAGTACTGAAAAACACTGTGCTGTATCTTCCTTTTCCTTCAATTTATTTTCACTTACAACTCTAACACAAGGCTCAGATTTTTTAGTAGATTGGCTCTGTAATATATCACCTGCCTTGAGACTCCAGCACAAGGTTACTCTGCTTCCAGCTCCCACTCTGCTTAGATGGAGTTCAGAAGTGCTTAGAAGAGAGTTGCTGGTTAACCTGTGCAGATCCATTGGAGTGGCCCAGCATGTCAGGACGAGATTCTACCAGAGGCACCACACCTGCCCTTATGCCCAATATCATATGCAGCCTCCACGTGGAACCCCACTGAACTGCTGGATGAATGTTCACTGTCCAGCAAGCCTGATGAACCCAGCCTGAACTCTCCTGCTGCACATGCACGTGCCTTGCAGCCACCACATGCTTATGAAGGTGAGTGGAGATTCACCACCACCTTTTAAGACAAAACGAGTCATTGGAAGTCCTGCGAGCAGGAGGCAGAAAAGACAGATTGCAGTTTCTGATAGTTAAGAGGTGAGGTGGCTTCACCTCAGACATGGTCCCACTTCACAGACTAACCATCAGCTTCATTGCAGTTGGGAAAAGATTTGAAATGTTCAGAGAACAAGAACTAGATAAATATTATGGGGCGTTTTTGTTTCTTAATTAGACATGCTTAGGGAAACTATTTAGATGGACTAATTATAAACTGAATACTGTTTCACTGCAATATTTTTGAAGTAAGGGAGGAAGTTGTGGTGCAATCTAAAGTTATTATCAAGTATAATTGCAAAATTAAGAAGACTACAGAGAATCTATCAGTCCTGAAGGTTGGAAGCTACAGTGTTGCATCACTTGAGCAGAATAGTCTCTTCTAACATCTCCACATTGAGAACTGTTAAAAGGACTGACCTTTATCTGAGAGGAAATAAAAAAGACCTGTAGATTATAAGACTGAAAAGCACGCTTAAAGAAATCTGCCAAAAAAAAAAAAAATACTCTGAAACTTATTTAGTGAATAGCAAGTAAATAATATAATTTATTTAAACAAAACATAATACAAATATTTTATTTGTAAATAAAAGTAGGCTTGTGACGTGATAATTTGAAAACTGTTATGTGTGTGAATTTCCTGAGAAGCCAATTTAAACTCTCCTCACAGGTATCAAAAGATAATGTGCTCAAAGTTGGCAAATACACACTTTCTTCAGCAATCAAAAATCATTTCCAGGTTCACAGTTTTACAGACCTATTTTAAAAGGCTCACAGTCTAGTGTGAAAAAAAGTGTGAAAATAGGTAATTGTCTTTTTTCCTCTTCCCCATATATATAAGAAATCTATTCAGTAGGGTGCAAAATTCAACTAAAATAGCTAAATATACTTGTAAATAAAAGTAAAGCTTCAAGAATGCTAATAGCACATTTTAAATACACAAAATTCTTTCACATGGGAGGTAGGTTTCATTGGGGAGATGCTGCCAATTCATATGCAGCATTACTGCTTCCAGTGAAATAAACTTGCCAAACAGACCTGATCTCTTGTTTGGATGTCTATAATATTTTCAGGGAAGAAAATATTTCTTCATCTTTTGGGATGGAAAGATTACCCTCAACTTTAGAAAATCAGAATGTAAGAATTTGAGGATTGCACCAGAGGCTTTGGCATTGTACCTCAGACTCTGGTGCTCTGAACACTAAAGCAGCAAAGTAACTGTACATTTTACATACAACATTTTAATAAACAAGGAAATAAAGAAAAAAAAGTGCTGCTCAGGTAAAAATAGGAATCTGTGTTTGGAAGATGGCTGCCCAGAGAAACTGTGGATGTTCCTATCCCTGGAAGAGTCCCAGGTGAGGTTAGAGGGGGCCCCAAGCAACCTGATCTAATGGGTGGCATCTTCTGGGCAGGGAGATTGGAACTAGATGATCTTTAAGGTTCTTTCCAACACAAGTCTTTGTATGATTTTCTGATTCTATGAAGGAACAAGCTGAAATAATTAAAAACTCTGTCCATAGGCTAAGCCTTCTTCAGCACCTTGTTCTGGTGGAGGGTGCCATCAGTCCTTGACCCTCCTGTCTATGAAATACTTTCCCTCTGAAGAAAATGTTGTGACAGAGGTATCTGGCATAGAGCCAGGTCCTGTGTGGCTGTAGGATAACTTCAGTTTTACTGACTAGCTCACTGCTCTTTGGGTGCTTTGAGAGCCAGGACCCTTGAAGTACCCCATTGCTTTTTCAGCTCTGGAGAGAGGCAGAAGCTTTGAAGGCACAGTAAGTCAAGATGGACTTTTCCTCTAGAGGTTTTTAAAGGCCCTTTCTTCATCAGAAGTACTTATCCAGATGTATAAAAATTTTTACAAAAGCTCAAAGTCAATGTTAAATGAGCTGGTTTTCCCTCTGGCCTCGTCCCAACACCCCTCATTAGCAACAGACACAAAAGTATGGATAATATCTACTGTATGTATGTGTTGGAGAAATTGTCTGCTAAAATCAAGAGAAGACCTTGAGAGCTGAAGAAAAGCTATAGAAAAAATATACATAAATAATGTATCAGTGAAAGTGGGGATTTAATATGTAGAAAAAGTCCTAGATAATAAATTTGACTTTTAAACAGGAACAAAAAATGTCACTCTTACTTGAGCTGGATTTTAATGCAATCTTCAAGGTGTAAGAAGTGTGGAAAATCAATAGCAAATCCCAGTGTCCTTATGCTGAGATATTCAAAATGTTAGCTCTAATGGGAGTCATATAAAAGCAGCCATAAACCAGTGCTGATCAGTTCACACATGTGCTGTAAAGAGATACAGTTCAGAATTTAAATACCTCATATATCTTTTGTAAAACCCTCCCCCCCTACAATAATAAGTTTAAAAAACATTGCAGTCTTTCTCAAAACTGAGGCCACAGATGTGAAGATAGATAATTTTTGAGAAATTATTTTCTCTTCTTGGGTAATTATCATTAATGAAAGAAAAAAAAAAATCTTAAATCCTAATAAATCAGAGACAGAATTGACTGACCATGCATCCAAATTGCTGCATTATTCACACTGGAATTACTCCAAAGATTAGCTACAAATTGAATTTATGGTTTCATTTTTCATAACTACTGTGTTGTGACAGATGAGAGGAATCTCTGAGAAAAATGACAGTGATGGACCCAATTTCTTAGTTCTCTATCTCCCAGACAGAACTAAACTATCTCTATTTACTGTTGGGTTTTGTACAATCTATTTTGGCAAGCATAAAAAGCTTTTATGAAATACAATATATCCTATTTTATACATCAGTCAGTAAAAAAATCAGAAAAAACTTCAGCATTTCATTTCAAAAAGGAGGCCAATCAAATTAAAGTGAAGTTTCACAGACACTATACAGACAAAAATACCACTTTATACATATTTAAAAGCTTGTACTCTATCATCACTGTGCATTTGACTCTCTTCCAAGGGATCCTCAATGTCTGTGTAATACATAGAATGTGGAAAAAAATTTACATACCAGTGTATCATGAAGTGGTCACATCACACCAGGGTTTGGGATCTGTGTGGGGGGGTTGTTTTGGGCTTTTCTTCTTCTGGACGTAATGGAAATGCAGCTGGACTGTCCAGGGTATTGTAGCAATACACTCTATAAATAATAATTACAACAATAATCTCCAAGTTCAACAAAGCTTCTGGCTAGTACATAAAAACTGAAATACTAAACTGCCAGATATTAGAGACAAATGTTTTGCTCTGAAATGGCTCTTATGTATAGCTTGTATCAAACAGGAAAAAATAAAAACATGGGTTTTTTTCAGGTTTTAAAACTGGGTTTGTATAGTCCAGGCCTCTTGGGCTAGAAATAATTGAAAGCAAGTCTGAGATTACACTTAGGTCACAAACACAGTTGATGCCTGAAGCTTTTCAGGGACAAAAAGTATGGGAACATTTATAATGTAAGCTAGATAAAGTCAACACAAGTGCCACAGAAAACTGCAATTTAGGTATTTCTAGCACACTAACTGAGAACCTGAATTTTCTTTCATATTAGAAAAATATGGTTTAATAACTGCACTAACAATGAAAGACCAGAATCTTTCACACTTATTCCTATCAATGCTCAACATCCTTTCCAAGCAATATCACTGTCTTTGGTGCAATCTCCTAAATTTGAAAAACAAGAGATTCTATCCCACAGCACCCACTATTTAGGGTGCAGGGTATGTTTTTGGTGTGTTTTAGTTTTCTTTTGCAGTACAGAGACTCATCTAATGACTCCATGATTAGTACAGGACTTCCAGCAGATCCACTAGTTCTCAGAACTTCTAGCTCTTCTCCCATAATTCAACTAGTAACATCACCAATAGCAGTGATATTAATGATAATTTGATAGAGGTTTTCATAATTCAGTTCTTTAACTGCTTTGGTATTTGACCATTTTAAAAATACCAGAAGACAGGGATAGAAAATATTTTGCTCAGAGTAATTTTGCCAGACAGAACCCACATCTCCAAAGTCCCAGTCCACTACTATTCACCATGGTCCCCTAAAAGTAGATGTGAGTATTTTATCCAGAAATTCGTCCTAAACCATGGGGGTGAAACACATAGAATGTGCTTCAAAATGTTGGTTTCTTGACTGTTGAAACAATTGCATTTGTTGAAGTTTGCCATGGCCTGCTTTGTACCATGCAGTCCTATTTCTTCATAAGATAGGACAGAAACCTGGTAGGGGAAGGCAGAAGATAGTGCCTGCTCAGGCCTTGCTCAGATGTGTAACCAGTCCACAGTGTGTACCCTGGTCCAGGAGCAGGGCAATTCTCCCTCTCCCTGACTATCCCAAAAGTTCTTTATCAACTCCAGATATATTTTTTAAAAAAATCCATTTTCTGTCCTAATATCATGCTAAAAACAATGGCATAAATATCCAGCAGGATAGATCAAGGAAGAAAAATTACCTGCCTTTGATGATAATTATATATAACTGTCAAAAAATTGTGCAGTTTTCAAAGCACTGCACAAAAAGTTAAACTAATGAATCAACACAACACCATCCTAGTTATTACAAAGCAAATTAGGTGATGTTAACCTTGTTTTACATAAGAAAAATGGAAAAGGAAGTACCTTATGTTTTAAACTTGGCATAATTGGAGCAGCAGCACATTCATGATTGCACACACATACTTTCTCTATGGAAAAAGAGTCCTAAATTGTTTATTCAAGGTCACAATGAAATGTTAGGGCAAAACAAAGAACAGACCAGTGCTCCACCTAATTTTTAGGCCTGTGCTTTAAATGAAAGGCTCTCCTCAATATGCACACAAGAAATTGCTAGTCTTACTCTTTTAAGTTTTTCACTTTGGCAGATACACAATCTATATGCAAATAGTTATGCACTTATTTTTCTGTAACTGCATAAGCAGTGATTTGAACTGGCTGCATAAGGGAGTAGCATGAATTTGGCAATGGAAATTATAGATGTGAACATTTTCATGTCCAGTCTGTGACAGCCTTAAGACCCTGGTTTGACACAATGAAACCAATGGATGCTGAATCCCAGTCAAACAGAGTAGGAGATGGACTGTCTTACTTTTCAATTTGCTTTCATAATAAAGCATTTCTCATGGAAGAAACATGATCAATTTGAAGCAGGCATAACATTAGGTACTTCTAACAAGTATCTTATTTGACCTGACTGATCTTTGGTTTGAACTTTGAAAATGTGGTTGTGTTTAAACTGAACTCTTTTATGGGAGCATAGTTTGCAAAGAAACACATAGGAAAACTTACAGTATTTTCTAACCTTCTCAGTTAATTTCTAGTGTACCTAAAAAATTGGTAACTTCATTAACAACTTTATTCAGACATTTACTTCACATTCATTTAATTTTCTACAATATTTTAAAAAATATTTAATATTGAACTGTTCATAAATAAAGTCATGTTACATCATTATATGACTGCACACAATATATTGTCTGCTGTGATGTCTATACTTACTAACAGTATTACTTTCTAATATTAATTGAAGCTACATACCTTTGCATCCAACAAAAAAAAGCATGTAATGCTCAGCAGTTTAGAAGAATAACTGCTTCTGTCATGGTTTTATGTGAAATGTGCAAATTTAAGCCTTTTTATTTAGTTTAAAGGTGAAAATTATATGAAAGGATCAATAAGACTAGAAGAATGGAATACCTTTCCCCTGTTCTCTAACCACCTCCCTCTCAAAGTGCTCCTAAGAGTGTTCTTTCTCACTTTACGAGTTCTTACAAAGAGTGAGAGCATCTGTGGTACACGAAGCTGAGGATGATACACATTTACAGATCTGCATCACCCCAGCCCTGAGCATTATGCTAGAACACAATATCCTTTGTTAGGAGAGAAAAAGATAAAAATAGAATTATTTGAATGGAAAAGTAAGCATTGAATGGCAGTCTCATTACAAGCAGGAGAGGGAAAATAGACAAGTAACTTAACCACTGCATTTACAGTGTCTAGACACCGCAGCATTTCAAATGTCTAATTTAGCATTATGCTCAGTTAGAGGCAGACTTCTCTCATGGCTCTCTATTACTTGAGCTATGTTCCTAATGGTTTTTGCTGTTTGTAGCATTAGATTTCTGTTTTGTTCTGTTTGTGAGTTAGTGGTTTTTTTCTGTATTTGTTCCTGCTCACAACAAAAACACAAAAATATCATTACAGTGGTTCCCAATGTGACAACACTTGGAGCTATCAGTTAAAAGTGTAACAAAATCTTAGATTAAATCTTGTACCATCCAATTTTTGAAACTTAGAGGTTCTGCACAATTCAGATAAATCACACAGATATCTCAAGTCTTTGTCTGTGTGTGACAAAAATCAATGTGAATTGCAAAGCTTTTTCGAAAAAATACTCAACCAAGAGGTTCAAATGGTTTCATAAACAAGAAGATTTCACTCTGCAAAAATATGATCACTGAAACTGACCTAATTCTGAAGGTCCCATGCCTTCCTTAGAGCAGAATAGTTTGCTGTAAACATTGACACTGAGTCTGGATCATGCAGATTAATCACTGTAGTTCTGGAGTTCCCCCAATTAAACCTCCACTATCATTTAAAGTAGGAGTTGCCACAATAACAGGATTATTTCCATTGGTTTCAATCTCTAATTTTGAGGTCATTTGTTCTTTCAGACCATTTTTCATTTCCTCTTCCTTTAGCTTCAGAGTTATACATGACAAAAAAAAAATCCATCTCTATCTGAAAGTTCTCAAAATTGTTTTCTACATCTCTGGATAAGTCCCTGTGTGGAACATAAACAACATATGAAGCCTTGAGTGAGCCATCTTTTTTGGAGGAAATTCACTGTGAGAACAATGTTCTGGGACAATTCTCACAAGAATAAAAGTTACTGACTTTTTATGTGATTCTCATTTTCGCATATCCTGTCTTGCTTCTATATATCACAGCATGGAACTCCACTGTGTAAAAAATACTTTTCTAGTCAGTGTACACACAGTCATTCATTAATTAGGAGCTCAGGATCTTCTTTGCCCCAACAGAATACAATTTAAAAATTTTGTACTATGGAAATGTACTAATGAGAACTATAAAACAGCAAATACTGTGATACTCACTGTGCTTTCAATTTTCTTTCATTTATTGTGAACTAAAAAGATATTTCAGTCCATAAGAATCTGGTTTTACTTTTATTAGGCCAAGGAGAGATTAGAGATTTACCTCAGTGACATCAGACATATTGTCAAATGTGAAAAAAGCAAAATTAACAAATTGAACATTATTGATGGGAATTCACCAGCAAAGAATTAAATATAGTGCATTTTATGCATAAATATGCATTTTAAATGCATTATAACAGGTGATTAAAAGACTACTTATGTATGGACCAATTTTTATTTTTGCAAGGATAACCAACCTCCTAATCTCACCATTTCATATAGTTTTGGTTTTTTCCATCTAAGACAACTGGAAAAAAAATCAGTCCTTTTCTATTAGGATCCAACATGCTCTGTTATAGTTGTCCTAGAATTGAAACTGATGCTGAGTGAGGGCAGCACTCCTAGGTTTTGCTGCACAGCATTATTCATGGATCAATTAAAGTTAGCAGCAGATTATTTGTCAAAAATATATCCAGACCAGTAGAGATTATGTGTGGGGTAGAGGGGGGGAAAAAAGGCAGTTCTCCATTTTTTAGGGAATTAATAATCAATTTTTATATCTTCAGTTAAATTCGGAAACTGATTTTTCCCAATATATGTAGAAGTCATTTTGACATATAGAAGCATGGCAAAGTAAGACATATTGTAATAATTAGCTGAATTATTCCTGGCGTGCCATGAACAATTACAGGATTAATAACTACCCAACCAAATAGTGTTATGTTGGAATAAATTGACCGACAAGGGTTTTCAGTTAGGAAATGAAGCTCAGATGGATCATCAATAAAAACTACTGCAGAGAACAGACTTTTGAGAACTTCAGTGTTTTACATTTACAAAATATGGATGTGATAACTGTGCTTAATGACTGGAAGAACCAATTTAAAAATTCATTTAGATTATTTTGCTCCCTTTAATTGCCTGGTCAAAGCCACTGTCTTTGACAGACACACTAATGTGCCATGCAACCTATATTTAATTTTGTGTCCTGATCAAAATAAAAAACCTGATTCAGCCTTTAATTAACTCCCTGCCTTCTGTACAGTTTTTACATCTGGAATTCTGCTCATTTTATTGCATGTGACAATGGGTTACTTATGGTATGCAACACCCTGACATAGAATACAACACTGTTTATTAGGAAGAGTGCAACATGCAAACTCAGACTGAAATTCAGCAAGGCATTTAAGTACATTTCTAATTTAGTGCTTGCAAGAAATCCCATCTGCTACAACATAACTACTACTACTTCCAATGAAGCCTGCAGTTTACTACCTAGCAGAATCTGGATGTTAATTCACAATATTGGAGTTTTTCTACCCTTTCTGTAAGATTTAAGATTTCTAACAACAGCACATGAGGTTAAAAAGGCATATTAAAGCATAAAAACCAGAACAATACCGCTGTACTGGAATGCTTGTATGGACTTAGAGCTGTGTTTTAATTGTTACACTGAAGCTAACAACAGGACTCTTATGCCAGGGGAGCATCAGTCCAACACTTTAATTTTATAGGCTCTCCCTAAAGAGGACCACAGTTTTTCTGACCATGACTTTTTCTTTTTTTAGCCTAGGAAAGAACACTCTCCGATTTTATGCTTTTTCCAAAGTGCACTCTTTCAGAAATGAACAAAAGAAAACCTTGATTAACTCTCAATAGCAGTAATATTGACCCAGTATGTGAATGAGGAGTCTCTGAAAAAGCTGCATTTTTGTGGGCTCAGAAGGCTGACACACAGCAGGCTCTTGAAATCCTTAAAGCTGGTTGCTACACATCCTGTAACACATCCTTAAGCACAAAACACGTGTTTTGTGAGGACAATGCAACAGGGTTACAAGATATAACATTAGAGTGCTGGGCAGAGCCTAAGGACGTGTTGGTCCAGACTTTTGTGGAGGTGGTACCAGGTAGACAGCAGTGTGGACTGCTGTAAAGGAGGCAGTTGGCCTGTGAGGCTGATTTGGGAAGATTTCCCTGATGGCTGATCCATTAGGGATGATAAAAGGCCCGTAGAAGGTGGTAGTGGAGCTCCACTTCATGACGGGGGTTTCCAACAAACAGGCTGGCAAAGTCAATCCACACGCAAAATCAGTGGTGTCAATAACTACTTGCAAGAACAGCTTATTTACATCTGTTGTTTTTTTTTTTTTTCTGTATAATAGATCTTTTGGAAAAGAAAGATGTGCAGGCACAGATTTATTTTTCCTTAAATGTGTCCTTTTCCTCTCTTCTTAGAGTTCTGTCCCAACTCCCTACCTAAGGTTCAGGCAAAAGGTAAGCATCTTCATTAGTCAGATCAGACTGAACATTAATCACATATTTTCTTATGCCTGTAAGAGCAGACTGTCAGGCTATGCCATACAAATGAATTTGGATGCTTTTCAACTTGTTCCAACAAGACTTCCATAGGCAGCTGCATTGCTTGTTTGTTTTTCTAAGCCCACCTGCTATCCCAGCAGTATGTAAATTTGAAGTCTTTATGAGTTTGATTCTTCATGTTTTCTATATTCTTTGGAACCATGTGTTGCCAAGATCAATACACCTTCTAATCTACAATGTGACTTCCCTGCAGTTTAAAGCTTCCTCTCCCCTGTGACTCTCCTATGCGCTCTTGCACATAATGGGCAACAGATAAGAAACTAGCAAAAAAATAAAAAAGGGAAAGGAAAAAAAAATAAAAAAATAAACCAACACACACACACATTTACAAATGCCCCAGCAAACAAAAAACAACTTAGTTTCCAGTTTTGAGTGGGAAGAGGCTGGAAGATCACATGATTTTTTGAAAAAGATTTTCGTGTGCCCCACATGCTGCACTCTGCTATCATGCAAATAATAATGAAATACTACACCATTCAGCTAAGAATCCATTTACTCCAACAAAGGTCAAGTTCACAATACCCTGCAGACCAGATATTTATAAAACTGCTATCAGATTTATTTCCCTTCTAGATCAGTCCATTGAATTTACATACTTAAACAAACTAGCATCTAAAATTTGCCTCCTCGTCATTGCTTCTTTTATAGCCCTCAAAGGAAATTATTTTAGTTTCACATTTTATCCTGCATATCCAAGCATATCCTCACCTTGTTGCTGTAGATTTAGAGACCATTATCATGCATGGTTATATACCTGCTAAATTGACTTTAGTCTTTCAATGTGATCTAAATTGTGTTTAATCTGCTCCCTTAATACTAATGGTGCTCTGAGAGGTGAGCACTTCACAAGCTGAGGAACTTTAATTTGATATCTTTTGTAGAGCCCAAATCTTCAAGCACATCTTTATATGGATAAAGACTCTGTACTTTCTGCATCAATATTTTCAGTGTATGTGTAACCTTTAGAGGAATCTCCCTGTAAAATTATTATTTTCCCCATAGGAAAGACAAATCACTCATTTAATTATGCATTTATCTGCTCAGAATTGTCTTAAGATGTGGCTATATGACACAGCAATTTTGCCACATCTAGCATATTTACTGGTGGGGCTTTCTGGGGAGGAAGTGTTTTCACAACTTTTTTTTCTTTGCGGTATCCCTACTCTGACAGATTTGAGAATACTATTCATTATTATTTCTGTCCTCTTTTGTCATTTATAGTATTTGACAAAACATCAAAATGCCCATGTGTAACACCTAAAAACCACATACTTAACAGAAACAACCGTCACCCAGGCAAAACAAAAGCCTGGAGAATACAGGAGGATAAGCTAGCTGTGAATCAAGTTATCTTTTTGCTCCGCAACTCAACAAGACTACATTGTTTTCAATCCCCTGCCTTTGTGTATTTTATTGTTTGTACAACATCTGTACAAAGAGAATCTACTGTCTACATATATATGTACCAGGAGGGACTCTTTTGGTTTATTTCTGTAGAAGTGAAAAACAAAGAAAAATTTTAAAACACTAACATGGAAAATTGACCTTGGTATAAAAAAAATTTAAAAAAAAAAAAAGTGCTAGCTTCAGTCTTATCCACTCTAAAACTTGTAAATATATATATATATATATATATATATATGTATGTATGTATATATGTTTATCACTCATATATATATGTATCACTCATTAAAGAGTTGAGGTGTCAGAGAAGTACAGTTTCTTTTTCCTAGAAAGAAAGGACTGATCACCAGTGAGTTGGTGGTGAGCTGCAGGTGACTTTGGAGGAATTGGGAGGTTGCAACTGTGATTTATATCACTGATACTATGACATCCCAGGGATAATGAAATCTAGATCCTAAGACTGGAACACCATTGCTTTAAGCCAGTAAGCCACAGTGCCTGGTCCACCCTGAAATATGGAGGGAGAACATATCTGGTCCAGCCACAGAAAATCTCTGCAAGCAATTGATTCCTTGTACTCTGAGCACAGTTTTTTGCCATAAAATAGCAACCCTTAAACAGTTGCTTAAAATTTTGAAAAGCTCACTGGCATCATTTTGCTCTGAAGCATGTCTGGCTTTGACTAAACAAAAGGAAGTACACTGGCCTTTTTTCTTTCGTTTTTTTCTTTGCACTCTGAGCCTGGAAACTTAAACTTTCATTACTTTCTGCTGTTGCCATATCTGATGAGTATCACCTGCCTTAGCATTCACCACACTGTCAGCAGTTGTTAACCCCCCTTGGCAGATTTTTGTTTGTTAACTTAGCTTGTCATTGCCAGCCTTGAGGTTATGCACACACAGATGGCTTATAGGCCTCAGTTTTCCTTTGTGTTTATTGTAATTGGAGCTAAAGAAGAAACTTGCAGCAAGCAATATATTTCACAAATTTCATTTTTCTTCCCGTTCCTTCTCACTGCCTATCCACTCATTTTGAATCTAGCCATCATTTCAATTTGACTGAATAAATTCTGGAAAAAAAATTGTCCAACAATTGGATGCAAACAAGTCACTGGCACCCTTTGATTCACCAGATTCAAGTTGTTAGAGAAGCAGTCTGTTCGAATATTCCACTGTTACTTTTCTGAGGTTAGCTTTAGGACTGAGTGCTTGGAATTGTGTGTAAATGCTGGCATTATTAGATGTGAACATTTGTTTTAGTCATAATTTTTCTACATGTATTTAAGCTCTCTTAGCTGTTATTCTTTCCCTGTAAAAAGCTTCCAATTTCCAAAGTTTTGCTCATTAGTAGGGTTATTAGGAGCTCTACAGTGTATCTTGATGAGTATAAGAAACAATAAAAAGAGGAACACATCATGTCTTTATAAAAAATATCAAATATGCACAGCATATATTCACTTAACTCAATTTACTATTCTGAAAAGACTCCATGGCTTCCAAAAGAGCAAATGCAGTTTCTTTGTGAAAGTATAATTTTTGCCTATGTCTGCCTTGTTTTTTCAGCATAATTCCTTTTCTGGTACCAAGAATATCTTAAATCTTACCTGAGTTTTAGGGTAGGAATGCTAGCAGCAATTCATGCCCCAAAAGTCATTTGCACTATTGGCTGACCCTAATCTTCCTTTTTTTATTATGAGCAAATTATTTTAGAATTCTGATCCTTTCAGCACAAAGAAATTAAAGATATACACAAGCCAGTGAGTAAAAAAAAAAAAAAAACAAAAGCAAAAACACATTAAAAAACACCAAATCCAAAAAGAAACAAACACACACTACCACAGAAAATCCGCACACAGTTTTACTTTCTCCAGCAATACAAAAATGGTTGCCAGAGGACTTCCAGAGTGGAAGAAACATAACTTCATTGAGTAGGAACCAATTTCAGAAAAAAGAAAAAGTAACAACCTTCTTGGCCTTGAAGATCCCAGCAGAGTGCCCTGTGGGAGGGGAGGGAGTGACTGCAAGTAGCTGTCACCCTCTTCACAGAAGGCTTACTTTCAGTGGTAGAAAACTGTCTCTTATCCAAGTGCAGCTGCCAGTAATGGCTCCTGTAATGTGTTAGAACAGCAGCTCTCTCTCAGAGCTACAAAGTGCTGTTAGTGTTTGCCTTCCCCCTCCTAACACATCAACGTACATGGAGCGTAATTAGCAGACTTGACCCAATAAAGCTCAGTAAACATTTTGTGATTTGCCATCTCTATATCTATCTTTATCTATATCTATATCATCTATATCTATATCTATCTATCATCTATATATCTATATCCATATCTATCTCTATATCTTATCTATATCTATATCATCTCTGTCTCTATCTATATCTATATGTGCATATGTATATACATACATATATGTATGTACAAGTATGCTGGGGCTTATTTTAAAAAAGCTTTTCTCTATTTCTCTCCACCTCTATTCAGAATGTACTCTGGACTCCCCACATGGTACACAAGGCCCTCAGAGCACTGAAGAAATACACAAAGAGCTTTGAAATACATGTAAGCCTTTTCTCCTTTCTTCTAAAGCCACTGCCTCTACAGTTTGGAAGTCTTTCCTTCCTAGAAGTCTCTCTTTCTTCCACTTTGCCATTGAAGGATTTTTTTTCACTGAAGCTCTCTAGATTTTTGTGTGTGTTCTCATGCTAGAGGCAGCTGATGGCGAGTAGCCAGGATCTCTAGGCTATCACAGGTCATTCTGAGATCAGTGGACATGCTAATGAACCTTTGCTTAAGAAAGATGTCAAAATAAATTAAATTGTTTAGTGGCTTAAACAGCAGGAAATACCAGAAAAGACAGTCAGACCTCTGGAACTACAGGGAAGGGTGCTGACAACAGACTGAATGGATATTTTACTCCTACTGTGCTCTCCTCCAGTGTTCCAGTCCTTTCTATTTCATTAAATCACCTGCTAACTGACACCCACTCCCACAAAATTCTGTAGGACTAATCTGACATTTCGTGTCTCTTTTCAAAATGACAGAGACAGAAAGAGGCATGTGCATTTCACCATGGGCAGAGTCCACTGCCTCTGCCTTCTTTATATGAGTCTCTGACCCCAATATACCAGAATCTGGCCCCAGTCTTAAATAAACAGGATTTGCCATTGAAAACATGATTTCATTTTCCTCAAAGCTTATGAAATTATTTTGTATGCTCTCATAAACCCAGAGATATATAAAGCTGGATTTTCTATATGACCATAAATTCTGTTTCTAACTAGTGTTTTTTCACAGTAATGAAGTTAAATATAATCTCAGAAAAAAAAAATAAATAAAGGAAAGGTTATCTTAAGCATTTTTAGGCAATAGAATACCAATGGATATTTAGAACCATATTTCTCACATGTGCAAGAAGGCATCTCTTCACTGTAGCCCTGCTCTGATGGCCAAAATTAGCCATTAGCTCCACATAAAGTAATTTGGGTCCTACGTAATCATTATAATAATTATCTTATATTCATCCAGATTATATCTGCCTTCAAAACTTCAAAACTTCTGCTTGCAGCTCCAACCAAAATCTGAACACAGCAGCAGATGTCGATGCATATTTATACATGAACAGGTGATGCAGCCACTAATTCTGGAAGCCGTTTCCAGACATGTGAAGGACAAGGATGTGCTCAGGAGCAGTCATCATGGATTTATGAACGTGTCCAACCAGACAGTCTTCTACAGTGATGTCACCAACTTGGCTGGTTAGAGAAAAGCCATGAAAGTTATTTGTCTGGCCTTCAGTAAGGCTTTTGATGCTGTTTTCTGTGACACACTCATAGAATATACAGATATATTCTACAGAAGATATATATATACACAGAACATACAATGCAGGTTAGGAAGGTAGACAATGATGTGGATCAAAACTTGACTTAACAGCCAGGTTCAGCTGTTGTGAACAGAGGCACAAAGTCTGGTCAGGGGTTAGTCAGTCATGGTGTACCCCATGTGTCAGCTGTGGGTCAAATAGTGTTTAACTTCTTCATCAATGACATCAATGATGGGATCAAGCTTGCACTCAACCAGTCTGCAGACAACATGGTACTGGGAGGATGAATGACACATCAGACTTGGTAGGGCTGCCATTTGAAAAGACCTCCCTAGACTGGAGCAATGGGCAAACAACATCAGAGAGTTCAACAAAGGAAAATGCCAAATCCTAGATGAATAAACCCAGGCATCAGTATATGATGGTGAACAACAGGCTGAAAAGCAGCTCTCCACAGAAGGAATGGGCATCCCAGTAGTTAAGTTGAATGTGCAATCAATACCTGCTTGCAGCAAAGGCAGGCAATAGCATACTGAGCTGCATAAGGAAGAGCACTGCCAACAGGTCAAGGAAGGTGATCCTTTCCCTCCATCCTGAGTTCTACTGAGATCCTGTTGAAATTCTGGACCTATTTCTGAGCTTCCCAGCATAAGAGAAACATGAACACACCTGAAAGAGTCCTATAAAGCACCTAAAAGTAAGGGACTGTGTGGAGCTCCTCTGATAAAAGGAGAGGGTGAGAGAACTGGAGGACAAACCCAGGCTCTTCTCAGTGGTGTCAGGTTGAGACAATGGGAAAAAAATGAAACACAGGAGGCTCCATCTGGACATAAAACATTTCTGCTGTGAGCATGACCAAGCACTGTCACAGACTTCCCAGTGAGGTTGTGAAGTCTCCATTTATGGAGACAGTCAAAACTTGACCCATCCTGGGCTATCTGTTGTAACTTACAACACCTGAGCAGGAGGGCTGGACCATATGACTTCCAGAGATACTTTTCAACCTCACTTGTGTGATTTTATGATTCAATAATGCTAGTTATCAGAGAAAGGAGACATTGCAGAAAAGTTGGAGCTCTTTGTGCACCTTTTCCTAATGTTCCACACAGCTTTCTGGAACCTGTGTTCTTTTGACAATATGGTTTTAAGGCATTCATAAAAGAGTCCACAGGACTACATTTTTCTTCAGATTCATTCTTGACCTGGTCAGTCCCTAAGATGATGAGTGGCACAAGGAATGCCTGTGAATGGCAGACAAGACTTGCAGTGAAGTTTCTCCTCCTCCCTGCCAGTCCCAGAATTCAGACACTAAAAACAATCATATCAGCAAAAAATCCTCACTCTGGCCACTGCTATTACAGCTGCAGCAGAACCTTCATCTCGGGTGCTCAGCTCTGATTTCTCACCTCTCACTGTGACAATCAAGAGGGAAAATAGTCAACACTGTTCCTTGGAGATATGTATCTTCAAGCTGTGGGAACCCAGAGGAAGAAAGTAAAAGCATCTCCTCCCACATACAGGATGGGCTGAGCTGTAGGTAGAGCTACAGTTTGTCTCCAAGTACTAAAGCTATTTTGTGGGTCAAACCAGACACATACTCTGGCGATTTTGGAAGGTTTACTGTCAGCAAACCCTTGCCAGACTATTTTATGCAGCATCCTTGCCCAAGTTCTTATTTATCTTGCACATTTTAATTAAATCATTTCACTTTCATATCAGCACTAATTCTGAAAGAGGACTCAACCAGTATTTGTTTATAAAAAGCTTGTTATAAGCAAAGCACTCATTAGGCTTTGCCTGATAATCTCCACTGTTCATTATCGCAGGGCAATTGCTATTGCTGTATCATTAAGCTTTAAATACTTTGCTCTCTTTATCTTCATTAGTGATACATGCTTTAAATTATCACAAGCATGACACATTTTATCCCCCTTAGCTGACACAAATGCCATTTCAGAGACTTCTGCTATAATAGTAAATATCCTCCAAAAAGCCTCTCAGAAGATAATTTCTTTCTTTCAAAAGCCTTTTCTCCACATACTCATTAGCTGAGTGAACTCAAACATAAACCACATCTGCTCTCCAATGGGAAGCCACAAATCTCTGCTGTCAATGAGAATCATATACTTTCTTAACAAAACACATTTATTGATTTAAGGAATTCTCTTTATTTTGAAAACAGACTCTGTAATATACATTACTAGTCATTTTGGAAAAGAAATGGAACAAACTGATCCTTTCCACTTCCACGCAGTATATCCCTATTTAGAAAACGACAGGCTTCATAATACCTTTTCCAAGTGGGAAGTCCTCAGCAAAATGAAAAATAAATGTGATGAAAAGACACTATTGAACTGTAATTTTTCTTGGAAAGCTCCTATGTTTCTTTTATTGTACTGGAACAGGAGTGAGTTTATCTGAATGACACAGATAGGTGCAAAAATCGTTTAGGAGGCTGCTCTGGCATCTAAGTTCAAATGAGCAATGAGTGATTCAGAATGGCTGCTGTCCATGGCTGCCAGACCTTGGATCCTGACACAGCCAGTGCACAATGAGTTAGGATACCTGAACACTATTCTTCCACCTGAATACAGTCCCTATTTCTCTGTTTTTCGTATAATACCCCACCAGACAGAGCAACTGCAAAGCACAGTCTTTATACCAACACTGTGTGTAAGTAGCTTAGCAGAGAGCATTAGAGAAATTTCTGTAAGAAACATGGATGAAAAGTAAAGCAAAGTAGAATAACTCAAAGATTAGCTTCCTCAACTGATCACATATTTTACATTCAACAAAATCTTTAGGCTGAAATAGAAACAGTCACTGGCACAGATGAATAGAAATGTTTCATCGTGTCTTATTTGCCCTCACCTTATTTAACCTTGTCATATCTCAGTATTCCCCTTTTCTACCTCAACAGGCTGTACACTGCACCCTTGTCTTTGCTGCATTGTTTTTCTTTGGGCATCTTTTGCCATGATTAGAAACTTGAAGGCAAAAATACACACAGTTCAATGGTCTAGAAATAACTACTGGTTAATAGAATCCAGCTAGAAGAGATCACTCATATATTTGCCACCCCTGCCACTAGTTACCAGGTGAGTCTCCTCAAGCCAGTTGGTAGCATGGGGAAGCATAAGACCCTATAGCTCTGCAGAACAGGCATATCCTCAGTCCTGCTGATGTAATCTTTCTCTCAGAGTTTTTAGACTTTTTCAGGTCAGTATTCTTCTGAGTCCTTGACTTACAATGACTAGCACAACAATTTAATTTCTCTCTGTTTTTATTTTTCATATTTTGTGTGTCTTTAGTGTATGTATTTTTTCACAGCAAAACAACATTTTTTCTCTGTAAATATGAGCCAAGGTCACATAGCTGTGCTTCACAAACCCAAGCCCTGGAGCACAAACAGCTGAACCTGTGGGCTACTCCACAGGGTTACAAGCTTATACTTTTGCTTGCTTGTTTACTGAACCAGAGGCATTGCTGAAGCAAGTTGAAGATCATTTGTTCCATATAGACATCAACACAGCCTCCACACTAACCAAGAACTGATTATCCAGGGAAGAAAACAAGCAAATAAAAAACCAAAACAAGAAAATAAGGGCACCCCTCAGCAAATTTAGCTAATAGGCATCACGGAGCTGTGCTGGAAGGCTCATAAAAAATAAAGACAGATACACAATCAATGGTATGACTCAGTAATTGCTTTATGCATGTGAACAATGTTTTCAAAAGTCAAAAACAATGTCTGCAACAGAGATGTTTGCAAGACACGATGCTAAATTCCTCATATTCATTAGTGAATGTCATAGTGCTGGGTAATGAATTATTCTTGACATTGCTAAAGTCTTCTGTTGTCTGAAACCTTTTATCTTTGGCAATCTAAAGTAAATGGCAGAGTGGAAACGTGTGCTTCTCAAATGTATCCTGGCATCATCTTGCAGGACAAAAATTGGCATTTTGTTGACAATTTTCATAGAGCATTTCATACTGCACTGTCAATACTCCATCTAGTGAAATGCCCTGCATCCAAAAGTGACCTAAGCTGAAGCAAAGTTAATAAACAAACATAATGCATCTTGCTAATTTTGTTCCCAGATGACACAATCCCTACCCTAAAGAGATAACCCTTGGTTTTGTAGTAAAGGATAAGGTAAACAGGTGCAGCAGCCATGCATTTGCAGTATCAGAGGTTCTCAAAATCCCATCTGTGCACAAATGGCCATGTGGCTTTGGACCTTCTGTCTTATTTTTTCAGCTGCTCAAGCTCTTTAAGAGACAACTAAAAATAAATTTTCCAGCATTCAACAAAAAACGTGTTTTCCTAAAATTGCATATGCATTTGCAAAACAATTACTCACAAGCCAAAATACAAAGTGGGAAAGGAGTGGGCTCTGGATCTGTGAGTGAAACACGTGTCTCACAAGACAATCAGCATGATTTAATTTACCTCTGACTGCTGCTATGCGTTCATTTCTTCCCAGCTTCCTGTAAATAAAGCTGCAAATAATTCTATGCTTTAATATGTTGTCTCATGAGGGTACCTATACTTTGCCACAGTGCATGCTACTCCAGTTTTACAATCCATCTGCATAGACTTCTAATGTCAAGATCACAAAAGTTGGATGCAGCATTCATGATGATGATGTGCCAGATGCACATTCTCTTGCTGTTTGCTGCTGCTTAGTGTGAAGAGCTCATTTATATGAAATCCTAGTCTACCTCCCTTACTTCCAGTGAGTAGAGGAGTAGTTCTGCCATTGATTCCATGGGACTAGTGCACACAAGTGTTCAAATATGTCCAGTGTGACTTAGTGGCAGAAACTGGCATGAGGAAGAAGTCAGCTGTGACTAGGAAAGCCTAGAAAACATAATGCAAATAGTATATACAGAAGGGAAAAAGAAGACTTAATGGCAGAATTCTGAGGAAAGCATTTCATCTTCCTATATCCATTCACAAGTAAGTAATTAATTTCATGTGTCAAATGTGGTATGGGAAGTGTCCTGGAGTGATTTTCACTTAAATAGTTTCAGCTGATATAGGTGAACATTTGCTTTACTACTTGATTTCCAGTTACCACTTTTTTTTTTTTTTTCTTTTTTAAGTTACCAAAAACATGTTCATGCCATTGCTAACCATTTGTTTTAAGGATTTCTGTTTAACTATGTGTAGCATTCAGTGAAAAAGTGCTTTAAGTCCATTCTCTTTCTGGCTCTTCATTCCTTAGCAAATTAACTACACAAAAATACCTCATCTTTCAGAAAATCAGCTCTGAGTTAACTGTCCTTCTTAAGAAAAATACTTAATTCTTCTGCATATATCTTTCTTAGATTTTCTTTTGATATTTATTGAATTTTTATGCTATTTCTTTCTCTATTCTTTTGCAGATAAAAGTGGTAATACATCCAAGTGCATACATACTATCTAAGCACACATTTGGGAACTGTTAGTATTTTGGCTTCATTCATGTTTCATAACGTTTTTTTATGGGAAATATTAGGATAACTTTCTTTCCTGAATTTTTTCAATCAGGATTGAAATCCTTATTGTGTATTTCCCAGCTCAGTTTGAAAAGGGATTTAGTCCTGTCGAATGATGTCAGTGGAAAAACTTATTTCTATTGACTTGGTGGGCTTTGAATTAAGTGTCTGCAAAAAAAAACCCCAACCAGCAACTGTGACTTAAGAATATGTCTGATACCACCAGTAAGGTAATCTTTGTAGTTCAAGACCTTATGCTGTGTATTATATATTCAGCTGTGTGTGCCAGAATTCATTCAGTCAATTGTAGACCTAAAAACCTATATGGTCAGAGTTGCCTCCATTAAGAATATATTTATTGATAAGATGTAGATAGTGATCCCTTTCACAGAGGAGACATTTTTACAGAAATGTTTAGTTTGCATAGAAAATAAAGGTGTACTTTGACCTTTATCTTGTTTCAACCAATGGAGAATAAGATTAAGTTGAAATTCCATGTTGTGAGTAGTGAGATAAGTCATGATCTTGTATTAAATTGTGGTGTCCTGGAGCCTAGTGTGGAATTATGATAACTGTCAATTAGCTGCCTTTTGAATCTTCCTTCATCCTAAGCAAATACAAAAGGTCCCACACTTCTTCACATTGAAGGCACCAAGCTCATGCTGCACGGACACCTTCATGACAATCAATACAGGGGAAAACCTTAGAAAATTTAAGGAATAAAATTGATGTTTTCTTTTTCACTGCAAAATATCTTATTAATTTTGTAATACAATAATGTTAAAGTCATATGAAACCAGAAAACATATAAACACATGCCAAACCACTAGAAGAAAGCCCTCTGTGCCAGCAGAAATGAAAGTAAACAGGGACAGGTGACAAAAACGAACAACTGTTTCTGTAGCACTTTTCGATTTTCAACATTTTTATAGTTATTACTGAGCTATCTTTCTTGGCACTGTAAGGTGTTAATGGCTGCTAGCAAGCCTGTCTTTGAACTGCAGACAATCACAGACATCATTAAAGCTATTGAGAGTGCTAGGCATTTAGGCTAAGTGTAAGAAACCACTCATGTACTAAAAGTGCTGAAACAGTAGATGTGACTGTCCAGAGCCAGACAGAAACTTGACTGAGCTAACTCAGGCAAAATGAGAAAGCCTCTTTTCTCCCATAATTTTAGATCCAGAGTCTGACCAGCTGCTTCCCTCAAGCTTTGAGCAGCACAACCATAAGAGGGGTGTCAGGAGACACTGAGATAAACATCTCAAAGCCCAGCCACTAATGGAGGCAGAAGATGAAACTCTGGGAGAGCCGGCCTCGTCAGGAAACACGGGCAAAAAAAGTCATCTCATATCACCTTGAAAAAATTGGAGGTTGAACTTGAAAAAAGGCATTAAGTCTTCCAAAAAATCCTTTTTCTAGCACATCAGAACAGGAAGGTTGCTGGAGAACCTGTGCCTACATCTTTTTCAATCAGTGAGACTGGGGGCAGGGAACAAGGTCAAACACTGGACTACTGTAGTCTCCACTCTTAATTCCTTGTTCATTCTTTGACTCCATTTATATTTTCCCCAAACTCCTGTCTCTAGGACTAGTGTTCCCTAGGCCCCAAGCAAGTTGGATGTAAGGCAGTTTGTACAATTTGGCCTTGGAACATGGAATTCACCTGTTAAGTGTCCTTTCCTTAACAAAAGGCAGAGTCCAGAGTGTCAACAAGATTGAGGAATGAACAATGAAGAAATGTCCAGAGCAAAAAACAGCTACAGAATTTTCTGTATCTGCATTGCAGTGTAAAGGAATCCAAGGAAGTTTGCATTTCTTACCACTTTTTAATTCAGAAGTTCTGTCTTAGATCAAGCAAATTGCTGCTTTTATTAACAAAAGAGGTTATGAATCAAATGGATCAATTGAATAGTCACATATCATCAGTTCTAAAGGAATTCAAGCTGGATTAGCTGAACAACTTACCACTGCATGTCAATTCTCATCTAGAGCTGGCTTGTTATCAGAAGTCTTGGGAAGCAGCTAATACAGCATCAGTCTTAAGAAGTTACAGGGAAAAACCTGGAAACTACAGACCAATAAAAGGTCTAGCATATTCACTGAGTACATATGAGTATAGAGCAATTAGGCTGGTTTATGGGTACATATGACATGCTGAAAAACAGAAGAGTCTCTTTTATAAAGAGACTTTTATGTCACTTGTCATGATAAAATCCACAGGAATCCATGGAGGGTGTCCTAAAGCAAGTAGAAAGCAATCTAGTGCAATTCCCATAAGACATGTGTCAGAGTCCTTTGCCAAAGGTTGTTTAGGAGTTCAGGTTTGCACAGCACAGCAGGCAAGGTCCTCACCTATATAACCAACTGGGAGAAAGGAAGAAAACAATGTGGGAGTAAATAGTCAACTGTCCCAGTATGAAGGAGCCTTGAGTTATTTCCCACAGGAATTTGCACAGGTGCCTGGATTATTTAAAATATTCATAAACAATGTGGAAAAAAGGATGAAAGAACTGAGATCACTCACAATATTAGGTATTCTGGATTTACTGTGAAGAATAACAGAAGTGCTGCATGGATATTGTAATACTCCTAAATAAAACAAAGTGAGGTACTTTTTCCAGCCCTAACCCAAATGGTACAGGCTGGTAGTACCCACATTATACAGAACTTTCAACTGGCTTTGTCTGATCTTCTTATAGCTACCTTAAAAAGTATGAACTGGGTTTGTTTCTTTTTTACATTTATGTTCAAAGGGAATAAAATATATGAGGGCAGAGCTACTTTATCAGAGTGACATTTCTCTAGCAAAAAAGCACATACTGATTGTACATTTGCATTTGGCATGGAGATAGATATGGATGGCACAGAGTAAAAAGTCTGTATTATACACTGCTGGAAAACTATGTGGGATGGAGTGAGCCAAAACTAGAGCTTTCTCACCCAGCACATACCATCTCCAAACTTTGAAAGGACCTTACTTTGGAGAGTACTAGTTGCACCAGTTGATAGGAAACATTTTCTGACGTGCTAAAAGTTAAACAGTGGCTTAATTTAGGGTTCTCATGTCCTCAGACTCTGACTCAGGCTTTCCTTCCTTGTCATTTGTCAGCACAGGGTGGTGCTCCCAGACACTCTTAGATAAAGCCCGATTACTGTTTGGGAGGGAAGACAATAGAACCCAATAGATGCTTTCTAGTATAAACCAGAAAACGTGCTGTAAAGACAGCAATGAGAAGGACAATAAGAAGAAGGGTAGCTTTTTTTTTTATTATTATTATTATTTTGTTTTTGTTTTTTCAGTAGAAAAAGAGCTTAGTCCTATTTTTTGAAGCTTACCAGCTTCAGGGATAAGTGATCATATTGGATCTATTAAGTTTTCCAGTAGAAATGCTAATCCCAGGGACACAGTGTTTGAAAGCTTTTTGTTGCCCTGATTAATTTACTAGGATAAATACAGAAGAACTACATGACAAGGCAAGGAAATAGTAAAATTCAATGTAAGCGAATTTAAAGGGAGGCTCATGGGAGGACAAAAAGATACTAACTTTATGTATGAAAGAATGAGCACAGAGATGTATAATAATTACAGAGGTATGAAATCCTGGTCTTACAGACCCAGTACAAACTCACCTTAATGTTCAGTAGTGGTTGGGAGCAAGGGAAAAAAAAAAAAAAAAAAAAAAAAAACAAAGTGAAAATTAGAAATTATTAGAAAGACGGATGGCAGTCTGAAAAACACATTCAAAGGTATGAGACAACTCCTGTACAGCACTGGGAAAGAGAGTATGACATAAGTCTGTAAAACCACAAGTAGTACAGGAGGATGTCTAGGATAGGTACAGCTGGCTCTTCCAGTACCAAATCATCAAATGAAACCAGCATGAAATTGGTACCTTCCAAACAAATGAAACAGAGTGATAGCATTCAGTCTGTGGGATTTAGCTGCCAAAACCTTGTCCCACAGCCCTCACTGTAAGTAGGTTCAGGAAGCAGCTGGGCAACCTCACTGAAATCTCTAAAGTAAATCTTGTCTCTGAGCCACAAATTACTGGTTGGTAGGAGAGCATACAGGGAAGTATCAAATGCACTTGTTCTGGTCTTAATCTCTTTTGCAGGCCTCTGCTTTTGGCTACCATTGGGCACTGTGACAGATGGACCTCTGGTGTGGCTTGGAACAGCCATTGCTACATTCTGGTGCTCTAACTGGGTTTTACTACTACGTTCAGAGGTGCAGGACTTTCCCCAGACTCTTTTCAAATAAATAGGATTGCTTTTTGTATAAACACACAAGACTGATGCTTGCAATTGATTTCAGAGCATCCTGACAAAGGTTAAAATATTGACTAACTCCTTGAAGCCAAGCAATTGTACACACTTTACTTTGCACATACACATAGATATACACAGGTGCTTGCTCAAATGAACACACTAAATCTGTGTATCTTTGCTACAATGCAGGGAAGATAATAAAAAATAAAAAAAAAACCAACAAAAAATCCCAAAGGCTGGCATATTCCAACAACAGGTTTAAAAACACTCTAAGAGTTTCAGTATCCCATGAATGTGTTTGCAAATATCTTGCAGGAGTGTTTAGCCAAAGGGACTGGGTTTTTATCAGACAAGGCGTGAAGCCAGAATGTCTGCCAGTGTGGCAATCTGATGGTTGGACAATTTTTTGTCAACCGAATGTGTGTGAAGTGAATTTGAAATGTACAAATCCAGACCCTGGCAAGAGTTTGAAGTCATGTAACTGTCACCACTTCCAGTAAAACCTGAGCTGCTCACATTCGGCTGCCAGACACTTTGAATCAGCTGCTGCCAGACAACCAGCTATCTGAGACACCTTTCCATGAAACACTGGATCAGAGATTTCTGAAACTACACGATTATTCCTGAGTCTCGGCAACTTCAAGGTAAGAAAGGCAGAACAAAACATACATTGCATTAGAAATAAAACAGCTCCAGATAACAAGTATGGTAAAAGAAGTTTACACCTTGCAGTATATTCAGCTGATACAATGCCTCTGCTGCATGTTGTAATGGTGCCTGTCTGGGGGCAGAGATCACTTACTTGTTTATGCAGGATTCTTTTCTGTTCAAACCCTGTTTTCTAAGGAGGTTTTGCCACTTTTCATGCATTGCAGATATGAGAAGAAATCAGTGAGGAGAAAAAAAAAACCAAAAGGAGCTCAGAAAATAAGAGCCAGTAGCTGCTAAATATCACAGTTTAGTATTATAAGGGTATCAACAAAAGACCTCCATGCTTAAGTAGGTGGTGAAAGTAATTTCAGGAATACCAAATCCTTCACATTTTAGCACAATAACGTGATGACAAAAAGATCTGTGACAAATAACTTTGTGCTCTTCTAATGTGGAGTCACCAGGATTAATAGCCTTTAAAACCTTCCATTTCTCTTACATTTGATAGGGGTGCCCTAAGGGGTTGGTTTTAGGTTAAACCATAGAGTGACACTGACTCATTTGAGGTCTCTTAATGCCTGTCTAGGAGCTGCTGGATCTGGAGCACCTACTGCTAATGCTTAATGTGCTTTGCATTAGCACCTCATGTCAGGAGAACCTGACACTGGCAGATAAATGGATGTTTTACAGCAGCAATGTTCCCTTCTGCTTCTTAACTAATCAGCAGTAGCAGGAAAGGCAATAGAGGGGATTTGACAAGGTTTAATCACAATTCAATTTAAAAACAAATAAGTATAACTAGAAACCTCACTGGCACAGTTTTTACAATAACTTCTGAGCCTGCTAGCGTATGGAAAACAAAACAAGGCAATTCAAAACAAGTAAACTAATGATGATAGAGCAGCTGGCATGTGAAGATTAAAGAACACTTCACAACTTCATAAACATTACTGTCAATATTTTGTTGAAGTGGGAGTTATCCATGGTTCATACCACGGTTTCCATAAGGAAACTGAGGCACGGTGGATTCGGAATAATTTTTTGAAAGGAAATCCCCAGCACTAGACTGCATACAACCACATACATATGTGGTGGGCAAATTGCTTACTAAAGATAAAATTGTCACTTCTCCACTTTCCACGTCCTCAACTGAGCAGCTTTTTTTTTACAGCTTTTCTTTCCTCTACTGGCTATGTGAATTGCTGAGTGCAATCTAGAGAGATGGGTGTCCTAAAAATGCCTAAAGGGAAAGGATACAACATTTTGAAAGTGTCACCTTCAGGGCACTCTAGCATTACTGACAAGCTGGGCAGCCTGGGCAGTGGCTGGCAGTACCAAGCTATGATGTATTCAGTTGGATGGGGCTTTTAGGCCTATTTTAGGAAAGTTCAGTGTTAAAATCTAGTACTAGAACGAGCTAAAACTGAGTTTCTTGGTAGAGAGTTTTAATTTTCTGGATGTCACTTCTCCACTTCATCCTGTACAATGACCTCCCACCCTTTTTCTTAGTTCAGCAGAAGAAACAAGTACCCTCAACAGCAAGTGTAGCCATAATGACAAGTGATTTTACTTCCAGGGGCACCCTGGATGCTTTATCTACCATCAAAGACATAGGTATGTCATGCTTAAGCTATGACAAATAATGTTACTGAGATGGTATTGCATAAAAGTCAGGAAATTATGCTCTCATGAAGATTTAATAGGATTCCTGTCTATGTTGCAATTAGGATGCATCATTTTAAATGTTGTAAACAACTCCTTTGCTGTTATTTTGTAGCAATGCACTTACATGGGCAACTTCAGAGTATTTTCTAACTTCCAAGAATGTAACATTGCTTTAAAATCTTATGCAAAATCTACATTAAAATATCAACCAACCAATGAATGCACTTTTTTTTTCTGGTGTTTTTTAAAGACAAAGGAAATAAATAAATAAATACATACATACATACATATAGATATATATGTACACAGCATATTTTGACCTCTGAGACTGTACCACAGCAGCGTAGACTGTTTAACCTACCAGATGTCTCTCAAAAATCTGTACTAATCAAAGGAGTGATGGAGAGATACATTCATACACTGAATGAAAAAAGTGGACATGAGGGAGAAATCAGTCCAGGTCTTTCACTCTCCTTTTGTATTCCCCAGACCCAGAGAGCTTGGGTACTACAGGAGCAGCATGCCTTGTCTTTCCTCAGCAGCAGAAGTACTCTTCTAAGTTCATGTAAGTGGACTAAAAGCTACCTGGAAAGAGCAAAAGCTGAAAGGAATTTCATGCAACAGATAAAGTACATTTCTGCTTCCCTAAAGTAATCCTCCTGCAAATTTAGTTTGCAAACAAGAGGAACTCCTCAAGGACATTTGCAATAGAATGCTATGGACAGACTCACTGCTGTTAAAACTACTAGTTTTTTTTCCCATAGGATGAGACTTTTATGGTATTCTTTCTTACAGAGTCTCAAATTTTCATTAGGGGAACACCACACTCCCCCCCCCCCCCCCCCCCCCCCCCCCCACCCCGCAAAAAAAAAAAAATTACCCTTTTAAGTGGGAGATATTTAGCATAGTAGTGGCATGTATTGGTACTAGTGATGCTTCATGTGTCTCCTCACCAGTCCTGAATGATTTCAAACAGTTCAGAAAGCTGACGAAGTATGAAAATACGCAAATGAGTTTTTTGGAGATTGCTCCTGTCCCAGAAATGAACACATGAATCAGGAGTTTTTATAAATAAACTGCCAATTAGAGAGGTGTAAGAGGGAGAGGGTATTTTAGTTTTGTGGACTGAAGAGCCGTTTTCTAACTGAGGAGTTATGTGGCTTGCACTGCCTCCAGCTCATTAAAGGGGAAATCAATTTTACAGGGGACAAGCTGACTAGACTAGCAATAATGGCATTAAACTTACAACAAAAGGGGAGATTAAAAAGGGGCAGCAAATAAACACTCATTTAGCACAGTCAAGTTGTCAAGAACAAAATTAATCAAGACACTGAATGACAGAAAGAAAATATATTCTTTAATTGCCTATTCATGAATGGCAGGAGCTTGTGTGGTAAATAGGAAGAGTAGGAACTACTTGTACTATGAGAATGAATTTGACCTGCTCGATATTACTGGAACTTGAAGGAAGATTTCTGTGATAGGAATGTTAAACTCACTCCCTACAAGCAATTTAGGAAAAACAGAGTGGCAAGAGAAGAGAAGAGGCACTATATGGCAATAACTGATTTCAGCACACTGACAACTATGTAGTAAATGCCTTTGTGTTTACAGATCAATCTCCCTTGTCACAGAGACTGTGACAAGGACAATTAGATGCAGGCAGCTACTTACCATGAAACTACCCTATGGAGCAGGATGATTACTCCCTTAAACCCCTACTTAAAAGGTCTATCATAGGGAAGAAGAGAAAAAACACTTTGTACTGTATGAGCTTTAAAAAAAAAAAAAAAAGGTTTTTCATAGGAAGAGTATCTGGTTGAAAGATGTAGCTCCACAGGCTTGACATTTCCAGTAACAATATACCTTTGAAATTCTGAAAAAATGATTGATAAAAATTTCCTAAATCAAAAAGTTTTGTGTCCCTCCTTAGAGAATTCTGTTCAAGATATCCTGACAGCTAAATCAAAATTGCTTCCAGGACTAAAAGTTAGCTATTCCTTAAATGAAAGCAAGAACTTGATTACATTTGTTGCACGTAAATAGAATGCAAGACATCTTCTACTTTAAAATGGCCATATCGAAACAGGAGAAGTTTGTGCCTGAAAAATAAGAGGAAGAATTTTAATGGGAAAAAATATGCAAGCAATATTAAAGACATTTAAAAGCACTTTAGGAGATTATTTAAAATTGCTATCAAGGCACAGTCTATTCTATACAAGTCTAGTTGAAAAGATGAAGACAATGTGAAATTTTAGATATAAACAGGTTGGGGCAGAGAGCCAAGAGAGAAAATAGATTAGATCATTTGAATTTAGGATTTGAATGGCTACCGAAGACAGAAGAATATAGGAAGAATTCTATGGTTATGTGAGTTTAGTATCCTAAAAGGAACATTTAATATATCAGGTGTAAAAGCAACCTTACAGAAGTGTTTGGCCACTGTTAAATGGAAAGGATGCAGTTGTCAAAAATAACACAGAAGAGGCTGAAATGCAGAATAAATGTTTCAGCTCTGGGACTGTGAAAAAGCCAGATGTAGTCACATCATTTGAAGACAGAGATGAAATGTTACACTTAAAACAACAAAGGCAGCGTGTTCCAAGTACCAGCTATCTAGGCTGTGTCTTTTATTCAAAAATGCATGCAGGTATGTTAAAAAAAAATAGACTCCAGTAAGTTTTGTTAGGCCATTTATTATTATTGCAATAAATCTTAGACTGCTGAGATAGATCCTGATCATTGGATGGAAGTCATATTTTGATTTCAAATGTTGGACATCATCTACTTGGATTTCTCCAAGGCTTTTCATACAGTTTCCCACAGTCTCCTCCTCAAAGAAGCTTATTATGACAGTCTAGACAAGAGGTCTCTGTGGTGGGTGGGGAACTGACTGAGCAGAAGCACACAGAGAGTGGTGGTAAAGAACTCCTTTCCAAACTGGCAACCTGTCACAAGTGGGGTCTCCCAGGATTTTATAATTGCTTAATTAAGCATGCTGCTTAATAATTTATCTGGATAGTGAGATAAGGTTCACCCCAATGAAGTTTGCCACAGGTACCAAACTGAGAGGGGAAACAAGCACTTTGTAAGGGAGAACCATCCTGCAGGAAGATCTGGGTAGGCTGGAAGAGTGGGCTAAATAAAACTTTATGAGGTTCAGCAAAAGTCTTGCACCTGGGAAAACATATTCCAGGAGCCTGGCACAGTCTGGAATCTACCCAGCCAAGCTCTGTGGAAAAGGGTCTGGGAGTCCTGATGGACAAGCAGCTCAGTATAGGGGAATGATGTGCTAGTGTGGCAAAGCAAGCCAACAGATTGCTGGGTTGTATTAGCAAGGGTATCACCAGCAGAGATAGTCAGTTTTCCACTCTGCTCAGCACTTGTCAGGCCACACCTGGAATACTGTGCTCAGTTTTGGTCTCCGCTATAGAAAAAAAACTGTGGACAGGCTGGGCCCTCCATCAGGGAGGGCCTCCAGAGATGATAAAAGAACTGGGAAGCCTGGCATGAGAGGTTAGAATGAGAGAATGGGTTTGTTCAATCTCAGTAAAAGGCTAAGGAGAAAACATCTTCCAATATTTAAAGCATGGCTACTATAGCAAAGATGGAGACTCCCCTTTTACAAGGAGTCACATGGAAAAGATATGGGTTGATAGATACAAGGTGGATACTGCTGACTGGATTCCAGCTCGAAACAATAGCAGCATTTTTCACAATGAGAACAGTGAGCTATTGGAATATTCCTCCCCAGAAGTGGAGAACTCCCCTAAACTGGACACATTCAATTCAGCTGCACAGGGTGGTTGTCCTTGCTGTTGCCAAGATGGTTGGGCCAGATGATCCTTGAGGTTCCTTCCAACTTCATACTCTTCTATGAATTCTATGATAAATGTGGTAGTCTATGTAAATATATGCCCGTCTGTCTGACATCAATCTTGGGAAAAGTAATGGAACATCTGATAAAGAAATTGATTAATAAAGAATAGAGGGTAGCATATTTAATGTCATGCAACATGGTTTATGGACAAAAGAATTTGTCAAATTACTAAGGCACACATTTTTTATGGGTACAGAGGTACGAGGTAAATGCTGCTGGATTTCAGGAGTGAATTACACAAAATTAGGATGACAAACATTGCATTAATTTTAAAATAGCTAAAATACAAGTCTTATAGGCAATTTTTAAACTGGAAATATTAGGAACATGTGCATTTTATTTGATGTTTTTCCAAGGTTGTGTTCTAGATTCCATGCTGCTAATGAATTTTTAGAATAACTGAGAAAAAAAACCAAAACTGAACAAATGTGCATATTAAAAATGCTGAGAAAATAGTAAACAATAAAGGGAAACATCACTCCAGCAAATCCATTGTAAGCCTCTTGGTGAACTTGACAAGGATATTTTTATCAGGCAATGGACAAGACAGGCTCCATTGAAGTTACATGAGACTATTCCTGAAAGCAGTTTCTGTGCATGAGACCAGGTTTGCAGTCAGATGACTTTGGAATATCTACTGAGCAATGACTGAAAGTGTTTGTTTGATTGGTTGGTTTTTGTATGAAAAGAAAGCTATTGGAGCTACATTGTACTTCACATATAAGAAAAGCTCAAATTCCAATTTACAAACCAGGTACATATAGATCCTCAATCTTCCTCTTCACATCTAGTCCAAACCTTCTTAATATAGTTCTTTGGGAGGGAGAAGAAAATGGGAAGAGAGAAAAATGTCACTGCTACAATTAAATGGCCAATTTTATTCAGATCTTGGTCCATCAGCATCCAAACTAGGCAGAAGTTAGAGCACACACTGGATTTCCCTTGAAATTTTTTACATATAAATGTCCTCTTTATGGAAATTCAATGAAAATCAGGGAAGAAAAGGATGTAGAGGAGAGAGATAGAAAGGGGAGGCTGAGTGCTGTACCAAACCAGCTTTTTCAACACAGCCAATGAGATAGTGATTAACACCTTCATCTGTATTGAAGAGAATTTTTCCAAATTTATTTCAAGTTTCCCTACCTGAGTTACTTATTTATTCACTGCATAGCTTATTAAAAATATTTAAATCTCAAATTTCCATACCTTTGGTGATTCTGTGTCCATAATCTTTTGTTGCTACTTAGATTTGTATTTTGATTGGCTCAAGAAAGAGAATTGCATAAGAAAGAACTGACCCAGAGAAATGAAAAACATAATATTACACTGAATGGCTGATTGACAAAAGGCAAGTTTATAATCTGGGGGTTTGCAGTTCTCCAACATGTATAAATTTGGATGTTCATCATGTAAGAATTCTCCTGTTATCAAGCTAACTTCACCTGTTGGTGTATTTACATTTCTTAATTTGCCCAAGAGACGTTTCTTTAACAGGATAATGTCACCATGTGCAAGAAATGCAGCTGCTTTGTGGATCCACCTCAGTGTTAAACATTATGAACTCTTTTATTATTCCCAATAACCATCCATTAGTGATGCACTAATCAGATCATGCTGAATTACAGAGAGCTCATACAGCTTTTTCTGGAGTATTTCACATTCACCAAAAAAAAAAAAAAAAAAAAAAAAAATTAAAAAAAATCCATGTATTGCCTCTCTTCATATTTCTCATCTGCCTCCCCTCCCCTTCTCTGTGGTTGAAACCTCTTTATGTCTTCTGATCTCAGACATGGACAGGCACCACCTTGGAAACACATAGGCCTGAGAAGAATGTGCTAGGTCTGTGCACCCATTTTTCTACTATTGAAAATAAGACATTAAATCATGTGCTTATAATATTTTCACAATTAAAATTAAAATATTCTGCTTTCTTTGTTTTGACCCTATAATTATTATTGAAAACCTGTTCTTAAATGCCATGTGTTATTTTCTCTCTATTTGTCAGGCAAAATTTATTCATGGTTAGTTTATATCCATCTGTTTTCCTGTTGATGCCATCTCAAGTTTTATCTTATAATAGTTTTATGGACAGGGACATGTCCTTCTTTCCCTTTCAGTTCAGTAGGCAATCCAAACCAACCTAGCCCTATTCATAATGCCCCATAAAAAAAACCCTTCCACTTATTTCAATATGTTCTAGGACTTTTCTGTCCCCACACCACATTAAATGCACCTTTCTTTGACGCAGGTGGCCTGAACTGAACACTGCTTTTCAAAGAAGGTCCCTTAAGTGCACAGCATCATGGCCTTAGATCTCTCTGATCTCTGTTTCACTTTCATATCACAGAACTGAGTTAACTTTTGAAACAAATAGATCAAACCTGCAGCTCAAATTTATACTGTTTTGCTAGTAAACAAAACATTTTCTCATCTGCTTCTGCTTCTGACTTAGGACAGCCCCCCTCTCATTATCAGTCCCCAAAATCAGTTTGTACTTTGTTCTATTAAAATTAATCTCATTTCTATAGTTTCTCAAGACATTGCAATTTTTTGTTACATAAAATCGTGTTTCTCTGCTGTACTGAAAATGCCTCTGAACTTTGAGTTATCATTAAATCTTGTTAGCAAACTGTAACTTTATGTGGCACCCACTCTTCCACAATAATTAAAGTGTTCTATTTTCTTTACAGCTGGTGTTACAGTGTGCTGAACTATAGCAGTCATGCCTTTCTGTAAGAAATGGCACACCAATCACAAAACACCCAGGTTCTTAATGACTCACTTTTGGGTGAAATTCCAGGTTTCAGTGCATGATCACAAGTTAACCTTGCACTAGTATATTACTGTAAATGTAAAACACACAATATTGCTGTTTCACTTCAGTTTCAGCACAAAAAAAAAAATAGGCTTACAAAGCTATAAAACTCGAACATTTGATTGTTTTCATCCCACCGATGCATTGAAGCAAAAAATAACCTTTTCAATATCTTTTATCACTAAAGAATACTGACTGCTCCAGGGAATTAACCCACCTAATGCATTCTGAATCTTTTCTTGCAAATTTTATTTCAGAAAGTTTGTTTTTATTTTGGAAAATGCAAGTAAGGAAAAGATGGAGGAAATGGGGATAAGATTTCCACCTGGTTGCCACATCTAAGTTACCTCTTTCTTTTCACATGGGCTCAAATATCTCCCTGTAGAGGGTTAATATTCATCATTACATTTGTTGTGAATTTCCAAATGCATGTGACATTTGGTTTGAGTTTGTTCTTTCTGCTGATAAAGAAAGCACATACCCTTGAAGTTAGGGATGAATAGGATTTTAAGTCCTTGTGCTAAAGAACAAAACCTAAACAAAGGGATAGTTGTGGTGCAGCTTGACAGTATGATACCAGGATCTAATTCTTATTCATCATAAGACAAAACATCTTTCAGTTATTCTTGTCTTTGACTTTACCTCTTGGACTTCCTTATAAAAGATGAAATACATCTTCCTCTTTATACCCAACTCTACAATAGGTGTCCTAGTTTAAAAGAGAACAGACAATGAACCAAGAGAAGTGGGAGGCTGACAGCAGGGAAGTCCATTCCCCTGAAGGGAAAACACACTTCTTTTTTATTAAAGTGTGTCACGGACATGCTAAAAGGTATTTACAGCCCTCGGTCACAGTGTTTTAAAAACACCTGCTGTGTCAAAATGCTTTTGAAGAGAGATGGACTACACTAAGATGTGGAAAATCGATCATCTTCTCCTCTTTCCTTTGTCTATTCCTGTCAATCACACATTTCAGAAACCAATTATGCTTATGATAGCAGAATACATTTAACATTGCAGTATTTGTGGGCATATGTTGTAACTGACAGCCAGTGGTGTGGGACTTCATATGCACATATTTAAATATCTGAATCACTTAGTACAATTTTTGACTGATTTTGCCACACTCCACGATCATCTTAGCTTACTAAAGTAAAAAATTTTTTTCCTTTTTTTTTTTTTCTTTTTTTGAGAAAGTGTTAGTTTTCTGAAAAGGACCTATTCAAAGTCTTTATCCCAGGAAACACTGAGGACACTGTATCGCAAAAACTAGATATGTACCAGGCTCAAACTATCATACTTGTAATATACCATGGAAAATATCCAAGCAAGAAGCATGGCTTATGAATCATTGTCAAGGTATATCTAGGAATCCCATGAGGTTAAAGTATTTGCTTTCCCCTAAACGTGTTGAGGGCTAGTTTTTGAAATATTATGTATATTTTATTGTTGCTATTTTTGTTTTCATTCTTTTTTACTTATTATGTGTTCTAAACTTTTGTATACCTTTTTAATTGTTGCTGGTCTATCCACAGCATGGAACAGCTGGCCACCTCTAGGGGCAAGGGGACAGATTACATATCGGGTCAAATGCAGCACAAACACTTTTAACTGTTAAAATTCAGGGGGTTTGTCCATTCAGGTGTCAGGGTTTTCTTGGCTGACTGATGAACTATGAAGAGGACACTGCATTGCTGATATGTAGCTGCCAAGTTATCCATACCTGCTCAGTAGTTACACAAAGAGCTACAATTTCTTTTTCCACAGGGATGCACAGCATCAGCTGTGTGAAGTGGGGTACACTGGCCATATTTTGTATAATGCTTTTGTGAATATTGTTTTACTGCCAACTGAGAGGATCACCATGGGAAACAAAGAACAAACCCATCTGGAATACAGCTACTCATTTTGAAATAGTGCATCTAAAAGCTGATTATTCCTTCCTTGCATGAAAACCTCTCCAAAAGCACCTTTTGCCATACAGCATGAGCATCAATGTTTTATTTTTCCAATTTCCAAAGACCACAAGTGCTTTTTACTAATACAAATGTGAATAGAATATTTTGGTGTGCCTTGACATGCTGTTCTAACCCACAAATAAATAAGCAGTCACAACAAATTTCCCCTGCATCACATCAGCATTTGATGTGGCACAAATATAGCAATATGCCTGAGGAAACTTCATGCTTAAAGAGAATATATGTTTCAAATAAAAAGTGTAATCTCATTTATATTTTAGTGGGAAACAATATATGCACAGGTAAAAAAACTAAAAAGCAGAGATGAACAAATTCAAAGACAGAATAGAAATAACAATAGAACTATATATTTTTTCATTATCAAAATTTCAATCTATAACATACACAATTATAGTAGTTTTGCTATTCCATTACTTTTTTAATAAACTTGCCATTAGATAGCTTGGACATTATGCATCTGCCTAAATGTAGGTGCACAGTGCCATCCTGGATTATCCAGCCTCACTTTCATCTGCCCTTCTTGAAGCAGATGAATCTCCTGTAAGTTCTGAGCCACATCTCCATGCTCCAGGCTGACATGTCAGACATTCTTGAACGCACACAGTGACCCTAAGTATCCATGTTAGCAACAAAATCCCATTCTGCACCTCTGTCCCACAACTGGACACCTCAATTTAGCAACCCACAGGCTCAACATGAATTGTACCTGCTTTGAGCCATTGGGGATGTCTTAGGAACCAGAGACAGGGTATGGGCTGACATAACATGGGGCTGGAGGGAGAGCTGTGCCCTCCTGGAGCAACCTCAAAGCTCTCTCTGGAATACTTCTGGATCATAAACCTCAACACCTATTTCGTGACAATCAAATCAGACCCATTAATTTCTCCAGCCTTTTCCAATGCATCCAAGTGTTTTTCATCAGGACTGTATGTTGCATTTACTTGTAAACAACAACAAAAATGTAAAGATTATAATAACACAGAAATAAGGTCATATTAGTTCAGTAACAGCCTGGACCTTTCTAACTTATTTGCAGAGGATTTAGCTAATTTTGTCATTTTTTGGTGTGCACAGACCATACAAACAAAGCATTTAAAGTTCAAATGCAGAAATTTGGCCAGAGCTACAAACAAATTGACTAGTCTTAGCAATGCAATGTTAATTGCTGTCTGAGGGATTCAGCTTACAATAAAAGAGCATACAATGTGTAATCCTTCCAATTTAGAAAGTTTTTAGCAGATATGATTATCAAAAGGATGAGTATATGGTGTGTTTTTATATGTTACTAATTTCTCAAATGTCCAGCCTAGAAATGTTTGCCATTACACAGTACTATGATCAGTAGCCCGGTAAGAATGGTCCTCTTGCAACTTTTACTTGATCTTCCATATTGTTTCAATATAAAAAGCAAATCACTGAGATTAAAAGGTAAAACTGAAAAAAATTTATCGTGTGAGCTGAAGTTACGTATAGAAAAATATGGGTGGCTAGACCAGAGTTTCAGCCTTTGTAGGGAGAAGAAGGAGACAGGATGCAGGAAAGAGAAGCACATGCAGTCCTTGACTTTTACAAACTCTGCCTTAAGCCAGATTCAAGTTCCACAGAAAACAGTTGACACAGAGGGGGGGCATATAGCAACTATTTCAAATTAGTTAGAAAATGGAAATGAGAAGTAAAAATACTGTAACATTCCTGCTTCTGTTCATCTGAGACCTTATATCTTCTGCCCATCTCAAACACCCAATCTAGTAATCTAAAGTTTAAAAGAAGGTCTCTATGCCCAGAAGAGCTCCCAAAGGCATCTTGGACGTAATTTTTGTGTATGTACACATCTGCGCACCTGTTTCCAGCCCATAGGCTCAGATTTTCGATGAGACCAAACTCACTGCACATCCAACATGAAGTCTCCCTGACAGTCCACAGTAAGGGCAGACACATCTCAGACTTGACACCTGGAGACAGCAGTGGTTCGAATGTGGCACTGCACAGCCAGATCAGCAACACGGACATGGAGCCCCTTCATAGCTGAGGCTGGAGCCCTGGGGCAAGGCAATATGCTACAGAACTGAGCAATCCTGTGGGTTTAATATGTGCACCAACACAGGTGACTGACGTCCATCATTCCCCACTGACTCCATGTTGTCTCTGCAGAACAATAATTTTATTGCATTATGAATGGCTTTTCATTTTGCTAGGATGAGGACAGGATTTGTGTGGGGCTGGACATATGAAAAATGGTTTAAATCTGATGGAAAACAGATGTTTTCAGGTAATTGGGTATTAAATTACTTCTGACGTTGACATTGCCATCAGATTTCTAGATTAACAGTACTTTTTTCTACTCAACCAATACTAACCATTCTGGCAACTCCTGTTTTGGAATATTTAATACAAACAATGTGCTCTTCTCCTTTTTACACATGAAAAAAAAGTAGTAAAAAGACTTTTATGCCCCAGATGACCATGATTACAAGATGTGCATGAATATATTTCCTCTTCTGACATCTATACTTCTCACCACACTGGTTTTCAAGTGTGTGCAACATGCTGCTAAAGGGCAGGAAAGTTGTGAACTAATACTCCCTACCTGTTCACTACCAGTGAAAACCCTCAAACTTACATTTTGTGGCCTATACTTTGTGAATAAATCAGAAAACAGTGAAACCCAAAGATGCTTACATTTCCTGGATAACAGCTCATTAAGATTCTTTTCCACCTCAGTGGCAGAGCTGTGACACTTGCACCAGAGCTCCAGAGGATCCTCCAGGCTGATATCATTTCAATCAGAACGTGAATTTCATGACTGCAGAAGGTCGCCAAGTCAAATACTGTGTCTGATTTTTAAAAGGGTTGGATAATTTTATGACCATTAATAACACTTGCAGTTCTGCATGTTAAGACAAGGTAATCAAATGTCACGCTTCGGAGTGTGGGCTGATTGCCGTATAGGTCAGGAAGAATATTTTCACCAATGTACACCATTGTATAAAATAAACTTGAAAATAAAGTTCAGCAAGTGAAAACCTTAATATCAAAAGCTTTAGCTTCTCTATTAAGTCTTGTTTATATTTGGGTACTACATAAAACAAAGGAGGTGTGAAGGACCAAGCAGCTTCAAAAAAACATTCAAGGAAATGCGGTATCTCTAAAAATAATCAGATATTAATCCATTTCACAGTCTTTTCAGGTGTCATGCAAGTTCCAAAGATTAAATTTCTAGCTCTCTTTGGAAATGTTTCTTAGTATAGAATCACAGAAAATAAAGATTGAATGGATTTGGGAAGGTCATTGGGTTCATCTCTGTTATCCAAGGTTGGATCAATTAAATTTGTACCAAAGAGGTAGTTATCTAATCTCTCTTTAGACTTCAAGTGATTGGCATTCTACAGACATTTTTAATCCAGAATTAGAATTTCTTTGTTATTTTTAACTACAAAAACTTTTATTCTCTCAACAACTTGAATCAAGTAAATTATCTGATAAATACAACATATATGCAATTTGATGTAAGCACAGAATGCTGTTAAAACTATATTTAGTAGTTTTTTTAAATTAGCTGCTAAGCTCTCACTCTTTCTGAAAATGACCAAGGACCTTATTATACCTGAGGGTAGCATACACTGCCCGAAATTAGTAGTTTGTGGCTAAAGGGGTGCATTCTCAGCTCTAAAGTACAAATTTTTCAATATGGCTTTTTCATAGCCACCTCCCCAAATCTACAGACTTCATCTTTGAAATCGACAAATCTGCCCCCAAAAGGCACACTTTTATGATGCATCACACAGGAGTCAGAAAAATACTCTTTTTTTTTAATTAATACAAATAACATATAAAAGATTCAGCATTAAACTAACTGGTACGTAAATTAGATTTCCATATCGAGGAAGTCTGAGAGCTTTTGCAGAGGAGCACAAGGAAGGCTTGTTTTGTGCATGATGATAAAACTTTCACAGTTTTATCTGCCAACAAGTTTAAAAAACCTTCAGAAATGAAGGTAGAAAGGGTTAGGTTTAGTTCTTGACTGAAGAGTTATGTCTACATTTTTTAAGAGTCCTGCATCTGACAGTGACTTAGACTCTGACAGGTTGTCTATCCAAAATCTATGACTTATTGATAATGCTATTTTCACCTTTTAGATTTGTTCCACAGATTCGTGAAGGTCACTTTAACAATGGCAATGAAAAATAATATCATTATCATTATATTATCAAAATTAGTTTCAGGAAATTAGTTTCCTTATTTATAACCAGTTTTCCCTTAAATTCATCAGAAAGGAAATCTAATTTTTGAGAAATTAAAACTTTTTGATGCATTACTTTGCATATATTTCATACGGACTTGAAACTAGACGTCACACATATTTTCTTTTTATAAAAGAAAACATTTTCATTTAAAACACAAATTTTATTTATATATCATTGTAGAGATAGATTAATGTTATGAAAAACTGGGTAAAGCTGTTGGCTAGATTTTTTAAAATTATTATTTCCTATACATTTTCTAATTTATTTATTTGGTCTCTTTAAAACACCAAAAATGAGAAAATCAGTTTCAGAAATTTGTTTTTTTAAAGAATTTAAAACATACAACAATATATTTATGAAACTATAATATACAGACTTATTTGAAGAAGAGTAACAGACAGACAAACCATTCAAGCATCAATAATTCTAATGTGCAGTGACTACAGCCTCCAATTCTTTGTTTTACCTGATTCTGGTCTTTATACTTAATCTGCTATCCCAGTTTATGCACGAGGCATGGGGCAGGGACTTTTATTCTGCTCTAAACCTGCCTGATAGAAAATGAAAACCTTCAGTCAATATTGTAGGGCCTCTCAAAACAGCACAACATCAGGAGCACAGAATTATGTGTCCTGCAACTAGAAGCAGCCACAGCCAGATTAAGGCATGGGCTGGGTCTGGGAATGTGTCAGCAAGCTCACACAAGTTTTGATTCCAGGGCATCCAGATTCTGCCCTCTTGATGGGGCAGAAAATTATCTCTGCTGCTGCTCTTTTTAACAAGATAATCTGCAGATTTTGAGTGCACAGAACCAGGTTCTTCATTGTTCTTTGACAATAAGAGACAGGCAAACAGTTTATACTCAGTCATTTTAAAGTTTAAAGAATGCTCTTTTATGTTTTCTTCTGAATTGATGTTAATTTAAATAAAAGCATTGAAGCCTGCCTGGAAAGTATCTTAATCCTTAGCATTTGGTTTCCTTTATTTTATCCCTTTGTATGTCTAGACAATTTTGTTTGTGAATTATTTAATTTGAAAGTATCTCTGAAGTTCAGCATATATATAATGGAACATATAGACTGTAAAATTTTCCTGGCTATCAAGCTGAGGACATTAAAAAGTACATTCTGTGTGAGAGTGTTGTCAACTAGCTGGGCTAACAGAAGATCAGACAGCTAAATTAGAGCAAGTGGTTTATTTTCTTGTGAAGATTGATGGGAATGACAGAATAATAGAGGACATACAGTTAGCATCAGATGCAAAGGGAGTCTCGACATCAGGGAAGGTGCACAAGCTGTGAATTCACAGAAAAAAGTTGACTTCTAAGACAAAGCACAAAAAAAAAATGGAAGTCAGAAGAAAAGGCACTAAGTAAACGTCTGGAAAAGAAGAAAAAGGTAAGGTGAGTACTTAGAACTGAGTGAGTGGAGTAATAGTCCTGGAGAACTGAGTCACTCAATAACAGAAAGCCTGAAAAGGCTGGGGAGAGGAGGAGGGTTGTGACTTAACATGCAAGGAAGCTGTTGAACATAGAGATGCATTCATCTCTATGAATACAAAGAAAGATCAATGAAGCACTTTATAGATAGCAATTTCTCTCAGATAAGCTGAGATAAAGGAGCAGTATCGGTCTACAAAAGCTGAAAATATTACTAAAAGTTTTATAACAGGTTAGAAAATTAGGAATTACCTGACATAATTATCTGATATTCTGCATATTCTGATGGTGATATAAGGTAAAAAGATACACAACTTGGAGAGATTGAAATGTTGCCTAGAAATAGAAACACTGCTGTAGCCTTCACTTGACAGAATGCAGCCAAAGAACACCTTAGTATTTGCAGCTGTTCTTAGGGTACTGAAATATCCCCATGGCTGCACTCCAGATGTCACTTGTCATTTGCTGTAGTTCCAGGGTGCAGAGAGGGATTTAAATGATCACATAGATGAAAGGAGTAGGACCAGGAGCTCAAAGACAATAGTCTGGGAGCATGTCATCAAGCTGATTCTGTGAGCCTGCAGAGTCCGTGGGTGGGATCCATCCCAGCCAGTCAAGTGCTGTTGATGTCAGGTGGTTCCAGAGGATAAATCTTCCACATTCTCCTGCAAGGATGTGGTCAATAGCTCTCTGGAAGTGGGTCTCTCCCTGCATGGACAAGGAAGGGAGTTTAAGTGCCTGGGTCACCCTGCTCTGCCTAGATTTTAGATTCCCAAGTTAAATCAGATGGGTTCCTTGTAGGCCTTTGGCACAAGTGTACAGCTTGGTAAAGACATTCAAATCAAGCCAGATTTATTCAGTTTCTATAGTGGCTGAAAGGCTGTATTTTATCTCCTGTCAGAACTCACAGCATGCATTCAGCCAAATGCTTGCTGGTAGGGATAGTAAGTACAGAGCAGGTGGTCAAAAACATGAAAAAGCAAAAGTCCACCTGAGGTTGAAGGATGGATATTACATTCAGGATAATAAAAGTACCTGACAAAAAGTTAAAATATTCTTGCAGTGAAAATACCATGCAGTGCATAAGAAAATTATGTTGCATAGTGATTATAGGGAGCATGAAGGGAAAACCTGTAATTTTATCTGACAATCGAGGCAGTTAAGTGTAATTTATAGCCAAATAGGGAGTCAAATGATTTTTGGCAAAGAACCTTTTTTGAGGTTAGAAAAAGTAGATCATGGCAACCTTTTAGAGATAAGAGACATCTCCTGAACAAGGCAGAAACATTGATCATGAGGCATTTTAATTACACTAATATTGATTAGGATAACAGGAATGCAATTATAAAGAAGAAGACATTGTTAATTGTTACATATTCTTAGTGCAGATGTTTGGTTTCAGGTAATTCCTTGAGCAGGTTTTGTAGTCCAAGGCTATTTCATGTCTAATACAAAGAAATGAGCTAAATACAAGAAATAGCATTTAAGACACAGAGCATCCTGTATCTACTTATCAGTTTATCATTGAGTTTGAAATACCCATGAGAGAATGCTGTGTACTAGAAGTGTTTTGACTTTGAGAAAGAAGACGGTGAAAAAGAAAGCTGGATGCTCTGAGGAATGTTGATTGGAATTCTATAATGTATGAGAAATCTCCTGAAGAAAGGGAGGAAATATAATATTTAAGAAACAACTGATGAGAAGCTAATTGAAATTCATCTCAAGCAAATAGCTGTTCTGCTGAATAGAGAGTAGAATGTCAAGCAAATTAAATGAAAATATAACAGAATAATAAGTCTAATTCAAAACTGAAAATTGGAGTATGTTTCTTCTCAAACCTTCTGGTTCAATTACACGCCTAAAAATGACAGCATTTTTTTACCATCAAGCCTAAGATAAACAGAACTAGGATATAAGAGCATATTGCCAGCAATTAAAAGCAGATTAAATCAATAACACCTCTCGCACATCATTTAATTGAGAAAATGTCATCGGTGAATTGTCTAATATTCCCATCTTGTTTATCTACTGTTAAAATTCTTGGTCTTCAATAAAAGCAAATCAAGCTAACAGTTCATCCATGAAATCACACAGTCTTTACAGTTTATATTGGTTCTTTCCTCTTCTCAGACCATGCACAGGGGGTGACCTCCCTAACATCTAGGTCAGAAACAAAAATACTTGGCTGAATAGAGCAAGAGTTTCAGTGTATGAGCATGTCCTGGAGAACAGCATCCAACAGATATTTTGTATGAATATTTTCTCCTCAAGTTTAGAAACCTGAGAAATGTTCATCTGCATCCTGCATTCTCATACTTTGGGGACCTGGCCAAGTGCTGGTTTAAGACCAACCTTGGTGTCTTTGTCTTAATTCATCAGGCATGTCCTAGGTCAGAAAAGTTATATTCAACCATGACATCCAGAAATGATTCATTGTGCTTCTGTTTGAACAAAATCAGACATCCTGCAGAACAGATTTACTAGGAAGTCATAAGAGCTTAAGTCTTTTCAACTTAGAAAACCGGGGGATTTTTGTCAGAGAGCTGAGCTCTCCAGCATGCTAATGCTTTCTTGGTTTTGCAGAAGCAGGAGTTGCTGAAAGGAGTTTCAAAGGATTTATGCTGTTCCCAGGACAGAGCCCAAGTACATGTATCATGCACAAATGCTTACTTTGAATAAAATGATTGTTGTGTTTTTACCCACCAGTATTAGCAAGACTCCTCATCTTAAAGACACCATAGATCCCATAAAATCTGAGCTCTCTCCAGAGTCATGTAAACTGTAATTTCACTTTATGCTACAGAGCCCTTACATTTGAAAAACCCCGTAGCTGTTTATTTCAACGGATATGGATCATTCTAGAAAAAAAATTTCTAAGGAATAAAATCATTGAGGACAGTTTTCTTCTTACAGCAACTGTAACCACTGAGATTTCAACGATATGAGACCTTGCTTCCTAATTAAAACATAATGTCAGTCGGTATACATGCATCTTGGTCAGCCTCACATCTGGGAGTGGATCTCTGTGAAAATGAAATCTCTGCCAGCAAGGAGGAGTCTGTTAAATTTTCGATCTGTAAAACTGTCAGATCAGATGTGAGGCTGAGGTCTCGAAGAGAGCTAACATAAGCTAACATGCTGCAACATGTTGGAGAGATAACATTTAGCTAACACGAGCTAAAGGAAACACCCTTACCTTCCCAGTCTTCACTGTGAAGCAGCAGAGGACTGGTAAGCTATATGGCATTATTTGGTCCTGATGGCTTCCTCCTTTGCATATCAGATGCAAAATGTTAAAAATAAAGTTAACTTCACCGTTTTGGCAGTCTTCTTTAGAGATGGTCCTGTTCAGAATAATGACCTTCCCACAATTTGGAAACATGGGGGCTTTTTTTACTATTAGATCATATAACTAATATTTCTCTGCTTTCTTCACAATTTCTAACATTTTCTAACTCATTTACCTTTTCACAACATGTAATTCATATATAGTATAGTATATATAGTATTAAATCAACCAAGCTAGCATTTCCAGGTGGTGAATTTATACCTGATAGCATTTACATGCATGGCCTTGCATGAGATGCAAATAGATTTCATCCCACTTTGTAGTTTTATCCTCTAGGACAACTAGCTGTTCCTGTCTTAATAGACCAGACTTTTGAATTATGGTGCCTCCCAGCCTGCATTTTCACATTCCTCTCCAGAATTTTCAAGTGAAAAAATTAACATTTATATCAGTTCTTTAAGGATCTCTATTGACAATTTCCTTTCAAACCAGGAATCTCCCTTCCTAACATAATCCCTTGTTGTTTAACTTTTGGGCAATTTGTTAATTTTCACATAATTACAACTCTATATGAATTAATATTTTCCCATGGGGCATATCTGTTTCTTTTAGAAGATCAAAGAGATTATTTTGGTTTTTTTTACCCCTACTGGGAACGTATACTATCTTATCAAAAAGTGTTTTAAGTTTTCTTGACATTCTCATTTTCTCAATTTTCTTATCCTTCACAACTTGTTTTGGCATATTGTGGAGAAGAGTACCATTCCTCTCTGAACAGACTCATTACCTGAAGGCTTATTATCTAATTGTATGTGCTATTTTTCACAGTTAATCTGTTACTAAGACTATCCAATTGATTGTAGAAATTTATTTGAATAAAATTTTGCTGTTTCTCTTTCCATAACTCATTTTCATCCTGGATATCCTGACCATCCTAGAGGTTTATCATGCTCTAGTAGTCAGGCAAAGTAAGTCACAGGTGGTTTTAATGTTAGCTAGATTGTATCCACCCACTACAAATATTGCCTTTTTTCCCCCCACACCCTCTTTATTTTAAACAGCTAATAAATATATCTTTTAATTTCCTTCATGAGCACAAAATAAACTCAAGTTTTGGCACACCTCACATTTCAGGATATGTAAGCTGTAGCCTTCTTTATTGATTATATTCTTTATCCATTCTTTCTTAACTCTTAGCTAATCACCAAGGTCCTGTCTGTAGTGCTATTTTACATGCTTATATCTGGAAAGCATGTCAAAAATCTGTATTAAAAGAATAGATGAAGAGGCATTACAATTTGAAATAATTTTTCGACCATTGGTATTTAAAAAAAGCTTTTCTAAGATGAGGTGTTCTTAGTCTCACTGACTCCACCAAACATTTTTCCCAATTCCCCAAGGTAGATTCTTTGGAACAGAAACTGCCCATTTTGCTTTCTGCCATTTTCATATGAACTGAGACTTCTCTAGGTCCAAATTTATTTTCTCTAGTTAAAGGTGTTTATGATTGAAAATCAACTTCATATTATTATATGAATTTTGAATCTGAGCACAGGCATCTATATTTTATTTCTAACAACTTCTCCATGGAATTTGTTTTGAAATTTATCTAGGTCTTGTTTTGATACCTTAGCATTTTTTGCTTTCTCAAATCTTTCCCCTTTCACATCTTTGCATACATCAGTACTCAACTTTATTACATTACTTCTGTCCTTATTTCCGTTTTCTTCTTTTAGAACACACATTTTAATTTTATTTGAATAATTATTGCACTATATTTCTAGCAATAGTTATTGCTTATTATCTACCCAGCATGCCAGTAATGCCTGCTTTAGTTTTTTGCCCTGGCTCTTTACATTATACTTCAAGCATTTGCATTTATTGTTTCTTGTTCCTACCTGCACTTTAACTCCTTTGGATTTTTATTTTTTTTGTGTGTGTGTGAGTAAATACCTTGAATTTGCTAATGGAGAGGTAACATTTGAGGAAATCTTGGAGCCCTCCAGGCACCACAAATGTTCCCAAGTTCTAATTGGAAAAAGATTAATGTGAAGCTGTGCTATCCTCCTGCAATACCACATCATCTTGGAACACTTTGCTCCTGCAAGTAATTTTCTTCAGAAAAAAAAAGTCACATTAAACAGTAGGTGTCCAAACTAATGGCAATATTTCAGTTCAGATTTTGTGTTAGGTTTTGCATCATGTTCCATCACACAGCACACGTAGCAAGATTTATCATATTCCATCAACCAGTTTTGCTAAATGTCAGGCTTTTAATAAAGGGAAAGGGCAAAAAGTTTTAAAGGGTTTGCATTGCCTTGTTAATCAGCACTTGAAAAAGTTTTGAAGAACTCAGTGACTCATTAATTTAAGAGCGAGTTTCTGGAAGCTATAACATATCTGAAATCCAAATCTTCTTTTAACAATCAGGGGACTTCAGCTGCTAGATTTCAAATGTTAAAATGTATACTTATATGTGCTGGAAATCTGTGCCTAGAAAATATATGCAGGCAGCAAAGTAATTTGTCAATACTGACTAGAAGTAGCAATCACAAGAACAGACTGAGCAGTGCCAGTGCCTCTCATAAAACCAACTCCCCACCTGCTCTACAGGACAAAGTTCAGTAGCAGCCATTACCAGCTATTAAAAAGTACATCCTCACTCCTAAAGGGATGAGGCAGGACTGACAGTTCAGCATCACCAGTCAGGTTCAGTTTTTGCCTGCCGACCATTACATGACAGATATAAAAAGTCTAAGAAAACTAACAGATGAACACTTTTAATGTCATGCTTTGAAATAAAAAATAACCTCACCACTTCTTTTTGCTGTAATTCATAATTCCTTGTGAGTTTCCTCACAGCATCTAGCATACAGAATTGAACTCCCCAATGCTTGTACACAGTGGGTAGCATTATTTAATCTGAATAGTTTAATTATCCTCTGTGAGGGTACTTCAGTAATAGCTGCTCAATGGGAATATGGGTGGCAGAATCAGACCCTCAGCTTATGTGGAGGTCAGCATCCCTTCACTGTTTACTTTGATTAACTACACCACTACACATTTTCAAGAGGAAATGCAATTTTCACTAGCAGTAACTCAGCAACTTGCAGTAAAGGGGTAAAAGCTTTGAGCAGACAATTCTGGGTGTTGGAGATAGTGCAAGTGATAAAGTGATGTATAAAATGACATGATAACAAACACTGACCATATCTCTGATTTTTCTTTAGTAGCAGACAATATCATCATTCACACAGCTGTGAGCCATTCAAGAAGGTATTATCCTGTGAATTCTGACATCAAAAAACTTATCGCTTCCAGCCCTACAGTAAAGCAGTTTAGTAGGTAATAAAAATGAGCAGGAAATTTCCAGAGTGGTCTGAGTTGACAGCAGAGACCAAATTTCCACAAAGTGGTACAGTTATATATAATTTATATCTCTCTGCACCATCTAATCCTCCTGAGAAGATTAATTCTGGCAGAAGGCATGCCATGGAAAGACTAAATACCTTGCCTCAGGGTCTGCAGTTTTTATTTCTTCCAGAGGTTCCTCAGGAATCCTGTTTACAAAGGAAAAACAAAACAATTTTTTTTTCTTTAAGTCATTCTAAAAGTCCCTCTCTAGTCCTAATTAAGATGAAGCCCCTGGTTTTGTTCTGTCCTTATTTTTCAATCAGCTTTAAGCTAGACTTCCCAATTGTCATCGCAGGACAGGCTAATAGCTAATAAATAGAAAAAACTCAGAACTAGTCTGTAGTATAGTGAAAAGGATAGCACATCTACTATGACCAAGGTTCAATTCTACCTGTTCACACCACTGTTACCTTAACATTTCAAGAAGTCAATTAAAGAAAAGGTGGCTACAGCAGAAAAATCGATACTCAATACTCAAATAAACAATATTCCTGAGTTCTGTGTAAATAGCAACAGTGTGCAAACTGCTGTGCCAGGAATATCCTTTGTGAACTCAGTCTCCTGATCCCCATTAAAATGTTCCCTTTTCATTTCATATTGACAAAGGAAATAAATCATGGAAGTTATGGTCAGTGTTGGAAACAGAGCCAAAAAAAACCCACCAAAACTCAAGAAGGATTCAGTTCTGGACTGTAGACACCTACACACAAGTATGGACCATCTGTTAGGTTTCTGAGGTCCTGTTTTAATCAGAAGAGTTCCAGTCTTCTATTTAGTATAAACTTCAAGTGGTATTTGAAGCACATGTGAGAGTCATGTCTGGCCTCCAGCACCTCTCCTCTTTCCTGTAAGATGCTGTATTATACATGGATATTCTGCCTACTTTATGGCATCTGAAAGTGACAAAAGATGCCTGCATTCAGGAAGTTGAAATGAAATCCTGGTTGACATGGTTAGGGGCATCTGCTGAGCCAAATCTCTCTGACCTTATTTATTATATCTCCCTTGTCTGTAATAAAGCTTTAGTGTCCCACTGTAGGCAACACTTGCAAAAATACACATGTGCATTTGAAATGTTCTCTGTGCATCTGGATGGGCAGATGGAGGACAGGGTGCAGCATGAGATGTTTTTATTTAGGCACTCGCATCAAGCCTCCTAATTATGTTGATGTCTGCATGTGGATGTCTTAATGTAAGGGTTAAGTCCTACCCCAATTAACAGCAGTTTCTGAGATACTTCAGCCAAGTACCTAAGCCAATAAATTGCTGACTTCATTACAACTGTCTTTTCTAGAATCCACCCCCTTTACAATCATCTTTGATGTAACAGGTTTTCTTGAAAATCTGGTTTTCCATTCTAAAGTAGCTTCAATATTAAGTTCATCATCCCTCTACTGTACCTCACTGTAAAATGGATATGTTTTTACATGCCTTTGTGCTGCCACAGTCTTGCATATCTTTCACATCTTGAGCTCTTTCAAGAGATCAATATATCCCTTGTCTCACAATTTCAACTGGACAAATAATGGAAAAATATTTCAACACGTTGTTTGGGAAAAATTGTTGAAAAAATCCTGTATGTAAGTATTAGATGACTGATTCATTCTGACAGCCCTTCTTTTTTTGTTGTCCATTTAAATTTTTCTTTGTCTCACAAACAAGCAGACACACAACAGTACAGCACAAAAAAATTCAGCTCTAAAACACAGCCCCACAAATCTTGGAATTATAGCTTCCAATATGGCCTTCATAAAGCTATAGTGCTACCACATCTTTTAATGAGATGTGTTTGGTCTGGCTTACAGTTGCTGAAATACTATCTCTGCCATGGGTACACAGACAGGCCTCTTCACGCATCCATCATTCCTCACTCCATGATTATTTAATGTCATGATTTCCTATGAGGAAAGTGTACACGGCATATTCAGAGCTCAGTACAGGGTGGGTGATTTTTTCATGAAACAGGTTGCATTTCCTGACTTTCACAGAAAGAAGGAAACAATCTTTGTAGCAAAATATCTTTTCACACAAATAAGCGGGGAGGCTAAACTGCAGAAAATTTACTGTGCTAGTTTATTTCTGATACATATGGATGCTTTTTCTTTCCTGGCTATTGATTTTCCCTGTACTTTGAAACTGTTTACAACTGTGAGTGCTAGCAGACATTTTTGGCTTTTCTTTACTCTGAAAAGAAAAATTCAGTCTTATCCACCACCTGCCCTACAACTCTGGGCACAGCAGTGTCCCATTTTTTGGATGACTCTAGGAAGATAGTTATAGTAACCCCTAGGGTGCTTCCCTGCTTTAATCTTTTCCTGCCTTTTTTGAGAAATATGTCTGATAGAAACTCAGCCCCTTGTTTCCTGACTGCATTTTTTTTTATATAATTATGTAAGCATCAGACCTACTGGGAGCTGTGAGGTGGTAGGTGGGACTGGGAAGTGAAGTGTTTTAATTGTAACACTACACCTCCCTTTCTGTAAATGACACTGCCAGTCTGTTTCACTGTGAGAAATTTGGGACTGGAGTCACACTCACCTACAGAAAGATCTTTTCTTCACTGAATCCAGCATTTTGAATGTTCCATCAAGTTCATCTTTTTCAAGAGCAATCCACTTGGAGTCAGGTTTTCTACTTCAGCTGTTACCCAACACAAAAACTTGTAAGGACCAATCTGCTGGATTTTTTGTGTGCAGGAAACTCCAGCAGTCTTTGGAAGAGTTGCACGTGTAAGGGTCACTCATGGTATTGAGAGCTTACCAGGATGGACCAAAAGCACCTGGTATCTGCCAGATGACCCAGTGGGACACAAGAAATGGCAAATACTGGACAGCCTAGTCAGCATGCTTAGGATCACTGAGCATGGGGAAGACTGCATTTTAAATGTCACCCTCCCTATATATAACATATTTACCCTTGTAATGGACAAGCTGATTTTTAAATTTATCTTTTTTAAAAGATTTAGGTATTATTTCTGGTCGACATAAATAGGCAGGAAGGCTGTAATTTTTGTTAAAAACATTATGCAATAACATATCCTTAAGAAATTTGATAAGGCCTGTCTATGCCACCATAAACATACTAAGTAAAGCCTTTGTATTAAGTTCATTTGAAAGAGCTTGCTAAGAGCTAAGACACAAAACAGTGGAATTGAATTACAGTGGCCTAATAAATTATCAGCCATTAGCTGAATTTCCTTAATTGCCTGTGGGCATGCTTTTAGTCCACCCCAATTGTGAGGTAATAAACGTTAGTGCAAGGGATTTTAGAACATTTTAGGGCAGTAAGGAGTCTAAATACTTTGTTGGACTCGTGCCCATGTGCTCATATGAAGTTAGATAGATCATCAGCTGATTTTTCAATTCATGCTTATAATAGTATTTGTGATATGTTACTTGAACCACAGGAAAAGAGAAAAAGGTAGAAAAGCTGAGGGACATGAGGAGGAAGAAAGAGATACTGATGAATCACAAACTTGGAAGACCTGAATATCCTTCTCAAAAGGGGTTTGAAATTGCCAAAACATATTAAAGTAAGGGAAGAAAAGGGAGGAAAAGCAACTAACCAACCAACCAACTAACTAACCAACCAACCAACCAACCAACCAACCAACCAACCAACTAACCAACCAACCAACCAACCAAAACAATAAAAAACCAACAAAACAAAACAAAACAAAACAAAACAAAACAAAACAAAACAAAACAAAACAAAACAAAACAAAACAAAAGGGTTGCCAAGATAGAAGGCAGAGGGTTTTCAAAACTGCACCGTATAAAAATGCAGATTAAATGCCTTTATTAAAGAAGTACTATGGTACTTTGTGACTACCTGATGGTGTTTTTCGTTGGCTAGCAAAGGGAATATGGTTCCATTTATTTAAATCAATTTATCTATTTTGAAATCTATATGGATATTTTTATTGGTCCAGCACATCCCTAAATTGCAAAGTTGACATAAAGAAAAATTCTATTGTGTACATTTAATTAAAAATTAAATATCCAGAGTATTTCTGACTAGATAAAATTCTGATTTATTTAATTCATGTGAATCTATAAGGACAATTTGCTTATCATTTGGAATTCCATTCACTACTTTTAAACTGAGCATTCCTATCACTCATGTCCTACCATGTCATATAAAAATACATCTAGCAGTACCTAGTTATAATACATCTTTGATCTTCATAGTCTTATAATGAGGTGTAACTTTGCAGTAATTTCTTATATGTGGAAATGGATTTTGATGTAATTACTGTGTAGAAATCAAAGGGTGGTGTGATTAATTGTTGTTGTTTCTGCAGCTGGGAAAATATTGTAAAATTCAAGATTAACTTCTCATGGTCTTATCTGGATTCTTTCAGACTTCTGACATCTGCTTTCTGTAAGAAACTTTACTGGAAAATTATTAGTTCACATGCTTGGATAGTCATGAAAATGTGAATGATAAACATGGACATGCAAATATTCACATTAGTATATGGCATTTATATGTGAAGGGGAATGCCATTTGACACAGATAAAAGAGCTATTTAATGAGCCATAAAAAAATTTTCAATCATAGTATTTGCAGCTAGAGTAAACCGTACACACATTACTGAGTTCCAATCACAGCATCACTGCATATGCTACACCAAATACACCTTTTAAAGAAAGAAATACTCTTTGGCATAGCAGGATTAGATATTGAGTCACTCAGCCAGAGCTTTGCTAAATGAAAATTTGGCTAGATATTTACCAACTAACCCTTCATTTCTGCCCCTTCAATCACTTGTCTTTGCAATCCTTCGTTCATATCCATTTCATTCTTCACTGCATGAAGCCCTTGTTGAACTTTCTAAACAGCCATCACTTAAAACATCCAAGTTTTAAGCATGCACTCATACACAAACACATTGTACACATATTTGTACATAGGTTCATAGTACCTGTAGATAGGTGCCACTACTAGAATGGCATACATGGAACAGAAATTGATATTCAGTGTAGGCAGAAGTAAAACACAAACAAATTGTTAGAAATGTGCTGTTGAGATTTGTTAAAGGCAAGAGCAGTATTAAAATATTTCAGCCTAGAAATTTAATACAGATTTGAATTTACTACAGGAAAAAGAGATCTTTCCATTAGTGAAGTTCATTTTTGTGTGACCTCCCAACCTCTCTACAGAACTGTAGTCTCCTCTCAGATGTTACCACAATGTGGCCTATCAAAATACCTCTGCTCTCTTTCCCTTTCTTCTGTTCCTCAGCCATTTTTCTTGCAAAATAAAAGGATTTCAATCTGACATTCATTATTTAAATTTCATATCTTGAAATTTAAGATTTCATACTGAAGCAATGTACAGTCTTAAAATTTAGTACTCAAAATATGTGTAATTTAATTGCCAAATAATAATGTCCCACAAAGTGTGAAATAATTATCATTCATGCATGCAAAAGTCTGTAATCAGTATTTCAGAGAACCATAGAATGACTCGGGTTGGAAGGAACCTTAAAGACCATCTAGTTCCACACTTCCTGCCATGAGCAGGGAAACCTTAGACCCCCTGTTTCAAAGCCCCATCCATCCTGGCCTTGAATACTTCCAGGGATGGGGGAATCACAGCTTCTCTGGGCATCCTGATCCAGTGCATCACCACTCTCACAGTGAAGAATTCCTTCCTCATATCTGATCCAAACCTACCCTCTCTCAGTTTAAGACTGTTCTCCCTCAAACCATCACTAAATGCCCTTGTAAAAAATCCCCTTTCTTGTGAAAAATCCAGCTTTCTTGTAGCCCTCTTTAGGAGCTGAAAGGCTGCTATAAGGTGTCTCTGGACCATTATCTTCTCCAGTGTGTATTTACAATAATCAAATGAAAAAGCCATAACGAAGCAGTTCAGCACTAAGATTCTGCTCACTTATATTCCCTTTGAACTAAATTTTTCATTGCAAGGTGAGTTCTGTACTGCTGTTTTTTTGTATGGATACGGACAGGCAAAGGAATGAATAACAAGGAAGGAAAAAATAGCAGGAAGGAGGGAGGGAAAGGAGAACTGGAGAAGATGGGAGGGAGATAAAATGGATTATAAAATACAACAATCTAAAAAAAAAATCTAAAAGAAAGATGCTATATTCTGAAATCAACAATTAATATTTCTACAGAACAATGAAACCAAATGTTTGTAAATGACCTAAAAGCAGGTATGGGATGCAAAATAGTCAATCAAACAATGCCCAGCACATCTCCAATTCAATGCAAATGTGGAAAGACAACTGATGCAAGCATGTATTGGATAAAACAGGAGCACTGTTGGTGAGAAAGAAGCTCTGTGTTTAAATGGGCCCACCCCCATTCACACTTGTTTACACTTTTTCAAAGCAGGTAAATTTAGCAGTTGCAGGGAACTAGCAGGATGCTGAGCAGAAACTGGACATTATCTCAAGAGAAAAGAATAAAAGAGCTCTGCTGGTACAGTAGAGTAAAACAAGACTGAGAAGGGATATGACCATAAACATATCATGAAGAGACAGATATCAGTGGGTGAAAGACCTGAAAAAGCTCAAAAATTATGTCAGCACAAAAATAAAAAAAGTGTAAACTGAGTATGATATACACTCACACTGTAAGTCAAGAGATTGTGTGATGTGTACTTTGCATTAGCAAGATAACAGGTTCATGGCCCCAGGGGGCCTTGTGTGAATTCCATGCTCCTAACCAAGTTTTACTTTCAGGAATTTGCCCACAGCTACTGAAAGTTTTACTCCTGGGACAGGCAGTCACCACACTGCAGTTAAACTAAGCTGTCATGGTGAGTTACAGAGAAAAAGGTAGCATGTCAATTAAGCATAATGATGTGGCAATTAGCTTTTCATTTTCAACTTTCTAAATATGTGCCATGGAATAACTAAAAGGATGCAGGAAATTTAATCTCTTCATCCTCTATTAAAAAATGGGGTATGTGAAGAAATGAAAAATATTTGACTACTTAGAAAATCTATTTGTCTTCTTTGTTCAGAATCTCCTTCTATTGATCACTATCAGTGCTGACAAATAGCTTGAAGCTGTGATCCTGAATTGATATTTAATTAAAATGAAGATCTATTCTAATTGTATGGCAAACACATCAGAGTTCTGTATGTAAATAATGTCAACAGATGTGGGATAAGAGAGGAATTTTAAGTAAGTGTTAGAAAGTTTGCAAAGGGGCCAGGGAGCAAATCATGCAGAGAAAAGCAATAATTAAATTCTCTCTCTAATTTATTTTACACTGAATTCCACTCTTATTACACTGAGGTTTAAAGACTGATTTCTTATTCTCCCTGCTAGAATGAATAAATTGCATGTACGATATGGGGTTTAGGGGGGGTTAAGTCACAAAAGTAATGTTTTCTTCATCAAAGTGTGAAACCTATTTGTGTGAAACCTATATGAGGGGATCATGTGTCTTCAAGACATTGAAACTTGAAGTGCCTTATAGAAAATGGTGTTTTACAGAGAACATTTTGTGTCTCAAGTCTGGTCAGCAACTTTCTGTCACAGTGCCCTTTCTCCCAACTCATATAAATCATTAATGGAGAGAACTGAGCTGGTCTGTTGACTACTCAGAAGTCTCAGTCAGTTTTCCTTTATCAGATGCTCTGCAAGCAGATAGGAACAGCTTCGCACTTACAAGCCCTGGTGGCCTCAGATACCCTGATATCTTCTGGAGGCGCAGCACAGAGGAATTTAAGCAATTCAGGAGGTTCCTGGAGTGCATTGATGATAACATCCTCTTCTGAGAGATAGAAGAGTCAGTGAGAAGTGGTGCTGTGCTGCACCTCATGCTCACAATGAGTGGCTAGCTGGGGGTGTGAAGGTCAAAGGCAGCCATGGCTGCAGCAACCATGAGATGGTGGTGGGACTCAGGGCAAAGGGAGAGTGAAAAGCAAGCACATGCTGCTGGAGAGGGGGAATGAGGAAGACAGCATCAGACAGCTCTCAGTGGTGCCCTGTAACAGGACCAGAGACAAGGGGCAAAAAGTGAAACACAGGAGTAGCTCCTGAACACCAGGAAGCACTTTTTCCTCTGAGGATGACTGAGTACTGGCAGAGATTGCCCAGGAAGGTTTATGGAGTCTTCACACTTGGAGATTTCCAAAAGCCACCACATTGTCCTGCAAGTGCAATTATTTTTAGGTGATGCTGCTTGAGCAGGGGTGTTGGACCAGGTGGTGTACTGACCTATTCTTCTCCTTTCTGATACAAGAAATATCTGAAACATCTTCAACAAGTTTTGGTAGTACTTGTTTGGGCAAATAGTTTGTGAATCATCCTCATACATGAGTGAAGAAAAAAGTGTTCAGAAGTAGAGTGTATGCGTACATTCATCACAGCTTCTATGTGCTTTGTCATTATTTAGGGAAGAGATTGAAGAGAAAAAAAGTTTGAAGAAAATGATCTCTGTAATTATATAGTGTATGTGGTAGTTTTTCTTCTCAGCTGGAATTCTAGGATTCAAATTATATTCAGTAGGAAGCCTTCACTGTTTTTACTGGCACTGAAAAAGTGCTTGATAAAAATATGTGTTTATTAAATCACAGTTATTGAATTTTATTCATTTTATTAAGTGATTTTAAGTAATTATTTTTTAATTTTCATTTTAAGTCTTTTTATTTACATACCACTCTGATGTAATTTTCACGTTGAAATGACAAATCTTCACACCACAGTCGACCTTAAGCAGATTTTTTTATTCTTTCTGTGCTTAACCATACTGTAATTATGTTAACTGCTCTGTCATGTTGATCTTTGCAAGGACAAAAATCCATCAAAGGTCAGTAGTAGAATGAAATGCCAGCATGTTACAAATCTGTGAATTATGTCTTCTACTATGGGATATTAAAATAGATCTGACTTCAGCCCAGTAACCCCAGTTAATGTCTGTGGGAGTTACTTTTCCACTTTGTGTTTCAAATCAGAGAAATGAGACTGCCTTGATCAACCAGTAAGGTGTGAAAACTCCACTAACTTCAGTCATAGTTTAAACAGGAAGAAGGTATCAGCCTAAATTCCAGAATGAAAAGTTTTTAGCACCAAAAATGTTGGTAAGGTAGTACAGACATGTTTAAATTACTACAGGGAGTCAAACCATGGGAAGTAAATGCACTATTTTTTAGTGAAAGAGCTTCTTTTCCCCCGTAGTTTACTTCAATCAGAGACATGCAAAGAATAAGAAAAGAGTCAGGCACTCTATTTTAGGTGAAACACATTCAGCTGGATAGCTGGCACATATCTCAGCCTTAGGGAGTGGTTCCTCCATACAAAAATGAGGTTTGGGGAAGCATCTTCAGGGGTGTGTGTGCCTGTGCCCTCACCCACATCCCTGCATGGCCAGAACTGTCTCTCAACAGCAAGCTGGTTGGTAGTTTAATAATCATTAATATAGAAACACCAGTTTTTTTCTTTTACCTCTACAGTAGCAGCTTGGCTGGATTCCTGCTTCCACATGTATTCATTTACCCTCCTTCTCAATGATAAATATATAGCATATTCAGTTTGGCTCATACACTTTTTTACTTTCCTTTTTATACTCAAAATATCTTTTGTCTTGCCTATTGAAGAGTGCAAAATATGTTTCACTCAATTATAGGGAAGTCCATGGTAGTTCACTGTTGCCTGAGGCTCTCTGAGTTATACCTCTTTCACTCATGACAAAAACATAAAATGAGTGCTTCAGGGGTAATATTTTCAGTGGTAAGATGTACCTGGAAAACTATACAGTGCTAGGAAATGGAAGGAGCCTCTCATAGGTTGGCTTTCCTTCCTGAAATTTTGAACATTCCCATGGTACTCCACACAGAAAATGTTGTTTCTCTGGGTGGAAATTTTGTTTGGTTGTGCAACACAGCCCAGTTTGACTTCTATGCTTGAAAGAATAGAAATACAATAGTTAATACCATCTTATTTTCAAGAAGCAGAATTAAGGCAAACGTTTATCTGGGGATTTGTGCTAATTCCTTCACCCCTTAAATGTCTACATAGGTGAGGAAATACCACATATAGGTAAAAAGTTTTCTGGAAATCTAGTGGTATAATTGTTTTTCATCAGAAAACTCCTGTTGGAAAACAGGCAAAATGCTTTGTGAAACCACAAAAAATTTTCATTACCTTTCCTTATAAATCAACATATGGAAAGCCTTCAAATAAGACCAAAATAGAAATTATTCACCTGCAAAGCAAAATACATTTGAAGCAGTATATATGAATTTATGGAGTTAAAATTCTGGTATATCCTGAAAGTGTTCATTTCGCTTTCTTGTAGTTCTTGTGGGTATTTAGATGGGCAGAAACATTTAGTTTTCTATCAGTTAATGCTCTTTGTTAGTGAAAATTAATAATCTGTTTCTTCTGTAATTCTGTTCATTTTATAGGTTATTTTCAGCATTACTCAGAAAGAGTGAAGACAGGTCCTGATTCAATAAATTCTCAATCTATGTAAAATGCTGTAACAGCAATATTAACAATTATTTTCACTATGTACTGTCTCATTAATGATCTATTCTCTATTTTATCAAGACCAGTATGTTGTGTTAATACATGATATGTGGAAATTCACTGTAAAGTGTTTAATCCTGTTCTTTTTCTTCTTTCTTAATGTGTTGCTGTATCTCCTAATAATTTCTTAATTTTACATAATAAGAAATGATGCAATAACATGGCAAAGCTGCTGATTGCTCTACAGTTGTAGCAGAAGCACTGTAGAGACAGAATAAAATGTGCTGGATAATGTAGAGAGAGGGAAACAAATAAGCCTAGTAGAATTAGCTTAGTAAGTATAGTTAATTCCAGTAGAGATACAGTTTGGTTTCCAAACTAAACAGATACAGTAAAGAAATCCAGTATGTTCTGAGCCAGGTAAGGGTAAACCTACAGACACTGACCCAGACGCAATGAGTTCTTGCTTACATTTGAGGAGCCATATTGAGTCATTATCTACACTTATGTGGGCTCCATAAAAACAAAGAGGGTGGGAATCTTAGGTTCCTTTCTTTCACATAAACCCATGGGAATGCCAGAAAAAATCACTACAGAGCCCAACCATTGCCTGACAGCCAAAATGCATACACAGAGATCAAAAAGACTTTTTTTAAAATTGGGCTGCAAATAGTTTTATAAATTAATTTGATCCCTAATTACTACTCCTTTTACTATTTTTTCTGCATCCCTTCAGCTAGTAGCTAATACACAGATAGGAAAAACAAAGGGATTCAGAGGAATTATTTGTGAAGTATCCATGGAGAGTATATTTTTGTTTTGCAATATACATCTCATTCTAACTGCTACATTCAAATACAAGGAAGAAAAATATTCATGGTGGTGCATGCATCATTTCAGAGATTCTGCTTCAATTTCCACATATTCACAAGTCTTTACAAATCACTAAACACTCAAAAATGGCAGAAGAGTGAATACACAAAGAGGGAAGGTAGGAAGAAACAACAAAAACTCGTAGTCTTTTCAAAGATTATTATCAAATATAAAGTCAAAGCTTCCCAAGAAAGATAATAACCACAAGTTATTTGTCCATCTCCAGGAATCCCAGTAGTAATAAATTTAGTTTTCAGCTTCAGAGGATCATTTCTCAGCATTTTAAGGGTAGGTACAAGAAAAAAATACTCTTCCCATCAATTTCTATTATCGGAATATGAGCAGCACAAATTCTTATACAGTAGCTAAATATTTCCCAGTAGTCTAAACAAATTAATAGCTCTGAAAGATGTGTCTCTTGTTTTAAATTATTATTGTGGATACAAAAAGCTAGAGACTAGAGATATTTTCTTTTAAATGAAAGAACACAAGGAAAAAATTTAATAAAAACTTCAGTCTACCTATGGAATATCTAGTCCTGGATGTTTACCATCAGATGCTGCTTCTTTTCCCTCTATTCTCCTTCCCCTTTATACTTGCTATTAACCATATATAAATTCCTCCTCCATCTTTATGCTCTCTATCTTTGTTTTCCCCCCTGGAACCCCTAGAACCATGGACATTTCCTGCTTTCCCTGCTTCCAGTGCCCTGCAGAAGGCTGCAATCCTGACACAGGCTCTAACACTGGCAGGCAGTGACTGAACGGAGGATAAACTGTCTTGGGGAGCTCAAACTCACTGCAGAGTGGCAAGAGAACCGCTCAACAGCAGGAAAAGTGCATTTCTTTGTATTTATTTAAGCTCTGTAATAGCAATGAGGAATAAGTCTGAGATCAGGAGGCAGTTGCCCCTTCTGCTGCCTGGTAAATTATATTCTTGCCAGGCCATTGTGTAAATTCTTTCAGTTTCCTGAGAGATTTCCTGATGGGTCACAGTACTGGAAGTGACACCTACAGCTATCAGAAATAATGGCCCATAGCTGCAGCAAAAGGGAATTAACAGCAGCAGTTTTTATTCAGAATAGCATCCTCGTAATCTGTATCATCACTTCAGAGTGAATTCATACAGCAAAACCAAACAAGAAGATCGACAGGTTGTTTGCACTGTGAGTAAAATGAAAACACCATTTCCCCCACCCCCCAACATTCTATCATTATTATTTTCCATTTTTTCTCTCTCTTTGAGAAAGCAAAATGGTAGAGATAAACCTAAATTGATCTGAATAAGAAGCATGGTGTTGTACTACTGTAGGCACAGCTTAGAGAAAACCTTTTTCTGACACCAGTGAGTAGTTGAGGGATACATTGCTGAAGAACTAAGGTATTTTTTCAACAGAAGTGATATCAATATGCTTTTTGCAGAATCCTAACCGCGATTTCAGTGTTGATCTAAAAATAAGAAAATAATTCTTCATGACACTTTTTCAATATTGCTCTAGATCTCTTTTTGTATCTCTTCTACAGGATGTGTCAGCTAATGCAGTAATATTTTATCTCTTATATAATGCTCTGCCTGATGCACCCCACTGAGCTGTCTTCTCACCAGCACTATGGGTGAAGGAAAAGTCTGGTTTAAAAGGAGACAAGAGAAACCTGAATATTGCCCCATCAGGAAATCCCAGCAGTACAGATCATATCTCTGTTGTGCTGTGTCATGCCAAAAAGACACAGAATGTATAGTATGAGTGGGATTTGGCTTCAAATGAAGGTATCTTTAGCCATGAGTCATCTGTCACCCATATATACAGCTTCCCAATATGCAGAGCAGAGATCAAGGGCTCCAGTCAGTATCACAGTTCATACAGATAACCAATTCCATTTAAAATTACTTAGGGTACCTGTGATAGCTTCAAAGACTTGGTAAATAAGTCAGAGCATGCACAAGAGTAAAATACTTTGCAAGACCATCAGCAGAAGGAAGAGACACTTGAGGAAGGCTTCTTAAACCTCTCTGACTGTCCATATTCAAGCAGCTAAATTGTAACTCATGTTGGCAGTAAGCTGAACCATTTCTAGGCTCCATTAACTATATGGATTAAATTTCTATCTATGACTGTTCAAATCTCCAAGCAAATCCCTCTCTCTTTCTCTAGACTCCTGAAGAGTCTTGTGGAGAGAGCTGAACTAGCTCTATACAGGAGAAGCTCAAGGTCAGGTTCTGGGTTTATTTCAGCCTGGGGGACTGCCCTGCAGCATGGCCATCCTGCTTGCCCCTTCAGCATCTCTGTCTGCAGAGATGGATGTCTGCAGAGATATGGGCATAGGAAGCATTTTGCTAATGTACATACCTACTGCTGCCAATTTTGACTCTCTCATTCAAATCCTACACAGTCATTATGTTTTGACATTATTGTTGCATCCAAATTTTTAAAGTTTTTTTAAAATTTATTTCATGGGTAATTTGCAACATTAAACTTAAATAGTTTGGAAACCATAATAAGTAGTGAGTAAAGAAAAGAATATATGCATACTGTTTATTCATCATTACACATCAGAATCCTTCAGAATTTATTATTATTATTAAAACTAAAGTGATCCAAATATATCAACTGCATTTGGGGTCATAACCCCTTTGTCAAGTTTCAGTCAAATACTAATGGAAATGTCCCAGACTAGAAATCGAATAAAAGGTTAATAAAATAATTTCTCAGAGATATTTTGTAAAAGGACTTTCTAACGAAGGAAGAAACTTATTCAAAAGATCTAAAAAATTAATGACAACTACCTGATGCTATTTAAACAGATAGTAATCATCAATAAAAAGGAAGGTTTAAGAACTGTGTTTCATGACAAAAAATATATTAACCACTTTTCACAGCCTGAAACCATCATCAATCAATAATAGATAATATTTACTCTCTCCTGCTGAGGAGCCTTTTTTTATATTTTTAATGGAATACATTGAATGTAGGTTACCATAGTTACAGCAGAATTTCAGAACGAGTTTTGTTTTATCATAATTGCTGCATATTAGTATATAAACAGCTGAACCCTGTCTTCCACTGGTAGCACTAATTTGTGCCTGGAGACAATTCTCTGCCCTCAGAAAATCGAACAACAGCTTAAAATATGCTGTAAGTTTGTGGTCTTTCCCAGAGGGAGTGGAAAGTTTCTGCAAGTCAAGCTGTTTGTTGTTTAGAGTCTGGGACTGCTGGGATCGGCAGCATAGAAAGGTGAAGCTGCAAAAATCCATCACCAGCAGTAAAGGGAAATTAAAAGTGTTCCCTACCCCACCCCAGACATGTTGAATTATAACCACAATACTTCCCATCACTATTGTTTCTGAGCAGACCTGAACACTAATGAATTTGGCTGGGATTTTTACAGTACTGTAAGAGAGTTCAGCAACTAACAAGGAATGCAATATAAGCTCTATAAAGATCCAGTTTTTATCATCATGGTGTTTTCTAGAAAAGAATTGTTCCCAGGCTGAAGAGGGCAGGAAGGAAGGGCTTCTTCTTCATGCATTCCTTATTAATCCACATAAAGACTAACACCCATCAGATACCTCCTACACTCTTTAGAGAGTGGAGTTGTCCAAGTAATTTTTTCCAGTGTGTATAATTAGATGTTAATCTCTCCCAGAAATATTGGAAAGCAGGAGATGACAGCATCATGGAAAAGTGTATGTATGAGTAAAAAAGTAAAAAGCCTAACTGAGATCTCAGCTACCGGCTGAAGTGCTGCCTTCAAGAAGTTATATGTGCAGAACTTCCAATGCACTCCCACATTGGTCCATGTTGAGAAGTCAAGCAAAATTTCATATAATATACTAAGTGACTTGGAAAGCTAACATGTCTGAAATGGTGGCTGTTATGTTTCCCTGAGCAAAAGAGAAGTCTTCCAAAATGACTGACTGGTCAATGACTGACAGCCCAACAAGATTTTGTTCTGTTGCTTTTAAAATGTCGTGGTCCTGCAAGTAAAATGCAAAGGGAAAGATAGTATGTCATAAACAATATGGAAGGACAGGAAACTAATGTCAAGTCAAAGATTGCCTTCTCCAGTGTGACAGCAATTGCATGGATCAGTGATTGCAGGAGACAGTAGTCTTAAACATGCTACACTTACAGAACCACAGTTTTGTAACAGAAGATGACTCAGATGGCACATTGCATAAGAAGGCACGGAAAAGAAGGCACATTATCTTAGTAATGCCTATTGTTTCCCTCAGAATCAAAAAAGAAAATATTTTCATTAACATTATAAATTACAAATTACTTTATAAAATCAATTTAAGTATGTCTAGTAGTATTTAATCTTCTTTACATGTCACCTTTTTAAAGCTTATGTTTTGAGAATTATTGTTATCAATATAAGAAATTATGGATTCAGATTCTTGCATTTATTCTTGCTCCAGCCTGGAAGGGCCGTATCTTCATAATCACCCTTGTGACCTTATAGGCATGAATGTTCAAGAAAATACCTATTTTCCTTTTAACATGAACTTAGATGTTTACACATCAATATTCTTACCTGAAATGCTTCCTCCTTATTAACAGAATAAAGTGATTTACCTGAATCTAGTAGGTACAAAGGGTCCCACACACAAATAACTTTCCTCATACAATTAGAAAAGCTGAGTACTTTGATGGAAATCCAGACCCATCCAGAGACAATCCAAGAAGAGAGAATAGGTGACATCCATTGGATAAACTGCTATTTCTATCTCATCCAGCTCCAGTTTGGGGCCCATTTACTTTGTCTTTAGAGTTACAGCTGGCAGAATAAGTGGGTTTTGTCATGCTCTGGAGAAGAAGCAGGTGCTTGCACCCATCAAGGGTGCCTGTTTATTGCTTTTAATGCATCTTTTGATGTTTAGTTCATTTTTCTCCCATTATCCATTCTCATGTCTTTCATCTAACAATATACAATACTGACTGCAAAAGTGCATCATGAGACCAGTAAGATTTATGTATAATAGCACACAGAAAGTCAGTCTTTATCCTCAAATATTTTATCATGAATAGACAAGTTCAAGACAAAGGATGGTGGGAAAAAGCAGCAGAGTGTCTTGTCTGAAATTACAGAACAGAAACCAATCTCCTTCATCCTATATGTTCTTTATAGACAGCTTTATGGTGACTTTTTTACTAGTGCCTTTGATTAATGCATTTGTACCAGTTTTCTCTTTTTTATTCCATACAAAAACCCCAGAATATTTAAATGCCTGAGTTGCATGATACAGTGACTGAAATTTTCAATATCACAGAGCAATTAACATCCTGCTCTCTAAAATCTTGGCTTGTTTGTTTTCAGACAAAATGAGGCATGGAGCACTATGAAATTTGTCCAGAATATAAGGCTTAATTTTGGCCACTAATATGCAGGAAATTGGTATGTCTCCCACAGACTTCATACAGAATCAAGGCTCTCACTCACAGCATGAGACATCCAAGGACTGACTTCCTATTTCATAGCATTTGTTTTAATATTCTTCATACATTTTCTCTCTCCTATGAATTCTTTTCTTTCTTCCATATAGCACCTGTGTATGTTAATGTAGACTAAACCAGTAATTAATCTGCTACTGACTTCTTTTCTTCCTCAACTTTGCACAACAAAAATACAGAGATATGGAAGTAGCCACTGTTATACAAGGAATCACAAGTGTGTAGAGAAGGCACTGCAAGAAAGGATGGGGAAGGGAAAGGAAGAGGAAAGTTGTCCTTTAAAAGGTATTGAACCATTGACCTTAGAGTTTTTCATTCTGGACAGGAGAGGAGTTGCTAAAGTACCTCACCACAGGAAAGAAATGAGAAATTTTGAGGGCTATTGAGCACTGAATTCTCACGGTGGCTCAGCAAAATGTTACTTAGAACAGGTGTTTCTGTAATTGTGATACACTGAAGAAGTTCACAGTGTTCAGTATCCCCTCAAGACTTACTAATACCTCTCTAATATCTCTAGAAATAGTATGCTGGACTGCCAAAGAGTACAGAATAAAATGTCTCTCAAGCCTGGTTGAAGATATTTACAATTCAGTATGTGTTTGTTGTAGAGTTGGCTTTTTACAGAAATGAGGAGGAGTTTTGGAACAGACCCCAGTAGAGCCCATCTTAATGCAAGTGACTTTTATTATTTAAAAGTGTTTGAGGCTACCATCCTGCAACCTCGACCTTTCTCATCTCAAACAGAACAGGAGAGCTCTTATTTCTCAAGCAGAATGTTGGCTGTTTAAGAGATCAACCTGAAGGGCAGGAAATCCCTCACGGGACAGGTGCAATTTTAAGGCTCTAGGCCCATACATTGTGAGAACAGTTGGGAAGCAATCTTTCCCACAGTTTTAAATCCAGATGATATTATTGTAGCATAAACATAATATGGCCAATTTGCAATTTCAATTAACAATTAAACTATAACTATTTAATAAAAATGGAAAACAGATGGTAAAAATAAAATAAAATGCCCATGGCTATCAAATTTGCTCGGATTAAATGGAGGAGCAGGAAAGAAAAACACATTCAATAAAAAAGGAAAAGATTTACCACCTCTGAGGACATTTGGGAGGACTAGAAGAGAGAAATGACCAGAATTCATTTTCCCAAAGTAGCTTAAGCATTTTTTTAATGCTTAGATTCAGTACTTCTGTAATGGAACTTTGACAACTACTGTAAATAGGAATAAATATACAGAATATGAGCAAAGTTTGGTGCAACAATGCGACAAGTGACACTGTTAAGTATCATTAAGAGTTTAGAACTGTAGAAGGTACATGAATCATTGAATGAGCTAGGATATTTTCTTATGCTAACAAGAAAAATTGACAAAATTAGGAGAAAAAGGAGATGGTTGGGTTTTCCACAGGGTCAAATATCTAGGCTTTTTTTTTTTTTTACACTTCAAGTAGAACGAGTACTTGAAGCCCTGAAAACCTGCAGTGGGAGTGAACTGTAAATAGGCATGTAAAACAACAAGGTCACAGTTTCTGACCTCTGTGATTATCCAGGGATATTTTACTAGCTGCAAGCCATTTTTATTTTGTAGGAAAGATTCAGAATGGATTTGAATTCAGTATGTCATTTCACACTAGAACTGGGCAAACTATTCTTGGGAAATATTTTAGCTAATAAAGTAGACCCTTTTTTTGCTGGCAGATTATAATAAAAGTATTATAATCCCTGTAAATATGTTCATTTTCTTTAAACAATTGAAGTGCTTTGTACAAACATTTTTCAATCAGCTTGTCTGCTGTAAACTTTTTATTTATGTCTTTGACTATTCAGCATGCTTTATTCCTTATTCAAAGAGTGGGATTGGCAACTTCAGTTTCATGGCAGTTGCCCTTACTATTTGCCTGAATTTCTAAATGTTCATAAATTGAGTAGAAGAATAGCTAGGGTAAATAACAGATATTTGCATTCACAAGCAGATGGGTTTAGGTTTGAAGGCTTATTGGTTAATGAACAGATAAGATCCATTCCCAAATTAACTTGCTAGCAGGAACGCTGGCCAAATGTTCAGTGCAGGTTTCACATGTGTCACTTTAGCAGGCTTTACACAAGTCCCTTTAGTCCAGTGAGGCACCTGAATCCCACATTGTTACAGATCTACAGCCCTTCTTCCTGTGTAAGGGCTTGTAAGACAAGCCAGGATATTTTGCTGCTACTCGTGTCTCCCCTCAAGGACTACTGCCTTTGGCCATAAATACAGCAGAATTGAAAAGCAATTCAGGTCTTGCCAGAATGCCTGACAGTTTCTTCCACATTTTCCAAGCTCAATTTCAGACAAACAGTACCATGATGGTATAGCAAGTACTCAATACCAACATTTCAAGCCTCAGCAGAGAGAAACAGAACTGACGTTGAGGTCCTTAATCAGGATGCATGAACAAGCAACAATTCAGTGTACTCTTGCAAAGCTGTGCTGGGACAAGTAAATCTCCCCTTAAAGCTGCAGAAGCTGAGCTTAAAAAAATCACAACCCCACCCCCCAAAAGAAGAAAAAACAAAAACAAATAAAAAAGGTGAAACAACCTGTCGTGTCCCCCCCCCCCGTCAAAAATCCAAACCTGACCCTTTTTGAGTCTATTCATTCAGATAAACCAAACCTGAAGGCTTTTCTGCAAAACTCAGAATCTCACATTCTCACATTTTCCATACAATACGTTGCACCTTCTGAGCCTTTTTTATTTTGCAGTGGTTGTGACTTTAGTTGGTCTTTCAGATAATCCTTAAACATCACACCTAAACTGGTGACAAAAGTGACAGAGGCAATTCTACCAAGTCCCATCTCAAGGGATTACATGAACAGCCATGATTTTACTCTTTCACTCCACACACTGGTACTGCAGAGCCCAGAGAAGAGCTCTTCTCTTATACATCTCTGAAAACCACCACTCCTGAAAAGGAGAGATACCCTGCTGTTCTCATCTGAATGGGCCCCCTAGCAGCAGAGATGTGGCCAGAGCCCGCAGATGGGGAAAACATGTCTGGGTCTCAGTGCTGAACAGACCCCTTGTGTGAGCTGGGTATTTGTGTCCTGTAAAATGCACTGTGCAAGCCATGAGACACTGTGCCAGCTGACACATGACTGGTGTTCAGAACACGAACCTCAAGAATTCTACATATATGCTGTTGGTTTAGGGATTCCAGTTTTCCAAGTTTTTTTCACTCTATCCATCAGTTCCAGCCTCAGCTATAGCCAGTGGGCAATTTTAGGCAAAGACAGGTGCTGCCAGAGTGCATAATGCTGCAAAATTCTATCACTGTGCTTCTGCAGAGAATTGTTCACTGCCTTGCTCCTAGGTGAGACTGAAAAACAAAAGGTACCAATTCTTGGTGTCTGGACTAATAGAGTTTTTCTTCCTGTTCTGCACTCTATGCAGGATACTTGGCTAGATGGGAGTAAGGCAAACATTTCAATGATGGTAATTTAAGCTGGGAAAAGCCAAATTATAAAGTAATGTTATAAGACCATAATTACCCTAGAACTGTGCCTCATGTTTAACAATAGCTGTCTGCAGTGCCATTAAAATAATGACTTTCAGATATGCCAAGACTTTTATTATAAGAAAACCTGGCCACAAAATCTTATAGACCATTTCTTCAATTGGTTTAAATTGGTGTACATCCACTGAAGTCACTGCATGAAGATATGACCTTTTTACTCAAAAGACCCAAAACATTCAGCAATTAGGTAAGCAGACAGTGCTCTGGTAATACTGGATATTATGACACATGGCTCAAATTTGCTCAGAGAAGCTGAAGTTATTTAAGCAATATACTTAAAGGTACAGAAATTTTTGAATGCATATAATTTATGGGGTAATTTTCATACTTATTTAGACTAGTTACAGAAGAACAAGTCAACAATACACTCTCAAATGTTTACATATATTTAATTTTTAAAATGCTGACTCAGAGAACAAATCTAGTCTTCTTTTCTACAGCCACTCTTTGCAGCCTCTCATATAGTGACAGTCTGATGACCATGCCATTCTGTTGCATCTTCCTACTGTTGAAAATATCCCTAAACAAGCTTAAAAATTACTAATTTTATAATAATAACTTGCCATACTCTTTTGATACAGTATCTGCAATATTTATGTCTTTGGTTTTATCAAGTTGCTACCACACAACAAATGCTACTAATCCAACACTCACTCTCTTAGAGGAGAGGCTGTCCTGGCTTTGATATATTCATATATCTAATGTCAGAGGCAGAGCAATGATGTGGCATTGAATGCTGGTTTTTCAATGAATTATAGTATAATTCAGATAACACCTGATTTTTCTCCTTGGTTTTATCCTGGGGCTATAGGAGACCCACCCAATCCAGCCTCCTGATTATTGTGCTGTCTTTGAATTGCTGCCTTATCTCTAAGTGACTTTTTAAATTAATTGCATTATGGACACAACCTGACTGCACACACTAATAGGCATCAGAGTGTCCACAAGAGCAACTGAGAAGGAAAAGTAAAGAAAAATAAAAAAGGAAAGAAAAGGAAAGAAAAGGAAATAAAAGGGAAAAGAGAATCAGAAAGATAAATGCAGAGGCTGAGAAAGAGCTTAAGAATGCCACATAAAAAGCTTCACATGGACAGTTATATAGTATTTGCACAAAAACCTACTTCTATGTAAGGTATGCTGATATCCAGCTAAACTCCCCATTAGTTCACAAAACTTCTTTTTCAATTAATATTGCTTATTAATTAATCTTGATTATTAATTAATATTGCTTATTCTCCGTGTAGGACATTCACAATGCAGACTTTCTTTCTGCCAAATTCATGTGTGGAGTTTCTTCCTTTAAACCTCCTCATATCTTTGCTTGAAACTAGATAAGGAATTTAATATATACTGAAAAGAATCTTACAAACTAGGGCAAGCACAAAGCCCTCATCTTCTTCAAATGTTAAGCTGAAAATAATTCTCTTGTTTCATTCATTGTTGTTTAAATCGCTCTCTCTTTTTTCCCTACTGAGTCAACTAAGGTATTGACCTCAAGTGTCTTGGGTGGTTATTCTACTGCTGGCATTTTGTTGAAAGAATTTAACATAGATTTCCACAAACTTAGACATTAGATTTTGCATTTTCATTTTAAATATCCCTAATTAGGTAAAACATTTTCTGCACCTATTTTTAGTATAAGAACAGCCATACAGAGTGATAGCCAAAGTCTATCCAACTGAAGATCTTCATGGAAACTTTAAAATTTTGCATTTATTTCATTTATTCCATCTTTCATTTGTAAATAGAGGCCATTTGTTATACCAGCATACATTTTTGTAAAGTTTAAACATCACACCAGCAATGCAGTTCACAGTTGGTTTGTATGTACCATCTGGGCTTTGTATATAAAATGAGGCACCTAGCCTTAATTTTGGAATCATTTATAGGAGGATCTATTATATGCTGTGCTGGTTTAGTCTGCTTCATGTTTGGAAGGTAATAATTCAGCAGTATTTCTAGGACTTGGCATTTGGCATGCCATCTGGGGTGGTAAAGATTGCATATGGGAGATGGTATAGTCCCAAGTATTTTGTCTCTCTAACACCCTTCCCACTAAAGGAACTTTCACTTAAAGAAGCAAATTTCACCACAAGTGTAGCATGCTGCCATGAAAAAGAAAGCCAAAGAAATATATTGTACACAGAAATACAGTGTTTTTCTACTTATGCAGTGTTGCTCCTTCATGATACACTTCTAATATGACAAATAAATGTAGACTTAATCACTTAATAGTATTTTTCTGAATTTTTTCCCTTTGCTCTTGCTTATACTTTTCTGCATCACACAAAACTCCTCTCCATTCTTGAGACTTGTACTCCTTTCATGTTTGGAAACTACTCTTATTCTTGTTAATTAAGCATACATGGAGAGCTGTATTTTCAGATAGTCTAAGCTTTTTGATATTGATTGCTAAATTCATGGCAGAAAAGTATTTCAATACCTGTACATATCCAATGTTTTTAAATCAAGCCCAGTGCAGTTTATCTATTTTAATCTTTCTTTGCTGCATCTGACCATTCGGCTCAACTTCAGTTTCTTATAGTTCTTTTCATTAATCATTCCAAAAATCCAGTTTTATGCTTTGATTGTCAGTGTTGCATAGACTAAGACTGTTTCTGTGCTCAAAATTAAACTATTATTTTCATATATGACTGTATCACCTTATTCCACGAGACAATAATACACATGCACCTATAACTTCACTTGTCCTTTTTTTACCCTTTCAAGTTGTGATCATTATCTGCAAGAATTATATTTTATTCCCACATCTTTTCCAGACTGTTAAATCCTCATTCAATATTTGCCTCAAATTATACCATCAATGGTGCCTTGCACTTTTATAATTTATTTATTATCTTATCACATCAGTCTCCACTGTATTTTTCTTTCCTCATAAGGGCATTTAAACCTCCTCCCAATTTATGCCATGAGTAAATGTTGTCAATGAGTTGATGCATTCCTCTTTCCAAATCAGGAATGAAGATTTTAAACAAGCCTTGATTTACTACCAGCACTGCAACAAATGACTATGTATCTCCCTTCAATTTGATTCATCAATATTCTTTGTTTATGGCCTTTGAGCTAATCTTCAATCCATGTGACAGTCCACATATTTGTCAATTTGAATTAATTGCATGAGCTTGCATGGATGCTATACCAAATGCTTCACTCAAGTCAAAGCATATTAGGTCTGCCATTTTCCTCTCATTTGTTTATTTGGTAATGCTATCAGAAGAAGTAATCAAATTTGTCTGATAAGATTTATTTTCATAAATCATGCTGCATACTTCTCGTGGTTATTTTGTCCTCCATCATCTGTTCTGTGCCCGTAAGGGCTGGTTCTTCTGCACATTGACTCTGATTTTACTATTTATTCTTCAAAAAGGAAACTCACTGACCAACTACGTTAGAGATCTATTTCAGCACTAATCAGCAACAACCTTTTATATTTATTTCAGTGAATTTTAGGTAACATCATTGCACCAAAGGTTGTGTTATTTCTCCCAAGTATTATGTGGGGTGTATTGTGGGTTAAAGAAAACCAGCAAAACTAGTAGAATCAAGAGACAAAGAACATCGTGTCCCTTTTGTGAATTACAGAAAATACATCAGCTATTTCCAGCTAACAGACTCCTAGCATTTGAAAGGTTCATTGCCCAGGAAATAAAATCACAATCATTTCAAATACCGAGGGGTGTTCACAGCCACTGCTTTTGCAGTTGCCTCCCTTTTACCTGACATAGCAGAGATTAAACAAGAGACCTCCAACATGGAAATAGATTAAACAAGATACTTTATAAAGCCACACTCCATAGTTAGAACTGTTAACATAATTACAACTTGTGCATTTTGATTTTCAATACACAGCACTTACTTACAGGGAGACGTCTTCACTCTTACTTTGGCAATGCTACAACTATCCTATTTCTTAGACAACAGAGAATCTGAAAATCACAACTAATGTCCCAGTAAAATTTTATGTTCTCTGCACAAAAGTCTTATGGTCACTGGTCTGGTTGAATGAGTCTTGGGCATTTTGGATTGTTTTTGCTGGATTTCATTTTCTGTTTGTCTCAGAATAGCAGTCACCAGACAGGGCCCTTCAGTAGCCCACCAACTCCACAGGTTCTTAAAACATATCCATTCCCAGTGCCACACTTCTGCCCCTACCATGTATCTTCCAGCTCTGTCCTTCACAAATACATATTTATTTCTACAATGAGTTTCTAGTTCTCACTGGTTTTCAGTTTTCCTCTTAGGAGAGACAGATGAGAAGAGAGGCAGGTATTCTGGGAATAATCTTGTCTAGCTTCAGATATCTAAAGGACAGGTGATGAAACCCAAATTTCCACTCTAAGCTGCCTTATTGCCAGAAGTTCTTCCAGTTTCTGGCAGATGATGTGATCTGTCCCAGAGGCCTATTTTGTAATAAAATAAATTCTGACTAGAATTCAACATATCCGAAAGATTATATCTATCCATTTCACTACAGTGATGCAGAGGAACAATGAGGACAATGAACTACATTTTAGATGCCAAAGTTATGGTGCATGAATCCTACACAATGCCTCATAAAGACACATAAAAATAATGTCATAAAATAAACTGATAAAGGTCTCTGTGTCTCAGAAGAGCAGCTCCGAGTAAATGATCTCAGCTGAGTGTAAGTCTCAAATGACAACATTTGCCAGCTGCACAAATTCTGTGGATATGTCATTAAGGGATGATGCTATCAAATTATCTATCTTGTGGTATAAATAGCCATACCTTTATCTGTTCCACTAGGTCTCTATTGATTAATACTTGCTGAGTAGTGATTTGCCTGTTTCAAATGTGGTAATGATCTTTATTAATAACATTATTTCTTGTTTTGGAACATAGTTTTTTTGCTCCTTTTTTTGTTGATTAAAAAATCAATTTCATGATTTAACCTAAAATCGCATTAAATGGCAACGCACTTAAAGACTTTTAAAAATAATTCATAAATCTGTGGGTTTTCTTTTCCTCTCTAAAGCCTAAACATACATGCTGAAACAGTTTGGTTGTCCACAGTTTATCCTGAAAGTGGCTTTGTGGAACTACAAAACTTCTCACCCTTCCTTCCTCAGTCGTCTTCCCTGGTTTTCTTTTCTGTCCAAAAGGGACTTATTGTACCTGTCTAGCTTTTAGCTCTGAAAATGTATGGGCCAATCTAAAATATATTGGCCTTTCCCCCGAAACAACAATTGACACAATGTAGTCCAGGGTTACTTACATAGAAGTGAGAGTTTCGTAGTGATCCATGACCTTGTAAGGCTCATTATTAGATAGATACCAATTTGTCATGCTGCGCCTAGCTATCAGCTTTTCTAGTCACTCACTTCATGCTTCTAGTGGCAAATTATATTTGACTTTCAATTTAAAATCCAGGGTACTTTAATGTAAAACCTCAGTATAATAATGGTGATGAAGCAGCAGGGCATGCAATTTGACAGAATGGATTTTTCTAGTTTATTGTGGCAGACTCCCCTCCCCCAACCACAAAGATAAGAAAAGAAGGAAAGAAAGAAGAAAGAGAAAAAAGAAAGAAAGAAAAAAAGAAAGTCAGCAACACAGTCTTGAAACCCTGGAGGAAGCTGGGAAGACTGTAGCTACAGCAGCAGGCTGTCATTTAAAAATGGAGGCTCTACTGTTGTTCCCTGAGCAGAACTTAAAATATATTAGATGCATCATGACAAGCTATAATTCATGAATTCATGAATGAAGATTTAATTCCTTTTTAATGATAAAAAAAGCTCCAACTTCTTTGGCTGAGTTACTGAACTTAATATATGTTACACAGTTCCTGTCAGACATAAGTAATGCTGATCTCTTTTGTCTTGATGCCAAGCACCTACTATTAAAGGTGTCATAGGCATGAAAACCCTGATACAAGGGATGCATTACTTCAGTACTTTTTAATGAGGATTTGCTTTTTAACAATGCCTTGAACAGGATACTGGGGAGGTGAAATTTCTCACTTCAAGCAAAATTATTGTGGTTTGGGATTTATATTTTTACTATAGGAATATCTCATGATGTGAATTCTGACTGGGCAGCATGGAACATTATGGAACATGTTTAATTGACTTTTTTTTTTCTCCTTTCTTTTTCTACACATAGCAAAATCATGTGCATTTAATATCTGAGCTTCATTTTGAAAATAATTCAGTTCATCAAATTTGGTCACCTAGAAATTAAGTAACCCTGTAAAGCTAATTCTCTAAACCCTTTGAAGAGTCAACAGAAAAGCAATAACTCTAAAAATAGCTCAACCTATGTATTTTAGAGTGGCATTCATCCCAAGGAACCTCAGGCTTTTAATAATCGTGTATTGAAGCTCTAGCAGTACCTCAAAGCGTCCTTCTTAGTAAACAGCTAGAAATATGCATTTTTAGAAGATGAATCATCTGATTTACCTTACAGACATACTTTAGGATAAAATTAATTGCCCTTTAGGCATATTTCTTGCTCTCTAGCACGGAAAATATTGAGTCCTTTGATCAGACTTGCACATCCAGCTTCAAGTCATACAGGTTAGATATAGGTGTTTCCTTACACTTCAGCTCTCAAAATAAACTGAATGATCTCTCAGACAAGAAATGTCTCTCCTGTGAATATCAAAGATTTGCTCTGGATGATTAAGTTTCAGATAAAGAAGGTTGTTGAAAGCAAGATTTCATTCTAAAAACTCACCCATGTAATTTCTGGGTATAAAATGGCACAGAGCAAAGATTTTGCCAGGCCTCAGTCTTTAACTGCTGGACTCAAGAATATTCACAATGAAGTAGTAAAACTTTGGTTTGTCGGTGAAATTTTGTTTCTGAGTTACTATGTAGTACACCAGATTGAGGTGTGTCATTAAGGTTGGAAAGGACCTTAAAGAGCATCAAGTCAACCATAAACCTCTCACTGCCAAGTCCAGTACTAAGCCATGTCCCAAAATACCACATCTACATGACTTTTAAGCACCTGCAGTGATGGTAACTCCACCACTTTCCTAGGCAGCCTGTTCTAATGCTTTATAATCCTTGCTGTGAACAAACTTTTCCTAATGTCCAATCTAAATCTCCCCTGATCTAATTTGCTAACTCTAACTCTTTAATTTGCTGGTAAGTTGAAACCCTGAATTTACAGAATATTTCATCTGCCTCTTCATCCATGTTGGGTGGGCTATAAGAGACTCCCACCAAGATATCTGCCTTGTTGGCATTATCCCTGATTGTGACACATAAACACTCGACCCTCTCATCACCATCATCAAGCTCTAGAGAGTCAAAACACTCCCCCACACCCAGGGCTCTCCCTTCTTGCTTATCCCTTCTGAAGTTAACAGCCATCCATTGCAGCACTCCAGCTTTCTGAGTCACCCCTCCACGATGCTGTGATCATGACTGTATCACTGTTTTCCTGCTGCTCAGTGGCATCCATTTCCTTCTGCTTGCTATGTGCTTTGGTGTAGATGTACTTCAGTAAAGCTATTGATCCTGCCACAGTTTTGGGGGGAAAAACCTTAATTCTTACATGGCATTCTCAGGCACTTCCACGGTTTCTAACAATGGTAGTAAAAGCATTTATTTCCTAGAAAATAGTAACACTGACACTCCAAAAGAACAAACAAAATAGCTTTATTTTTTAACCAGGCAGCTGCAGCTGAAAGGAAAGGAGAGTAAAAGCAAAATTCAGAAGGAGCACACTAAATGTACAATTTAATCATCTAAACAGGGCTATTTTCTGTTGCTTTAAGTTCCAAAAAGTATCATTTCCACCCTTTAGGTTCCATCAAAGAGATATGGATCTGCCATCTGTGACAAATTCACAGCCTATGTGGATATTCCAGATAATAAAAACTGTCAGTGGTACTAAGAGCCTCCATATGAGCAACTGAATCCCATCCTGTGTGTCTACATCTCAGCTAGTCATCCTATGTTTCCTTTACAGTTATGAGGCACTCGTAGAGAATCATTCATTTGAGCAATCTCAGATGTCTAGTGTGGAATGAGGTGCTTCATGCAGTACACAACTAGTTTTCTTCACTGACTCTAAATGAAGTCCAGGGTTTCTCTTTTAAACATCTCCACTGTAGATACATCTATTTAATCAGACAACTCTCGTCCTTAATGCAACATATCAAGCTCTTCTGATTTTTCAGAAAGGAAAAACACAGGACTGAAATCATCACAGCTTCAGTCTGTTTCCATAACATAATCCACAAAACACCCCAAACCACCACAACTAAGAACCTTGAGTAAAAGGGATCAAAAGCCTTGAACCCATTGTGTGCCACTAATGCCACAGGACCTTCCTGTAAGAGCGAGTGTAATTGTTGACAATATCCAGATGACAGGTGTGGACCACAATCCACCCTACAGAGGAGAAGGAAAACCTCCCAGGCTTGGTCTGGAACAAGGCTAAATTTTCTTAGCTAAGTGGTTCCAAGTGCATGTAAATCTATGCTGTTGGAGCCAGGAATGCCAATGGATTATGACAATATGAGCAATCTGAGATAGGGCACTTTGTCAACAGCAAAAAAGGTAAGTAGAAAAGGTAGGAGTTTCTTGAGTTTTGGTGGCTTTTTTTTTTTTTTTTTTTGCAGGTAACGACTCACAAAATTGTATGACATAGCTTTATGTAAAGGGTCTTTAAACTAAGTGTTTGTGATCCCAAATCAAGCTATTACATTTATACATGCAAGTTGAAAAGAAATGCTATTGCGGAAACAAGTAACAGACGGCATGACTTGAAAACAGATGTGAGATTTCTAGAAGAAAATTTCTGTTTAAAATAAAATATATTGTTTGGCAATCTCCAACTAGTAAACTACCTTACAGGTCTCAGTAGGGTTGCCACACTTTTTTTGAGCTCACATATCTGTCTGAATAGCAGGACTGTACAAAAATTTTGCCTGAAATTTGTTAATAACGTGCTATTGGATCAAGTGCACCTTATGGCATAGGGGTTGCTTTCATAAAATGGCTTGTCCATTCCAGTACACAGGCACACTCTGTCTTGTTCCTTCCCATATGCTATGGGGTAAGACTGCTAAAGATTACAGACATAAATATGGATCGGTTTTTATTTCATGTTTATTTTGGATTAGTATGCAAAACATTTTCTGTGTTACATCCACTTTCCTAGTAGCTCAAAATTTTTCACAATGCCGCCTGGTGAGTTGCCTGGTTACATTTTGTTCCTGTTGTCTTTTTTTCCAAGCATTAGCTGAGCAATTAATGAACAAATCAAATAAATTGAAGCTGCTGTATTTTCCTCTAGATGCAAATGTGAAGGATAATTTTTAAAGTACTTTTATATATCTCCTACATCCTCTAGGGAGGAAGTACAGGCTTCAAGTTCTAAATTACTCATTCCTGCTGGCATCAGATGTATGCCCCAAGGAGTTCATTTTCTGCTCAACAGACAAGGATTTAACTACGTAAATTCATTTCTAAATAGAAAATAATGTAATATAACACTTTCCAGATAATCTCTCACAGGTGCTTTAGCACCCATAAGGGAAAGAGCCAAAAAGGCTCAAAGAATTGATACCTTCTTTCCCATGCAGATTATCTATGGGGCTGAATTTTCCCCCACTGGCTTAAGAATTTTACTAGTGAAGGATGCTTAATCCTAAATTAGATCAAACAAGCCTTGGCATGAGTCAGGGCATTCATATAAAGTTCTTCTCCAATTTACTTCAAGTCTCCCTGTCTCCATGTAGCAGTATAGCTTCAAATTCTAGCTGGCTCACAACAGCAGGTTTCATCCTAGTATCCAGGGGTCCTAGAATTGGAACTGAATAGGGAAATTTCACAATTTTAAAATATATTGCTACCCTATTTGGAGATAACAATTTAGAAATATAAACTAACTATGCCATAAAAATTAAGCCATTGAAAGTAACTCAGATGTGTTTTCATAAACAGTCTCCAGCCCCACATCCCCCAAGCCATGCTCTTAATACCAGATTTCCTTTTCTTCCAAAAACAGAACTTGTAAGAGCAGCCCCAGGAGGAGAGCCCCAGATTGTGTGGGAATTTCTGCTTATCTCATCTGCTGTAATTACCAATTTAGGTGACTATATCATGAGACACATCAGAATACAAACAAACAGAAAAAAAAAAAAAAAGTCTGACAAGTCAACCAGGCTCATCAAGACATAATGGAAGAGAAAAGGGAAAAAGAGTAAAAAAGGTCAGATCCGCCCCTCTACTCACAAGCTCCTGAGACTGCTCTTGAAGAAATGAATAGATGCAACCAATGAGATGAACCCTGCTGCTCTACATAAAGCAGATGTTTAACTATTTTCTTGGTGTTAGAATGTATGCACCCATTTGACTGCAATGATGATTAAATTCATCCTGAGTTATTCTGTCACAGGAGGACAATTGCATCTTATGATTAGTTTCTAGCTCCATTTAGTGCAGTGAGAAGCTTGTAAACTAACATGATGGGCCCCAGTCTTGTAATAACCCAGCTATGAGGATAACTGTTTGCAGGTAACCAAGAGTGTCAGCTTTAGTGTGAATTCACTCCATGACTGCATGATTTCCCTCAGCATGATTTCCTGCAAGCAAGGAAATGTTGACATTTAGTTAGGATTCTGCTAGCTATAAAATACTATGATCTTTGGTTTTGTTACAGGAACACTCAGTTTTGCCAACATCATCGTCATTCTAAAATATTTTCAATAAATTACTCTTACTCTGTAAGAACTTTGTAATTTCTTCCCCAAGGAGCTACATACTTCCTGAACTGGGCTAACTGAGAAAAAAAGATGGATCTTGATTGCAATAATCTTTCACCTGCACTTCACTAGAGATAAACCACATTCAACATTTCAAAAGAATTTATATGGTCTGGATCAAGAACTAAAGATATTTTCCATCTACAATTCCCAGGGAAGAAAAGAAAGATCAGGATTAGACCTAAGCATGAGATTGAGGAGACTTTTAAGATTGGGAAAAACCCAAAAAGTGAAATTTTGCAGGTGGTGTATGTCCAGTGCTGTCTGGAGTCAGCATCTCACTGACTACGGATAAAAAATGGACAACTGAGTGCAGGTGACTACCCCTGGAGTGAATTACACCCTGAAAACTAGACAAGATGATTCCCACTTCAAATATTACATTTAACTGCAGTTAATTTCTCCCTTTTTTCTGTATTTAAAGCCAGGGTAGCTAATAAAAGACTAGATAATATAAAGTAACTTTCCCATTTAAGACATTTTTACTGCATTGTATTGAAATTTTAGGCTAGAAAATCTTCTTGAGTCTAACTTTCTCAGAATAGTGCATTTCCAGAATGCCCTCAGTTTCTCCAACTGACAGTACTTTCAGTCCCTCTGTCTGACTGCAGCATCAGTTCCAAGACAGGGTCCAGCAGTGCAAGAATTCAACAAATACTATCTCAACTGATTTCATACAGTCCATTGAGCGGCTACACAAAACCAGCAGATTTCACATCAATATTGCCATCATAGTGTGACCAGACTCAGAGGGCTAGGCAGATATTCTTTACTTGTAGCATAAACATTTACACAAAGTGCAATCTACAATCCAGAGTAGTTAAATGACCACAGCATTATATTTAAATCCACCCTCAGATCCTCAGTGGAATCTTGCTGCTGGCACTGCTTTTCTGCATGTTGGGTGGTATTACCACCATAATGTTATTTCAAGCCATCAGAACAAAAAAGTGACCAGAATGACCAGTGTTCAGGTCATGTCTCAAAACCACCTGATTACACAGAAAATATATTCAAAATTAAAGGAAACTATTATATGGACTGTATTCTGGCTGAAAAGAAGGAGAAAAACTGCAGTCAAACCTGTCATTCCTGATTTTTTTTTTTTTATTTCCAAATAAGATATGCAGGTTAGTTTAGTTGCAGCTAGCTTTTATCAAAAACTTTGCCTCATGGCTTTTTATATGGATTCACACACTGTTAAACAATTCAGTGCAAAGCAAATGGAAAGATTAATTTTGTGATGTGGCACCAAAAGAAACAATTTAGAGCAAGGATTAGGGATTGGACCATCTCAGCAAAACTTCTGGAACAAATCCATTATAACTACAGAACGTTTCACAATGCCTGTATCAGTGATCACAGGAAAGATGGACTTTTTTAGCAGAATTGAGAAAATCCATAAAAACAGATTTTCTTTCCCCTATTTTTCCAAAAGAAATGAGAAGGAGAGAGGTTTTATAGAACTGACAAAAAATATTGTTGAAAATAGAACAACTGGAAATTCTGAGTCAGATACTACTAATGAGACATTAGACTGGTAGATTGGAATTCATACATTAATATAGAGCACAGCTAACAACCCAGTGGTCATAATATAGCCATCAGGCCAGGATATTTTGGCAGCATGCATGTCATTCTATATGCCTCTAAATCTGGTTTATTTTCTTTAATATTAAAACAAATTCAATCTGTAAGAAATCCATGTCTCCTTTTTCTTCATGCTCATGCATACATTGCAAAGGTTATTTTTATTAAGGCAGAATAGAGCTAAAAAATCAGCTAAAAGCAGCAATGATAATTTCTACCTCTTTCAGATACACATTCACAGAGGAACTGTTTCAACTAATGGCTACTTATGTCCTGTGCCCTCTTATACACCAGTTGTTAATAAATCATGTTATCAGTTGCACAGCTCCATTGCAGACTTTTTCCTCCCTCCTGATAATTCCTTTCTGCCTTCCTTAGCTACCTACTGGTCAGCTAAGGTTTGCTTGTTCAGATTTAGTGGTGTGGTATGACTAGGAAATCTCCACACAACCAACCATGATGCATCAGGTTATGAACCTGGACACCCAGCTCTGCAGATAGTGTTTTGAATTAAAGAAAACCTCTTATAGCCAGACCCTTTTTTTTTTTTGTTACAGCAGAATACAAAGTAAGACAGCCCTAACCTTAACAGTAAAAACCCCATGCAAATAATTTCACCATCCCATTAGCTCTAGGATGAATTGATCTCAGTTTTTCATGGTATACACCTGATAGTGTCTAGTCACCGTTATTTTGGTGTGTCATGGCAGGGTGTCACCCAAAATAACAGTTTAAGCATAAAGTCATATTTATCTCATCTAACTTCAACACCAGCACCTACAACAGGAGCATAATTTTCCCATGTATTCAAAAGACATGAGCAATTCTAAATTATCATTACAGTGCAAGTCCATGAGTTTAAGGTCACCCTCAACATTTCTAAGAGAAAATGTGAAATGCCCCCAAATACTAGACTATATTAGCAACTGCAGCAAAAAAATATCTGAGAGTGACAATTTCATATTATTTTGTATTCAATTTTTTTTTCTAAAATAAAACAAAAGGATAATAACTTAAAAACAAACATCAAAATTTTGCAAATTAATGCTATGAATTAAAAGTCCTCCTAGTTTTTCATAGCATGCCTTCATATTTTTTGATGACTTAATTTTCATGCCTTCATGCTGATTGCTTCTAAAACACCTGGTAAACAGGATGTATTATATTCCATTCCCTTTTATAAGAACTTAAAGTCTGAGCAATTTAATCTCAGAGCAGAAGAATCACCCCAGTACTACTCATTGCTGGTGAAGATTAATTTTTACTAGCCACTTAGAGGGCTAAGGAGTGCATTACAACGAACACTATTATTCAAGTTCAGCAGAACAAAATCCATCATTTCTGAACAGGGGAAGATGATTTTTATTAGAGCAATTCACACAGGTCTATAATTCAGTGCCATACACCATCGCTACTTATTCATTTTCCATTGCAAATTTTATCTTGTCCAAGAAGCAAAAAGTTCATTAGTTTGCTCAAAGCAGTTCTTAATAAGTGTGCTAATTGAGAGTACATAAATGAATTGCAGTAGCTTCTTATGTTTTTTCTTGAGAAGGGATATGAATTTGTCTTCTTTGTATGTTTAATTCTAGTAAGGCTTTATTTACAAAACAGGAGAGCAACTGTTGTACCTATTGTGCTCAGAGAGGTTAAAGTAATAAAAAATACATCACATAAACGTTTTGTGAAGGGTATTGAAAAATTAGACTGAAAGATATTAACATTCCTTCTGTCTTTAATTGTTGAATGAGGGGAAGAAGGGTTCAATCCTATTAGGAAACATTCTCTGTTGTGCCACAGACCCTAAAAATACTTAATGCAACACATGGCAACACACTTTCTATTTCTTACCCTGATTCAGCAGGCTCCTCAAGTATCAGCCTCATTCTAAATGTCTGGATAGTGCCACAGAAAACAAATTATCTTCCTAAAGTGGGAGCCTTCATTCCTATATAGAACAGCCAAACAAATTTGACTAAGTATGAACTTTTAAAAAGCCATTTGCTTCTAAAACCTCCATATTGTTATTCTAATGGCTAAATCTATCTTCATGGATTTATGCTGAAGTTTGTCCATTATTAAAAATAAAGAGCTTTGCTTTTCAGTCAGGCAGTACATACCCTCTCCTTATTAGCAAGTCTTTTTAACAAAGCAGGTTTTGAAATACCAACTTCTCCCTGGAAGTCTGCTCTGAAAATATATTCAAAGATACATGATGAAATGCATGTTTCTTTTCACAGACCCTGCTTGGAAAAACAATGTTTCTTCAGTCTGAGGTAGGAATCGAAGAAACCTGAGTCCATAATTTAATTGGTTCAATTTTTTTATGAAAATGAAGCAGAGGAAAGGGATAAAGAATTCCTTCATACGATGGAAATCATTTTAGTAAGCACAAAAACAGTGCTTCATGCCCCCTTGATTCAAGAGTAAATTTCTCTCCCCAGCAGAAATAGCTGATACCAAATTAATTCTGACCTTACTTGCATCAGACTGATCCCTTAGAAACTTCTGAGTTTCAAACACCAAAAAATGTGAAAACATTCTATCTCTGACATAAATATAGCAGTAGAAAGCAAGATCCTGATTTCTTTTCATTCAGCATAGCTGCTATGGCCAGAAAGTGAAAGGGAAGCTGTTTTACACTGGCCTTTACCAGAACATTCCCAAGGAGTTGTCACTGTTCAGCATCCAGCTTCAGTCACAGCAGATGATAGGGAAAGCCCCTGAGGACAAGCCTGGGAACAAGGAAAATGCTGTTGAGACAAGGAGGCCCAGAACTGCAGACTTTGAAGTTGTTCCCATTTATCTTTCAAATCACTTTTGTTAATCTCCATTCTGTCGTGTTGTTTTTAATTCAATCTCCACTTACATGTCAGGCTCTAAATGTAAAGAATATATATACACCAGGCCAGTGCAAGCTCTCAAGGAAAGCAGGACCCAAAGAGGCACAACAGCCTTCTAGAAGAGATTCATCTAAATAACTGTGTGTAGAAAATAAAGAAGTAAAGAAAAAGAAGCATTAGCAATCACTTTCCCAGCCACTGATTCTATATCAATATTAGTGATTACCAGGCAATTTTCAGTTTCAATCAAACACTCAGTGCTAGACTCTCATTACTATCTCATGAACAAAACAGGTCTCAAGTTTTACAAATTTGTTCTTGAAATGTCATAAAGACCTTCTGACTCCACTTAGATTAGAGGTAGTTTCAGTAGGCCAGATTCTGATAATTTCATTCTCTATTGCTGAAAAATGCTTGGCAATAAATCCTGCCAAAACTTGCATTCAAATACAAGGAAAAAGGTAAAAAATGCAGCCCATGCTCTTACAGTCAGCATTAGAAATAGGAAAATGTGAGTATTTAAGTTTTATCCCAAAATTAATGGTTTTAATCCATGACAGAAATTTTTTGTTGTTTAGGTCGGGTTGGATTAGTTTGGTTGGTTGGTTTGTTTTTTTTTTGGTTTTTGGTTTTTGGTTTTTTTCAGGGTTTTTTTTCATTAGAGCAGAGTCTCATGCTGGGGCAAACATACATTACTCTCTAAGGTGATACAGGAAATATATTCCTAAATATTTTTTATTCTCTCCTGTACTGTACCACATCACACTTTCTATATTTAGAAGTGATTAGATTTATTTACTTTGCACAGCAACTCAACTCAAATGAGTACAGAGCTGAACCTACTCTTGCAAATATCTGTTTACATACCCTGATTTCCATTTAAGTAGTGGCCAATTAAACCTTTGTAAGTAGAAGGAAGCACCCACAGCCTTTGAAATTTGAAGGTAAATATGCAAGGTGCATGAGCATTTCAGGTTATTGCTCTCCAATTACAGCTCGGAGCACATCCTCATTGTCCTTTTGACTATGAAACCTGCCAGTCACATTTGCAAGTACACACATGAATTAAACATATCACCCAAGCATAATGTTTTTGCATCTTAGAATTGGGTCTTAGGGCTGTTCAATCTAATGCATCATAATCATGAAAAGAAGAGCTAACACACTGGTCCAGAACCCACCGGTACTGCAGGCATGGTACAGAAGGATCACCCAAACTGATGGGGCTCCCCAGTGGCATACAGCTGGGAGGTAAGTTCTTGTTGAGTCACATCCAACATCTCTTCATGCACTGGCAATGTCCAGCTGCCCTTGCTGCCCTTGGCATCTGCTGCAAGTTAGTTAAGGCTGTTTGCCTGCATGCCACTCTCATCTACCCAAGGGTATCAGCCAGGCACTCAACCAACCATAGATCAAGGAAGAGATTAGCTTGATTCCTCCTTTTCAGTCCAAATCCTCAGATGCACTTTGTGCTTTCTGACAATGGCAGAAGTACTGAGCCAGAAGCTGAAACTGCAGGGCAATGTAAGCACTGTAGTAAGCCTGTGTGTGAGAGTAGCTGACTGTGGGTCAGTGGGAAACAAAGGCAGGGGATGAGAAAAGGAAAAGGGAACAGAAAAAGGACTCAAAGGACTATGCATAATGCAATGTTTTGGGACAAAAACATGCTGTTGCTTCTCCAAAGCTGCAGCTTTGCTGATGGAGACAGGGGACACACATTGTCCTCAGAGCCCACTGTCAGATTGCTCACTGGAGTTCAAGAGCATCAGTGCTGGCTTGAGTGACAGCACATTGCCTCCTGCTGGGCTGCACACCTCAGCACTGCCTCTGAGCCCAAGCAGTGATGTTATGCACTATCTAGCCCAGAGGTGTTTTGGATTTGGTTTGATTTCCCCCAGACAGGATTAGAAAGATGATATTCAAGGCCACCCGCCTTGAATAGACACCACTGAACCTCACCTCCCTCTTACTGCTATGTCACAGGGGTTGAAGATCTCTTTAGCAATGGGACAAAGAGACAGTAAAGCAGGAAGCCCATATGCTTTTCTTTCAAAGCTATCACTTGCAGAAAAATGTGTTTCAGACTTTGCCTGCTGTGTTCCAAAGACAGGAAACTTAGTTCGCATTTGCAAGTTGTTCAGTGTGGCTTTATAAAAACTTCTCCGACAGAATGAACTGACTCAAAATCAGCTCCTCTTTTGAAAATATAATGCTTTTCATCTGGGATGAAACAAGCGTAGGCTACTTTCAGTCAAAAAGCTAATATAATGCAACACGTAGAGCGTGCACTGCCTTTCTCTGTAAAGTTGTATTTCTGAACAACTACAAAGGAGACATATAAAACCAAATGTGGAAATCTGTCCAACTGCTGAATGGATTGAATTTTTCCCTTGCTCTTTGGTGAGGGTCATCTCTTCCTGCTATTATTAGGATGCCCACTGGGTGCAGAGTACCTGTATAGAAAATGGTATCTGTTGGAATTAATCAGCAATACTTTAGGTGCACTCTGCTTCCTTGCCAAAAATCTAGGAATCAACATTGCTGCCTATTTCCAAATGTCTCCCATGTCCTTATTAAATGTGGCTGTGGCAGCAGAAAGAATATCTCTCTTAAACAGCATATTACAGCATTAAAAAGAGCACATATGTGCTGAGATTGTCAGTCATGCAATTCATTTTGAATAAAGCAAGTTTTCATAAGGGGAAGCAAGGGCAAGATCTGGTGGATTCACTGGCAGTTTTGTTTTAGCAGGGAAAGATGTCTATAGTAGTGACGAAATAAGAAGAAATTTTTAAATTGTTTTTAAATGGTTTTGTGAAACCCATGAGAAAAATAGTTTCTGATGAACAGGATAAATATAATCCTGTGGAAAGTATCCTTTAGCAGCATTAGAGCAGGCAAGGTATTAAAATCTTTCATTTAGGTAACAAGAAAATAAAGCATTCTTCACTACCTGAGATTATTAATCATTTTGATTAAAATTTTACCCACAAAACAGGAAGGATGTTACCAGCATTGTTTCCTCAGGTCCAAAAGCTATTTTTTTGCATGTTTATAGCACTTCTATAAACAAAAGCTGTGTGAAGGCTGATGGCTGAGTAGAGGCTCCTATGGTGTCCTATGGTAGTAGTTATCTTTCCAGGAGGGGAAGGAAGGTTTTTCAACAAGATGTAAGCCATTCTGAATTCTTGGTAGAAGTAATGATGGCCTGCCAGCCCCTTTCCTAGGTCAGCTGAGCCTCAGAAAGCCTGATACCTGGCTTGGTAGCTCACTGCCTCCTCCTTGAAGCTCAGAACCAGTCCTGGCTTGACACTTGTGTAAGACAAACCCCAGATGGCCCCAGTGTGGTGTTGCCCCAGTGGGCTGTGCATGCTCAATGTCACATGTGAACATAAACACCATCTAGCAGCACTCAGACAATGCAGCAAGGCTCAGGCTGCTCCAGAGCTCTCACAGCTTCTGATTCTCAGTAAGGTTCATTTCTGCCCTGCTGACATCAATGCTGCTGCTCTCCCCAGCCAGAGGAATGCCAGTCATGCAACCAGGATGGAGATGCCCACATCCTTCAAAGGCTTTCTGGATAACAAAGGGACAAAGGTCTTGGTGCTGACAAAATACAGAGTGAGAAGAAGGATGAGTTGAAACCTCTAAGAATGTAAGCCAAATCCAAAGTTATAAATAACTAGAAATTACAAACACGATGCAGCTACCTGTTCTTCAGCATGCCAGGGAAACCCACAGGGACACATCTATCCAACAGTAGAGAAATTGTTAGAAGTTGGGTAAAGGAATCTAAACTGCTTTATCACATATGCATATTTTAGGTCTCATTTTTTCTTTTAACTTTCAGTTTTTCCTAGTCTTGATCCCCCCCAGCCTTTCATGCAGTCCTTCCTGTGTTTCTTTGCTGAAGGCAGTCTCCAATGAGATTCACAATGTAACCTGAATCTGTCTTTAATTTATGGTGTTGGACCTTATTTCCCCAAAGGAACTAGTTTAAATATGCTGTCAACTCCATCTTTACATTTCACCCCCTGTGCAATGCATTCCACCTTTAACATGGCTCTGATAGCTGTGTATTTGGGATATGGAAATATCTCGGAGGAAACCAAATGTTTACACAAGTTCACTTGGCTACTGCATAAAATAACTCTCATTTCTCTCTGCCAAATAATCTGTGGGGTGAGAATGGAGTGTTTATTGTACAAATGCAAACCCAAAACATACAAGAGGAAACAATGGTGGAAGTTAATAGAATTTTTCTACAGGAAAGAAAACTCTTTTTTAGTGACTTGCAAATGTAGAAAATAAAACAGTAGAGGCTTATTCCACAACACTTTTTCTGTATATCTGTGCCCTGTGAAAGAGCTCTGCCAAAGCTTTTATTTGAAACATTGGCAGATTAGTAAAACTGTAGTGTGTGTTAGTGCTGCATATTCCTGGCACCACCAGAAATTGTTTCCAGCTCATATGCACAATATGTCATGCTGTGCTGCATGCATATGGAGAATATTGGACATATTTTGGGGTCTTCACTTCCTTTAATCTTCACTCTTGAGCACACATAGATAAGTTGTTCTGTTGTGAAAATATTACGTACTTAATTACCTATTTGAATTTTACTAAGGTGTCTTGGGGATTTGTAATTAATTCTAATTCAAATAATTCTAATTTTAAAGCAATTCTAGGCAATATTTCAGTCATTCTCTATAGACAGATTCTGTATGGATGGCAGATGTCAGATTATTCATGTGCTTAAATCCAGATCTTTCCAGGTCAAAAGTGGAGGGAAATCAAAAAATGTAACATTAGTTATTATGCTCAGTACAGTTTTAACTTGTTTTCAAATGTAAAAACAATTTACACACATAGCAGGAGTTTAAAGTGCTGTTAGTCCAATGATGCTCCACAATTTCTTTTTTTATTACCTCTGTAAGAGTTAATATTCTTCACTGGTCCCTTGCCTATCAATAGGTTTACTAAGTTTCAGAAGTGCCCCTTGGAGGTTTCTAGATGGTGATATCAACTGAGCTAATATTGTACCATCATTGATGAGATGCCAGTAAAAGCATGGACGTATCACTGTTGAATTGTCAAAGAAAAAACCAGCAGAAGACTTGAACCTGAGTTAAGTGCTGCATCATCATTAAACAGAAGCAGCTTATTTTGCTCACTGTTAAGACATGTAACTGGTTTTATGGTACTAGCTTTAGGAATACTTAAGAAAATAATTTTAAAATTTAGTGAAAAATCCTAGGTGAGCTTTATTTTCAGAGAGGTAGGACTTTGATTATAAAATTGAATGGAACTTCTGTATCAGATTTACAGTGGAGGTCACATTTCAGAGTCAATTCTGGAGTGACTACAGTTGGCCATATTTTATGTCCCCAGCAATCCATAAAACATGTCAATGATCTGCTTATAAGACAGTGTCAACTATATAGATATATACATACACAGCTTGTAAGGGAAAATTTCACTGGATCACTTTGGAACTCCACAGAGGATATGTGTATGCTCACAATAGTTGTCAGTTTATGCCAGGGTACATGGTGAACTTCAAACTGAAGTTTCACTGCAAAATGAAGTTTCAGAAGATAAATTGTATAACAAGTTCTTTGCATGCACATGAACAACTAAACAGTCTATTCATACTAGGGTTCATCACATTTGTAATCCATCCTGTAGGGGGTCAGTGCTAAAATTAAATTATACCTGCATACCATTCTCAATCAAATCAGGCTGTGAACTGAAAAATAAAACAATTAAAATTAGAGAAAGGACAGCCTCCCACTGTTTATGATCTCATTTTATTTGTGAGGAGTAGGTGGAAATTCACCCATGGTGAGCATTTGGTTTATGTCAATTTTTTCTTGTTATTACAGCTGGGGCTTATTCTGTGAACTCTTTGCAGCTATTTCTGCTAAAAATAGGTGGATACCAATTTAAACTTCCTGGCGATATTTCAAGTCAAAGTATCATTAGTAGATAGTTATTATGCTGCACTTTATTGTAAGAGATCCTGCCATGAAGCCAATCTATACAAATATAAATAAAGACAGTTAGAATTACCTTCCAAACGGCTCTATTGGAGGTTATTCATGTTGGCTTTAGCAAAACAAGCTATACTATTTGCAAGAAAATTTATTAGTTGTAGGAACACTGAGTTAATGAGACTTTCTACAGCTCCTTATCAAGTTAGACTGTGACACTTAAAGAGAGATTGGGGATCAATTTTGCCTTTTTGCCTCAGTCCTAAGTAAGGGAAACTTGTAGTTCTCCCTTGGTTTCCAAGGAATATAATTTCTCTTTATCACTATTACCCCCTCTGCTATGCAGTCTTGTAATAATCTTCTCAAAATATATTCTCTCACATACAAACCAACAAAAAATTACAATTACACACAAAATTCCTTATCTTCTAATGGCAGAAATAGATGACATGGGAGGTCACGTAATTATGATTTTGTCATCTTTCTCCATGTACTTGCCTAGTCACCCATCACAGGGTTTATATTTTGGCCTTTTAAAATTGTCAGACCCAGTTGCCATAAAAGTTTTCAATAGGAATCCCAGAGTCTTAGGGAAACTGCTTATACCATTTCCACAATCTACATCTCAAACTTATGAGCTGATAATGATATGAGGCTGCAGCTGTTACACAGCTGCTATTTCATACCCATATTAGGAAAGATTTCATCTCTGAAAGGGTTGTCAAGCTTTGGAACAGGCTGCCCAGGGAAGTGGTTGAGTCACCAGCCTTGGAGGTATTTAAAAGATAAAGTTAATATGGCACTTAGGGATATGGCTTAGTGGTAAATTTGGCAATTGCTGGATTTGACTGGATGACCTTAGAGGTCTTCTGCAACCTTGACAATTCTGTAATCTATGATCCTATCTGCTGTTATGTAGGTTATGTGACTTTTGACACCAGTGGAAAATACCAAGATCTTTTTTTGGCTGTGAATCTCAATGGTAAAGATATCTAGCTATTGTCAAAGTCAGTATCACTCTCAAGAGTGCCCAGCAGTGAAATTTTATTGGTGACTAAAGTGTGACCACTGAATGTTGTGCTTCAAGAGGTTAGCTAGGCTAGCTTCAGAGTAAAAGATATATCATTAAGGAAATTATATCCAGTCACATTTTCTGGTCCCAAACACTAGATACAGCAGTGTCTGAAGGGAACACCACCATCTTTGGGAGTTGTCTAGGAAAAGCTAATTGCCCCAAGCCAAAACCTGATAAACAGTATAGAGAATCATTTAGCAGTGCCTGTGCCTTGTGCACTAGACTGCTGGCAGAGCCCCAGCCAGAAAGTTTCTTTATGTACAACACAAGGCATTAGTCCAAGGTTCACTGACCCCACGGAGAAAAAATATGCATTAGCAGTTGGAACCATTACCATAATAACAGATTTGCATTTCTTCTTGGTTATAGTTTTTTAGGCAATATCCCATTGAAATAATTTTAGTGCCTCATAACAATGTTCTTCTAATTCACTTGACTAACTAGACAGCCACCTGTCAAAAATACAGGGGTTTGGTCTAAACTAATTGTTAAGCCTACTTTTTCTCTCCATCAATTCCTTCCTATTTTAACTACAACTTTTTAGCCCGGAAATCATCTCTGGATGTCTATGTCCATCTCTGGCCCCCATTTAGACACTGACTTCCAGACAATTAAAAGTAGCTGAAATGAGAAGAGACATGGGAAAGAAATGGCTCTGAAAAGACAAGAGGGAGAGAATGGAATCAGTCTGGTTGCACAGCTCCAAAATCTAGGCTGTTAGGCTGGTATCCAAGAAAGTCCTTTAAGGGTACAAATGTTTCTTTCTAAAGATCTGAAGGTTAAGAATGCAGATCTAGCATGATTAACTCAGACATTTAAGCAAAATGGTTCAGATATCTTGTTCTGGCAGTGTAACACATAAAGCCAAATTAGATGCCTGGGGATTGAATACATAAAATGCAGGAAATTTACTTATCCAGTTGGGAATTACTGGATTAATTCAGTAAGAAAACTTACTGAAGTGGAGTGACAAAACTGCTGTTTACATTAGATTTGCTCCTTTAATTTAGTTTACTCCTTTAGTCCTAACTATCTGGTTTTTGAAATAACACCTCTGCAAAAATGGCATCTAAAATATATTTTATTCTCTGAGTGCTTGCTTGTTTTCTTTCCTAGAGTGCTCATACCACCCACCCTTAAACTGGGAGACGTGTGTGCTAGGATCTCAACTATGCATGAAAAGCTAATACTACTGTAGACAAAGAGTTTACTCACTCTCCACCATTCACCTAGGTTAGTATGAGATTAGATCCAGGAAGGGTTAGGAGAACAGACATCTGAAGCAGACAGAGAAGCAGAAAACCACTCATGGATCAATAGGAGCCAAACAAAGAAAATTATTGGGGAGAATGTGATTGCATGATTTGCAGAACAAAACAAACAAACAAAAAAAACCCCCCTGTAATTCCTAAGGAATATAGCAAGAAAGATATAACGTTTATTGTGAATGTAGGAGTGTTTTCAATATCTGTTTGGAAAGAGAAGGTTTTTAGACAGTGGCACTGTGGTGAAACAGTGGTATCAATATACAGAGAGAAATGTGCAAAGCAAAAGCAAGAGAAAAGGAGGGTCTAAAATGACCCCCACAGTTACAGAATCCATCAGTGAGTTTTCTTAATAGCACTAGCAGGGACTTAACAACTGACACGGTATCAGAAAAAGAATAAGGAATTCCTTTTATTTCTATTACACTTCAAGGGAGGGAGAACATACAGAAAATCTTAAGGAAGACAATGCAGGCAAGTTTGATGAAAAGAGAGATGGCAATGAAGGTGTTGATATGAGAGGGACTGATATAAAAATAGCAAATTAAATTCTGTCTTCATCTGGTTTCTTAAAGAGATATTAGACTTTAACAAAATCCTGCATCTAATAAAGGAAGGAAGAGTGTGCTCTTTTCCACAGATGGTGGAAAAGCAGCAAGAGAAAGTAAGCGGGAAACCAACAGTGAATATCAAAATATCCTACTAAAGGATAGAATAACACAAAGGAAAATGTGATCTGAAATGTAATGAAGCTTTAGAAAGAATGTGAGGAATGGGGACAAAAAAGGGAGGTCAAAGCAGTCATACTTAATCTTCTTTTTTGAAACAGTAATTAAGAAATCACATGGAGAAGGTGAAAGGCTGGAAAACAGAAGTGTTTTAAGAAGGTGTCAAAGGCTGTAATTAAGCTAAGCACAAAGGTAGGCATATAAGTTGGTTTCATTATATTCCGGTTACAGGGAGTGGCAAGGCAATTGAATTTTTTTATTACCCTACTAACAACACATTTTGCTTTTTAAATTTAAGAAGTAATAGTAAATCCACTGAATTTATTCTGCTCTTTCTAGTGCAGAGCACATCATATTTACATAAATATATTCAGATGATTTAGCCAAATCTGTCAGGCAGATGATATGCTAATACTTCAGTCTTCTAAAACTTTGTATGGTTGTGATGCTACAGCTTACATACCTACAGTTATCATTTAATACTGATAAAATGGAGTATAAGAACTCCCAAACTTGAATTTTTACTCCTTTTACTTCACTAAGTAACTGTGTACAATTGAAAGTTACTGGACCAGGTGAAAAACAGAAGGGACTCGTGACATTTGTACCAAAATGAGATTTCAAAAGACAGATGATATGTGAGTCAATATAGGCAGGTGGCCATAACAACCCCAAACCCATGGATGAAATGAAAGGAATAAATTTATTTAATTACCTTGCTAACTGGAGAATCCCCAGAGAAACACCTGGGCAGCAGAGACTCATGAGGAGGGGAGCAGACAACATGAGGCTCCTGGCAGACTCTGGGGCTGCTGCTTGCACACATTTACCAAGGGCCTACACACACATAATTTGCCACCATGCTCTGATCTCCTCTGTGCTTTTTATGATCTTTGATCACTCTCCCAACAGGGAGCTCAAACACCTCCATGAGAGCACCTCCAAGTCTCTGTAATTACCTGTGTTATCTCTAGACAGGAACTCTACTTCACAAAACAGAGGATAAACAGCAGTAGCCAAAATACAATGGGTTTCCTACACTCTTACTCTCCAGGCTTCAGCATTCCCAGCTGCAAGGTCATGAGCTAATCCACCACCCTCCTCACCATTCTTCCACTTTTAACCATTTCTCCCCAACAGATAAAGTATGATTTTTAAGAAAATGGAAAAGTCTGAAGAATACTGAAAATGTATTTCATTTTGCAGATGATTGACATAAACCAAAAGAATGTGTCCCACAATTAAGGATGTCCCAGACATACTGTTATGAGCAAATCATATTCATGGAAGGTGTTGCAAGAGAAACTTATTTGTTCAGCTCCACCCCAAGTCTCATAGACTTCAGTCACTTGAAAGATATTCCAGCTGACAGATGTGAAGATGTGACAGCTTTGCCTTGGGTATTCTTTATACATTACCTGCCTGAACCCTTGGAAATCTGGTATGAAGAGGCCAAATTTTGCAAGAGACTAAAGCAAAATAAAAACACAATCTCTCCAACTTAAAAAAAACACCCTGTTAATTTCAGAGTGATGTTACACCTTAACTTCCAAATACTTCTTGCCACAGAGTTTCAATAACTGGATGACCCTCCTTCCAATAATTCTGCTTGCTATCACTCAGTTTTGTCAAAATGAAATTACCAGATTTATGCTTTTTTTCCCTTTTCTTTCTGCAAGCACCTGTCATTAATGACTTTTTCACTCTTGACAAAGTTGATACATAAGTTACTTTTAAGGAACTGCAAATCTGCATGTGGTTATTTGGCAACATAATCAACTTGTGTTTATATTTTAGAGACCAAAATAATGGGCAATGAATTCTACTGCCGCAGGCAGTCTAAACTTCTCTAATACACCTCTATTTCTGCATTAGTTTAGGGTGAAACACAACCAAATCTCTTCCAAACAAAAGGTGTTTCTGTCAGTGGACTGTTTCACTGAGATAAGAATAAAGGAAAAATAAGTCTTTATGCTTTTAGCACAGATTGTTTACCTTGTGATAGATGTAGGCAAGCCTATCATTGGGGAAAGTTGCATTTCAGTTGACATGACTGAAAATATATTAAATCTCTTTTTTTTTTTTTTTTTTTTTTTTTTTTTTAATGCAAGCTATGACCAGAATTAACTCTTTCAGTTAAGACCTGTTTTAATGCATTGGCCTGGCTTTTTCTCTTGATTGATTGTGTCTTTTTCAAAAAACAAAAACAAAAAACTCCAAACATATCTGTACCTGTTAAATGCAGTCTCTTTGCTGCCCACTCAGTAGCAGATTTTTGCAATTACCCAGTTATTTCACTGACAGTTAAAGCCACAGGGCATAGCTGCCATTTACTTTATTGAGACCAGGATCTGAACTGCTTTGTCTGGACAGATCCAGCCTGGAATCTTGTGTGATGCCTCTGTTATTCACCTTTCACTTCCAAATACCACAATTCCCTCCAAAGGATGCAGGCACACTCCTGGGAGCTTCTGCTATTCCCAAGCACAAGCAGTATGTTTAGAACCATTTCTGTAGAAAATAAGGATAATCCATGCTTGGAAGGTCATGCAACTCTTAGGCTTCCAAATTCAGAGATCTCAGACTTAAAGTTTAGTGCTAAATCCTGCAAACATACTTAGAATTTTACATCCGTCAGTTCTGTTGGCTTCAGTGGCTTTACTGTTCTTAAGTTAAGCATATCAATGTGGCTTTATGCAGTCAGGGTTTAAAGAGATGAAGTGAAATTGAAAAATTTGGGAAGATGAAAGGAAGCATAGGCTCTTAGTAAAATGTGTAAGTACATAGGTGTCCATTCGGATTTTTTTGAGTGAGCATGCACAAATGCACAAGTGCCGAATTAAATGTGTCACTCCATGATCCAGCCCCAACAGCCAGCCTGCCTCCTCTAACTGCTAACAGGAGCAGTTTCAGGAAAAATCCAACTCATCCTCTGTGCCTCTTGACCAGTAATGCTCACAAGGTGTGGACATTTCAGAAAATGTAGCTTTAAAACTCTACCAAGTCACTCTTGATTTTTCTCAGGGATGTAGAATCAAGCAGATGGCATGTTCCCAACACACAGGCTAATCCCACTGCTTAAATTCAAATATTTGCTCAAATATAGCACTAGAATTCATCTGATGAACTCTAGGAGAATTTAAAAATAATAGGACAATGTATTTTCCTAGCCCTTTGCAAAGGTTTTATGTATTGCTGATGATGATTCCTAAAAAGCAACAGCATACAAGCTAGTAATGGAAATACTGGGGTCAACAGTAAGAGTGTGGTGGGCTTGCAAGAAAAGAATAACAGTGTTTTTAAAGGTATAGGAATATGTCCATCATGTAAAATATTCCTCTTTCATTTCACAGAAGACTCAAATATCAGACTGCAACAGCTTTAAGAAAATTCCTGTCTTTTATAGGGCATTTGACAAAGCATGGATTAATGAAGCTAGGAACCCATCCAGTGATTTACAACTACAGCTAGAACAGAGATAAAGAGAAGAAAGACAAAAGGTTTACATCAAAACCTTTATTGTCAGACTGAAAGCAAGTCTGGAAGTTTTAGAAATACAAGGAATTGTTTTCTCTCTCTGTAGGCAAATTCGCTATTATGATTTGGAGAGCACTTTGCAAAGTCAACACACAATGTCAATTCAGCTTTCTATTTCCAGGCTTTATCTGAAGTACATATTCAATAAGGCAAAACTGATTTTCCACTGATTTTTGCAGATGGTTTTTCTTTACTAAGGCACTAGAAATTGTACTATGCTAATTACTTGGATCCTAAATTATCATTACACTAAGCACTAGAGCTACTATATCACTAGACTTGTTTTGTGGCTCTCTGACACCATTGCATGACAGATTGATTCATTTTCATGTGGTTTTGAGATTATGTCATATGTAATACAATTTAATGCATTTTAGTTCACTTAAAATATGTTTAACATCATTAAAAATGAAAAGAGGGGCAGTTTGCCTCAGAGGTTTCTCATGTTTGTGGCCTGCCAGGACACTTCTTCCAGTATCTTGCAATTGCCCATATTGTAGTGTGTATGCTGTCCACTATATATATTTCTTCAGCAGAACATGGGCCAGAGAAAATCCTGTCTCTAATAAAATATCTGGTCCCCATGCAAAATGATGGAAGAGTAAGCTTCTGTTTATAGAGAAAATATTGGCTTCCCAGTCAACCATCTGCTGTATAGTGGGAATGGTCTGAGCATCTTTCTCAGTTGGAACATTTGGAAAATGAATATACTGTTGCTACAGCTCAGGCTGTTGGCCATGATGTTTGTGGTAATGTTGTTGATTTACCAGATGTCCTGCAAATTCCTGGTGTGGTAGTGTTTCCTGCTCCTACTGAAGTCTTCATTACGTGATGGGTTTATGATTGCAGTCATTTCTCACAGAGTAGGAGAGAGCTGTGAACTGTGTCCAAGAACAGCATGGAATCCATCATCCGCTCAACATTCAGTTTGCAAATCAAAATCTATACCAACATGTTGCTTCTAGATCTCTAGAAATTACATGGGAATACATGTAACAACATGAGTAATACCACTGGCATATTTTGCCATTTCCCTAAATCACTCAATGCCTAACACAGGTGCTTGCACATCTGTCTTCATGTATGCACACACATTCCTTTTCCCTATTTTCCACCTACCAGGCAGGAATACAAATGGGAGTACTGAATGCTCTGTTCACTCATTATGCCCAAGAAGTGTATCAGAGGTTTGAATAAGGATGTTTCACCACTCCACTCCTGCTCTGTTACAGTAGATTAATGAAGATAATGCATGATGTACAGCTGAGCACCTAGGCTTTGACTTCAGAAATTAACTCATCTCTTCTACTTTCAGAATGAATAAGCACATGTATTGCTTTCTCTATTCTGTTTCACGTTGCAATAAGATACCTATTGGCATTACCTATGCATTAATGGGCTCTGAGTAACCTAGTCTAATGGAAGGTGTTGAAATTAGAGGATCTCTGATTTAAGGTCCTTTCCAAGCCAAACCATTCTATGATTCTGTATAGGTATCTGTAGAGGAAAAGCATAATGGAGGCCAAGGCAGATACACACAGGAAAAAAGTCTATTTTGATCTTAATATCTTCACTGTTCTTGTTTTCTTGGCATGAACGTTGCTTAGTCAGCACACTTTGGACATAATTACACTTTATAAGCCTGAAGTAGAAGTTGTTGCCACTGCTTGAAAAAAGTCAGAAAATGCACAAGGACTTAAAAATCACGTTTGCTCTGTAACAAGACATAAAGAAGAAATTTAAACAAGTATAAAAAAATATAAACACTATTTTCAAATTTAAATAGACAACACTTTCTCCATGCTTTGCTTTATTTTGTATGAATGTTTACAAGTTAAATTACTCATTTCAACTCAAGGAATCTATATTGCCTAAGTACTGAGATCCCAAACTACCAAGAGATATTTAAAAGATGGATGTACCTTTCTCACAAGCATCTCAAGGTATACCACACTCAGCTTGGCTGAGTATCAGAGTAAGCAGTAATTTTTGGTGGCAGTGTGAAAGGAGCCAAGGAGCTGCCACAGTGAAATGCAGTTCAGGCAACATAGTCCTGTGCACACCACAGAATTGTGTTCCATCACAAGTGCAGATTAGTCTCATTTTAGTAGATATTTATGGAAATTAATAGAGAAGATACCAACATATCTGTGATTAGGTAGATCCAAAGTTCACAAAATCTGATATGGGAGTCTTGATATTTCAGGCTTAGTATGGCACAGCATTAATAACAAATTTCCTTCACAGCTCAATTTCTTTTTACAGCTAGGGAAGAGAATTCTATGGCAAAACAAATCTCAATAAGAAGCAAGATTTTTCATGCCTCATGCTTCATGCAAGAGGGCATCATTTTCTGTGTGTGAAAATAGGTCCTAGACTGCATATTGACTATGGGCTATTAATCTCAAACCAGGAAATAGCATAGTATATATTACTTGTGTCATTTCCACATTCAGGAGCAGGCAGTCTTCCTGAGATATATACAAATTTCTTATAAAGGAACATATGTTTTCTCATGAAAGTTTCACCAGTGCTTTATTCAGATAGATTGGAAAACCTCCTTTCTTTCATATAATGTTTATCTCCAGGCTATCCAGATCCAGCTACAGTGAGAAACTATAAAGCAAGTTCTGTCAGGGAGAGGAAATTTTACAAAGCCTCTCTTGTAAAGGAAAATGAAGACAGAAAATATTCAATTTGTACTGAAGAGATGGTGATTCCACATGGCTGATCCCACTGACTTTGCCCTGTGTGAGATCTCCCATTCCTCATCTCATTGCCAAGAGCTATCTTTTAGCACACATAATTTCCCCCAATATTCTGGCTTCTTCCCAGGTGAGCTTCACACAAAAATACAAGAGGCACAGTGCAGCTGGTCCCTGATTAGGCAACTGGTGACATTCAGGTAGGAAACCTGAAAACAATTATGTGTCTTAATTAAGGCTCATTGTATGTATCAGTCTTGCAGGTTGTTGCTTCAGCTCAGAAAATCAGTGATAGCACAAAGAAATGGTCACTTGAAGACCTGTCCCAGGTAATTTGTACAAGCATTGGCAACAGCACACAACTCTCAGAAGCAATGCTTACAAGACTGTTATGATCAGCAATTTCCAAGCTGTTTCCAATTGTGATGACACTTTCAGTTGAGATACACTTGCAGAAACCATTTAATTTCTTTCAGATGAATGCTCCTTCCTACAATGATTACCTACAGAATTGCTGCCTCTGCTGCATCCCACTCCACAGCATCGTCTGTTGGCAAGACTAAGGCAAAACCAAAAACAAGAAAACCAAAAACAACAACAAAAAAAGTTCAGGGTTGTTATGTGCTACCTCTCATAAGTCTGGCTGTGTTTAAAATGTTGAGTCAAATCACTCCAACACCTACATCTCTGCTGGCAGATATCATCTCAGTAATAAAGTGTGCAGAGTCTCCTAGCATGACTGGTTTTAGCTCTCTCTCCTGGTGAAAGTGGATTTAACTAACGTGCCAGAATATAAAGCCATGTAGGTGGACTGCTGGCAATTCCTTTATACCAACTTCCATGAGGGTAGTATCTTCTGGAAAGAGATAGGACAGACAACTAAAGACTGTAACGTCTTAGGTTATCCCAGCAAGACTTGCTAGTGATTTTGTGCCACAGTTCATACACCACAGCAGTTTCTATTAGAAAACAATGTCATTTAAAAGTTAAATATTTATATCTTCAGGAATGAATCTGTTAACCCTCAAGCTGTCTCCTGAGGAAAAAAGTAAAAATATAAAGATGAATTGAAAATTTCAATAGGCACTGAAATTGGATTTGATCAAGTTTTATAAACTGAAGTTGTCCCCTTAATCAGCTTCTCTTTACCAAAAACATTTATGTCACCTTACCTCGTCCCTAGTTTTGGGTCAGGTCCTTCTCTTTCTGAATGAGCCCTGCCATTCCCTATATTTTCTTCAAAAGTAGTGAATTTCATGCTTACTTCCCAAAGGAATATCTTTTTCCCCAAAAGCTGTATGTACAGCAAATGGACTTTAATACATTTATGAATTCTGTCCTTTGTAGTTCTTGAGTTAGTAAAGCATTTAAAAGCATTAAGACTAATCATTCTGCTAATTCTAGGTTGTACATTGCCTGTTGTGACTGAACTTTCAGATGTATGGTAAATCTGGATATTGCAGTTGGTTGTCTTTCTCTTCATCATTAAGTGCTGGGGCTGGTGGAGATCAGCTGCTTCCCTTTGTAAGTGGTTAGCATTCTTTCACCTGTTCTGCATGACTACTGAACTGAGGTGTGTTGTGACAGTCTGCCCACTCTTCCCTGTTCAGATTAATGAATACAGCTTTAACTGTTAATTCAAAGGCAGTCAAGCTTATATCCAACAATTAGAGTACAACTTCCCCATTCAGATAAGGTATATGTAATTTGGCATGGCCTTTTGTACCAATTTGGGGTTAAAGTGAGTTTCTGTACTAAAACTGACTTTGCAAAAGCAACTTCAGACTTTGGAGTGCTCTGTTCTTATTCTTCCTCAGAGAAACCCAGGGGAGACTTATTTTTTCACAGAAATATGGTTCTTTTCCAACTGCCAGTATGCAGATTCAACCTGTGCTACAAAAAAAAAAAAAAAAAAAAAAAAAAAAAAAAAAAAAAAAAAAAAAAAAACTTTTCACAACATGCAGAACCCCCAGTTATAAAAATACTGCAGCCCAATTTTTTCCCTTAGTTACATCTGAGCAACCCAACTGGAAGCAAGACAAAAGATACTGTCCTGTGAGGGTTGCACAGGTAGACCCCAAGAGACAGCACATGCTCAGCCCTGCAGCAGGCAGGGCCTTGATCAACCAGCACTGCTTAGAAGAAAGATCTCACAAACCTCTTCTCCCCCATCCTGAGCACATGTAGGAAACTGCTCATTTCACCATATGCTGTGATACAAATATGCTTCCCAACATTTGCCTAAAATGTAAATTCATTCATTCATGACAGCATTTGAGTCAGATGCAAGTTCCATAAATGTCAGAGGTAAACTCTTCCAGTTAATATGACACGGTTTTTTCTTGCTCTTCCCACTTCTTTATCACACATTCATGCTGAAATGTGGAGTCTGACTTTGAAATATCAGATTTTTTAAGGTTCTCAGGGAATTTAGGCATCAACTGTAAACTATTTATACCTCTGAAGGGGATTGTTTTTGCAAAGCATAACTCCAAAGATCTGAATTCAGTGCCTAGTTCTGCTTCTAACTTCCATGGACTTAGTATTTTGCTATGAAGAGGTAACAATAACACTAAAGTTTTACCTAAAAACTTTAATAATTAAAACTTGTCTCTTCCAAGATAGATAAGCTGTCACTGCAGATCCTTAATTTAGATGATATCTCCAGGGGGCAATATAAATATTAAAATTAACAAGAGAACACTTTGTAATAGACCTATCTCCAAAGCTATATTGAACTACTCGAAAATGTACAGTGGAAATATAATCCTCATAAAATGTGATTAAATCCTGGCAAATTTGAAACCCCTTTTAAATTCCAGAGACCCCATCTAAAACAGCAAGTGACACTTAAGCAAGAAAGAAAAGTTAATTCCAATATAAATATCTGAAAAGCCATGATCTTTAATATGTGTCTGTCACCTTCTGCCCTCTCTTATTTGTTGGACCTTAGATTAGGAGGAGGGCTTGGGTTGGAGACCTATGAGAACACTTCTATGACAAAAAATTATTCATAATTTTTTTTCTTCAAACTTCTCTATACGTTTAAATAGAACTCAGAGTAATTTTATTCCAGTTAAGTTTCAGATGCTAGGAAACTGTGCTTCAAAACACATGTCCCAAACGACCAGAGTTGACCTCAGGGTTTTGTATGTGAGTCAAAATTCAGAAGTGCCACCAGAGACAAGTGCTTAAAGTCTGATAAGTTTGCACTTTTTGAATTAGGAAAACAAATCCAGTGTTTTAAGGATGGCTTTTCTTTGGTCATTAACGCTCCCTCAATCTCCCTCTTGGCAGACATTAAAGCTTGAATCAGTACAACGAAATATTTAAGAAATAGAAAAGGAAGGGACCAATTGAGGAACCAATTGTACGAACTCTTCAGGTTTTTGCCAAATTTCAGAAGTGGTTACCCAAGCAAAATACAGAGGCACAAACATTAAAATGCAATCAGTGAAGACCGAGCAGCCCCAGACTAAGATTTAAGCAGCCCCAGACTGAGTGTGCTGAAAAGTTAAAGTCCTTGTAGCATTGGTGTTTCCTAATTAGCCAGATGCCATCATCATAAACAGCCAAAAGAAAACATTTGATGCCAAAATCTCAGCACTATCACCTGGATTTGTTTCAGGAACCTCCTTTTTTCTCTCTCCCCACTTACTAGCACGCAGAACTAGACTTGTAACAGCACATACGTGTCAGAGTGAGAGGAGCCCCTGCAACATCAGCCTTAAAAGGTGGAGAAGGACAGAGGGCAGCAGCTGCCAGCTCCAGAGGGAAGGCTGCACTCACAGCACAACACCCTGACCTGAGACCTCCCCAACCCACCCCTGCTTGCTCTCTCTTTCTCTGACACTCACAGGTTTAATGCCATGTCTCTGTAGCTTTCCCAAAGGAAAAAAAAAAGGCTGTATTAGAAGTTAATAGTCCACTTTCACAGGTACGCCGCAGCTGAATGTAATCTTTCTCCTCTTGTGTGGCAGCCTTTTTGTGCACTAGATTGGAACAGACTGTTCTGCCTCTGTCCAACACAGGCTGGCTGCAGTGGCTGTGTACACTCCGTGCGACACCGGCAATTCCAGCGCACGGGCAGCGCGTAGGGGCTGCTGCCGGCTCCGCCAGGGTTCAATCGGGTCAGGTCACTTCTTTCCATCCCTGAACTGCTGCAACAGATCTGAGCTAGGCAGCAGGCCATTCACGGCAGGAATATCTCCCAAACAGTTTTCATTACACACCCCCAGAGGAGGCTCTGAAAGGACCTGTCGCTTTCACCTGAAATTGCTCTAATGCTGCTGGTCTGTTTGCTCTGACTTGGTCTTTAATAAGGTCTAAAAAACTCCTGTCTTTGAGGCTCTTTGAGGAAAAGCAATCTTAGCAGAGAACACAGCTGTTTTTCAGGGGAAAGTCCCCTTGAAAGCCATGATTTGGTTAATTGTAGGAGCTGGGAGGAGTGGGGGATGGAAGAGATACACATATTTTTAATATGATAACATGTTTCCAATCAAGCTTTACAAGATCCCACACGGCATGGTTGGCAGTGGAGTGCTGAGTGTTGCTGCCTAAAAAGAAACATGCTTTTTGATCATTATTTATTCTTCCCTTTCTTTCTCTTTTCCCTTCCAGAGAATAACAAGATTTGTGTAGAGATGAAGACAGAGCCTGCAAAATATATTCCTCCAAACACACCAGCTAGTTAAAGCATATGAATGTGTAGACAATAAAGTTCACACTAGACAGTTAATGAAGCTGGGGAAAAAATTGTGAATTGGAATGTAATGAAAAATTCATACTTTCAGTGCATGAAAAATAAGTGAATGCCCTTTAATTGTTCAGTTTACTTGCAGAGAGGACAGCTTGAATAAATTGAAAAATTATTCCAGGTTGTTAAAAGGAGTAGTGCTCAGCCCTCTGCACCTTGTGCTAAATTCTTCAACCCTGCTAGACATGTGAATATGTGAGGATGTGAGTCACTGCAGTCCATCTGGTAGCCTACAGAACCAGGGACCAAATGAGGAACAGTTGTGTAAGCATCAAACTGGACTCATCCCTCTCCACCCACTCATGAGCTACAACAGAAAGTGAGGTGGTATCTGGAGAGCTGGGGGCAAGATGCTGGGTTTTGCAGCCAGAAGGAGGAAAAGAAAGTTATCACTGCCACTGGAGGGACAAAAGAGGAAAGGTTTTAACTGAGGAGAAACCTCTTGGCCCATTTTCCAGCAGCACTGCACCTCTCCTCCTGCTCTCCCTGCTCTTTTGCCAAAAGCATAAATCTCTCTCAGAATGCTCTTCCAAACAGGCTGGAGAAAGAGTTATGGAATTATGGAGAAGCCAACTCCAGCTGTAAGCCTGCAGTCTGAGAAAGGCTTCAGCTGTACTGCTTAGCAGGACCCCGGGTGACACAGAGGGTGAGGTAAGGGATAGGAGCAAGGTAGGAAGATTTGATGAGATGCTGACAAATGGGAAACTGGGAGTAGCTGCTTAAGGGGTCTGTCCTTATTTTCTGTGCATACAGATACCTCCCAAATGGCTCTTTGCACTGCTGAGCAGATTTCAACACCTATGCTCCTGTCCCTGTCTTCCATCACTATCCTTAAAGACTGTCTGCTTGTTAAATATTTACTTCTGTGGATCTGCACATGCTCCAGAAAGCATTTATATTGTCTTTCATCAATAAAGCACTTGAAAAATTCTTGATTAAACCCCAAAATAGCATCACTTATTTTGAAAAGAGAAAATTTACCAGTGTAAATTAATTACATTGAAAACAAAAAAGAACAAAGGAGAAAAAAGAAAGAAAAGGGATGCAGGAGAAATTACCTTTAAAAGCTCACAAATGAAACCCATGTCAGGGTCAGGACGTGCAGCTCTTTACTGCTCTGTTCAGCACCCCAAGCATACTTTCACAATACAAGACACTCCAGTGGTATTCAGTGTTCACATTGCATCAGTGGAGTTTCTCACTGTGAAAACTGTCAAATCATGACGTTTTAAAGAAACATGACAGGGGCACTATGAGTTCAAGTATAATCAATCCCCTTGAACAAGAAACCCCCACTGATGTTAAGGTTAAAGATTTTGTCTGGTATCCTCAAAACCAACTAATCATGGAGTGGCTGAAATGAATTTACCTTGGTTTTGCTCTGTGAGTACAATAATTTGCAAGAAGGCTTTAAGGGCTTTTCACTGTGAACAGTGCAGCAAAGCAACTCTTAAGCAGCTTGCAGTGACATAAATGAGCAAGAAATTTGTCCATTCTGGCATTCTTGGGCATTTTTTTAATGACAGTCTAAAATGCCAAGTGAATTCTTTCAATTTCACACCCATTAGCAGAAGAAAAGACCAAGTAGGTCGAGACTGTCACAGTAGAACCACTTAAATAAACAATAGTAATAGTCTGACACCTGACCAAAGGAGGATTTCTCCCTTTAGCACATCTACTAGTTCTTTGTTGAGTTTGGTCTGAATGTGTTATAATTAAAACAGGGCAGCCTGAAGTCGCAGAAGTTACAGCAAGGAAAATTTGCCCATTATTTTCCAAGCAGATAATCATCAGTAATCATTAGTCAACCTATTCAGGCAGCAGGCAATATAGATTAATTACCTGTAGACCACGTACATGCATTTGATCTTTTTATTTCTACAAAAGAAAAAAAGAAAGCAAATTCTATGAACTGTTAGAATTAGATTTCAGTTGTGTACATGACAGCAAACAGAGCTTTGTAAAAGCTGATATGTTGGCATGGGGGGACTTTCTTCTAGAAAAATCTCAACTTTTTGATGATAGCAACATAACAGCGCCTCCTTAATTTCACTAAAGCCTCTACAGGAACTAAAACTACACAGGTTCATCAAGAGAATATGCAAGATACATTGAGCTAGCAATAAAAAGTAAAATGTGACTCTACATGCAGGCTTTTTCACACACTATTATATCTTTCAGCTGTCATCATTAACTGCAATTCTAGGAATGCCTTGTTGTTCTGCTGCCTTTGAAAAATAGATACAGTGATTACAATAGATTTTACTCGGATATACTGAAAAAAAAAATCCCTGACAGGTATATGCTGCTTTTAGTATGTTTCTTCAACACATGTTCATCATTATAATGACTGAATTTGAAAATTTGCACATTCCTAAAGGAAAAAGAAAAACTAAAATCTGTAAATTGTTTTCCTGTGGCAATTAGAATGAAAGTCAAAGCTGGAAGACTAGTGGCAACAAAGCTTTGCATATTTGTATAAAAGATGAACTCTTCTGTTTGTTCACTGTTTATCAGAAAAGGAAAAAGAGAGACATACAGCACTGCAGCCTAAGAAAGCTGAAAATGAGTTTTGCTTCGTGATATCTGGTGGTTCTTGTAAAAATAACAGCACCAACAATAAAACCAAGGTAGAACATCATGGCAACAGCAATCTGAACAGTAGAAATAGGATGATATTGTTGGTACTAAAGGATAGCTATCCTTTGCAAACTGACTGATGTAACTGTGTCAAATGAAAGCCAACTTTGTACTGATTTCCTTGTCATATAAAAGGCAATGACTTAGTGACTGTCACTTAATGTGCATCTGTTTTGAGTGAATAGTCGCATCCATCCACTTCATAATAAGGCTCCTGTTGTGAATAATATAATAAGCATGTGCAAGATAAAAACCATCAGAAGTGAACGTGTCAGTCAGAGTGATAAATATGCTGATTTGTTGATTCCTCCTCACCTCCACCCAGAACAAGATAAAGCAAATATAGAAAAATGAAAATGTTCCCACACAAGGTAACAAATTTTGAGATGACAATAAAATGTACAGGAAGAATTTCCAACTGAAAAAGAAAAATCCTTCTCCTGTATTATATATACAATGTGGCATCAGTGTTAATTGTCTGAACTTTGGAGTGGAATGTCATAAGAAGTCATGACAACTGGTAAGTGCTTGTCAAAGCCAAAATGGAATGAACCTACTCATTGGCAGGGAATTCCACCTGAAATATGTATTGGAGCAATTTTATTTTTCTTTTAGTTGAAATCTAACTTTTTAATGCAATCTGTAACTAATATTTGTGCCACTGGGTTGATGTATGCTGCATGCAAATGTTCCAGAAGAGGGATTAGTGACCTGTAAATTGAATAGAAGCCACAAACACTGTCACTCTTCCTGATGCCACATGGTAACACTTGACTGCATAGATGGGACTCAGTCACATAAACATAGTCAGCCAATACCTTCTGAAACATCCTAACATCTTCTAGCAGGCATTCAGGGCTGGCAGGCAAGACTGGCAGATCAATGCTCTCCTGAGCTTTTAGCTGCTGCTCTGGAAGGGCACATGTCCCTCATGGGGCTTGAACCATGCCTGCTAGCCCAGGCTCAGATAAAGAATTTCAAATGGCAGTAGATGTCTGTGTTTAGGCAGCTGACTCCACCCTTGCTGATTAAAATTGTCCTCTAACTGTAAACTCTCAGAAAGCTACTGAGTGAATGAGTCAATGAAGTTCTTTTTAATTTCTCTCATCTGAGCTCTTTGGATACCACATGTAAGACATATTATGGTGGTAATGTGGGACTAATGCTACTGACCCAGCAGAAGTTTTAAAGTAATTTTGCTATTTACAATCTTTCTTTGTAAAATAACTCTGACAAGAAGTACAGCTCACTAGGAGAGATTATATAATGTCACCTATCCCTCACTCAGTGCTATCCATAATTGACAGGTATGAATCTATTTATTCACATGAACATAATGAATCCATTTTCTTCCTGTTCTAATAGTTATCAGAATACAGTCCTAAATGCACAAGTATTATGCTCCCCTGTGGTACCTTCTTTCTTCATTCCAGGGATTACATGGCAAAGTCACCATGGAAAATCATCCATTGTATTTAAGAAGATTGAATAGCAGCAAGCACCTGACTCTTCATCACTGGATGGTAGCAAAAACCAGGTGCTTTTTCACGGGTTGACACTGCTTTTTTGCTCCCCACAGTAATTTGGGGGGATTACACTTGCTCCCATCCTTTGCAGAAGTAATTACCTTCAGGCACTGCTTCTTGTATGTTGCATTTCCCACCTGCTGCCCCACTGTTTCACCTGTGAAAGCCTTAATTTGGTTCTTTAAGCATTTATATATCGCTTTACATCTTCAAAGCAGTGTGTATGTGTTAATTAAATTACATGCCTAGGAGATAACAAAGTACAAGATACAAAGGCATTTTAAGCACACAGACAGACTATCAAGTTCTAGCACAACAGGAATAAATTAATAATGACCTTTTATAATGACTGAATTGCATAGCTTTGTTTTTGTTGCAAACAATAAGTCAAATAAAGCTATTAGGAATGGAAACATAACAGCTTTGATATCAAAAGTCTGATGAACCTGCAGACCTTGAAACCAACCTATATGCCACTGGGAAAAAAAAAAAAAGAAAAAAAAAAAAAAAGGAGGGTGGGAGACCCCAAGTGAAAATTATTTAATTCATATGCTTGGTTCCACAGGAAAGACTTCTTTATGGAAAAGAGCTATTTGTCACAGATGTCTATATTTACCCCACATGAAAATACAGATGGAAAGAACAGTGTTTCCACATATGCAGATGTTTTTCTATAGAGTCTTGGTGCCACTTTTGACCAGGCAGTAGCTTCACAACGAAATTTAGAAAATATATAATCCTGTCATAGCCACTGGCAAGTTTCCTGTCCAAGTACAAGTCCTCCAGCCCTCATGTACACAGAGACGTACACACAGTCTTCAGACTTTTGAACCATCCATGATTTCACACACAAAGTTCCTTTGACACACACAGTTCTGCTTTTAAACTTGGCCTCAACCAGGCTGAAGTGTTTTCTACCCACCTTCCTTCCCAGCTTTATAAAGATCCATCAATTCTACCAGGAGAGCTTCAAACATAGGAGATTTTAATTCAATTTCTGCCCTTATCTAAAAACCTGAATATATTCCAAAAGTTGATTAGGATGATCATACTGTCCTTTTGGAACATAGAAAGAGCATCTCTTTCTTTTCCTGTACTACAGTTGTAAAGGCCTGAATTACTTTTGGTCCTTCAAAGACACACTGTCTAACAAGCAGGATAAATTCCTCTACAGTCTGAGAGGATCAGAGAAGCTTGGTAAATGCAAGCAAGCCTAAAACCTGTTTGGTTGGGTCTGATCTCTGCAAATAGGACCTTTGGTAGCTAAGACATCTGGTTTTGCTGAGGCTAACCTATATAATTAATACATTGCCATACAAAAACACCCAAACTAGGTCATTAAAATCTTTCCAAAACACCACACTATTCTCTATACAGAACTCTTTCATTCATATCAGAAAATTTATTTTGACTCATGGGAGAACAGTCTGTTGTTAGTCTTTTTAAATTGATTTCATTCTCCTCACAAAAATGGAAAATAAGGAGCTGAGAGATTATTTGCAGTGATGTCCATATTTATTTCAGTCTGCAAAATTACTGTGTGTTTCTGTGCGTCATGTACATGTGCATTTTTGTGTACATGAGAGAAAGAATAAAGGAAAGAAATAATCTTTTCCAATTCTTCTCTTAATGGCCTCCTTCTCAATTAAAAATACATATTAGATGTGTGAACTCAAACATACATAAAGCAAAAATAAACCCTTGCAGGGTCAACCCGTGATTTCTTAGCAGCTTTTTCAGATTTTGAGTAGAAAGTCTAATCTCTAAGATGAACTAACTCTAACTTTTCTCTTACCTTGAAAAGAAGTAGGAACAGGAGATAAAAGGTAAAAGGAAAAAAGGACAATGTTATGGGCTGAGCTATGTCATTCTTTCCTTGTACTGATCAATATGTGAAGCCTATTGTAGTGCTCTTACAACTTTGCTTTTGAAACACAGATCAAGCTGGGTCAATGAGACAATCTTTTTGTATTAAAACTTCTTTCTTCTGCAGTCTACAGACAACTTGTGAACTGAGTCTTCTGCTAGATAGCTACAACAGTACCTGCTTTCAAATGAGAGCTGCTCATAATCAGCTCTTTGTGTCCTTTTTTCTTTTTTTTGCATGTGTGTGCTACTCTAGTTCCATCAACAACTTAACATGAACATAATATTTTAAAGCCTTTGATCTAAGAGCTGTTACTCATGCAAGTTGTCCTCAGTCACTCCACAAATCTCACTGAAGCACTGGGAAAGAAAAATTTAAGAAAAATTAGATAGCATTTGGTGTATAAATGTCCAAAATATAAGAAAATGCAGCATACCAGATTCAGAATCTCTTTCCTTCAAGGACAACTGCATTTTGGGAAAAGAATAAAACAGTTCCAAAAACACAATGCCATTAGTAATATTTCATGGGCATAAACTTCATTTTCAGAGCCAGGGGTTTAAAGGAAAACCTTTTGTATAATCCCAGAAGATATGGGGCTCATGTGTATGTCCCAAACATATAGATGGATGTCTCTGGAGCCAGCCAAGGGGTGTTGGCAATAAGAGACACAAATTTTGGGTGATAACCCAGGATTATTTGTAATAACAGGCAATGGGAAGGAACACCAGAGAACTGAGGCATGAAGAAGTAGGGCAGCACAGAACAAACATGTTTGTTCTAGCTCCTGCAGGTAATCAGCACAGCACAAGAGTAGGAATGAGGCCAGGAAGTGGGCATGGACTGTAGGGTGGGGTCAAGACCACCCAAGTCCACCAAAGCCCTTCAGCCCCTTTCCAGAAAGATCTGAAAGAATAGATCCTGCATGAGAACTAATTTGCATAGAAGGTGAGAAACCTGTCTTCAGGGCAGAGAACCCTATTTATAAAAGGTACCTCCACCAGCCTGGGACTCTGAACATTCCATCCGCTGGATGGATGTTGGAATCAGGACTAGTGATCAGTGATCTTTTCTCTTCTTCCTTTCTTTCTTCTCCTTTTTCTTTCTTTCTTTCTTTCTTTCTTTCTTTCTTTCTTTCTTTTCTTTCTTTCTTTCTTTCTTTCTTTCTTTCTTTCTTTCTTTCTTTCTTTCTTGTCTTTCTTTCTTTCTTCTCTTTCTTTCTTTCTTTCTTTCTTTCTTTCTTTCTTTCTTTCTTTCTTTCTTTCTTTCTTTCTTTCTTTCTTTCTTTCTTTCTTTCTTTCTTTCTTTCTTTCTTTCTTTCTTTCTTTCTTTCTTTCTTTCTTTTTCTTCCCTTTCTTCTTTCCTTAGATCAGGGACTAGGATCAATTTCCATGCTAAGTGCATAATTTACTAATAAAACTTTGTGATTTTTTGCAGACCTTCTGACTTTTGTTGCTCCTCTCAACCACGAGTATTTGTTAATGTTGAGTGCTTCCTTCCCTTCAAGGGTGGGAAGTCACACCTTCACTCAGAGCAGGGATGTATTCTATAGCAAAGTCTCTGGGAAAAGTCACAAATTAAGGATATTGCCCTTAATCTGACTGGCCTGCACTTGCACTCTATATCCAGTATAATCAGGAAGGCAGTGCAAGTTTCACAGCTCACTTGTGATGTGCCTACAAGGTACTCAAAGATCAGCTTACCACCAGTGACAACTCTTTTCTTCCAGCAGTGACTCTGGCTGTAGCCCACCAGAGAGGAGTGAAGCTTTTTACTGTCTGTCTCTATTGGTAGAAGTGGGGCAGGTACAGCCTCATTCAAGGAAACAGATTTACAGCTTAGCCAAATGGCAATGCAGAGAATAATAATGCCCAAATTGTTACAAAAGATCCATTGGAAAAAAATAAGGATTATATTTATAATTCCTCCTATTTTTATATTAAGATACTTCGGTCCTTTGTCTCCCCTAAAAACCTACACAACCAAAAGTGTATACAAGTAGCTGACTCTTGGGAATGGATCTGTTTGTTTGAATATACATCATTCAATAGTATCCTAAAATAGACTGATACTGGTAAATCATGTCTGGATAGACATCCCTGGAAATACTGCTGTCAGGGATGTTATACTGACATTGATTATGAATTTTCATCTCATAACTACTGAAAATATCTACCAGAGGGTAAGAAACAGCAGTGAATACCAAAGTCCCTTGAAAATATGAGGAAGTAAGTGTAATAAAATTAATTATAAAATTATAATTTCAAAATTAAATTGGTTTTCTGTTTACTAGTGTAGCTTAAAATGTGGAGACATTTATTTTTTAATGTATTCTACAATACTCACACTCTTCTGAAGAAATTCAAAGAACAAACTTTTTTCTCAGTTATAAAAACCAACACTCCAAAAGCAGGAATTTAAAACTCTTTTTCAAAAGTAAGCCTTATCTAAGCCCTATAAAGAGTAGATGACCTTCTTTTCTAAGCAAAGATCCAAGCTTGCTGGGTGAATTGAATTATTTGGGGGATAGGTAGATGGAGTTCTGGCTCCCACTCCAAGAGATGTCTACACCTCCAATCAAATACCTGCTTAGTATAAAATTTTCAAATTCAAACTTTTGCTGTGTGAAAAAATGCTCTGAGAACTTCAATAGTCAGACACCTTTTCTGAACTCTCAAATAGCACCTTGAGTAAGTGGGGAAAAATAAAAGCAAACCATAATTAAGAAAGATTGAGCTGGCAGAGTCTTAAATTTATGTGAGAATTTAATTTTTCTGCTAGGTTAAAATTTATGACTGTTAATGTGGGACCAACATAAGGTTCACAAGTTTTCTCAAATATGTCTTAAATTAATCAATTTCAGCCCACAAGTGCTGTCAATAACTGTGGGCTTTCATGCTGTTAGAAAATATTTAAAAGCTTTAAACCAACATTTCTGTTCTACAAATAAATTATTATTTCAGGTACTAACAAGGTGTTCCAATGTCCTCATGCTAAAGAACATCAAAACCAAAAAATATAACTTCTGTTTCAAATAAAAGCTCTGTATGTGTACCCTCAGCTCAAGCTGGGCAACGAAGTTTCGAGTTTAGCCCATGACATCTGCAAACACAGGGATGTAACAGAGGCCACAAAACACACTGGCCTTTCTAAAACCCCTAATAGAAACCCAGAGAGTCACTATTGAATCTAGAACTCACACACAACCCAAAAAGTACATCATACCCCTGCTCTGTGAAAATTTATCTTGAAATTGAAATTGCATTATTTCTTCATTGAAGTAACATTAAAAAAAAAGCTTAAGACTCTGTTATGGATAAAATGAGCTGCCATTCCTCTTGAAATGCCTGTTGTAACCAAGAAGGCATTAAGGAGGGAGCCAGGGTAATATAGGAATTACCAGAGCTTCAGGGCTACAGAGGGTGCAGCAAGGGACCAGTAAATATCTGAAGTGACAATAGGTGTCTGTGTTTAGGCATTCCAATTGAGCCTAGCTACCACAGAAAATGCATGATGCTTTAAAAATTCTAATTTTTTTCCTTCCTCTTTCAAACATGCAGCACTCCGACTTTGAAGTAAATTAATTTGGATTGAATTCTGTATTGCTACCAAAAGCTAGCATGGTTCCCCATCATATTCTCCCTTCTCTGTGTGACTTGGTGCTGCTGTGTCTGCCTTGCTTCTCCTCTGCATGCCAGGTTATTAATTCAATGTCCTTGCTGCACAATAGTATGCAACAAAAGCAGTTTAAGCACAACAGAACCCCAAATGTAATGCAGTGATGGTAATTGTAATGTGTTCTTTCTAATATGTATGGCTTTCTCTTGCTCTCCCTTTCTTTGTTCTTCTCATAATTATGCTCATTAATGCCATGGTGTAACAATGTCCATTCTTCTAAAAATTCAGGCAAAAGAGACCTCATTCACACATGTGTTTGTAAACAAGATGCAGAAATCCCCCAAGATTTTAGACAGTTTGGCAATATCTATATAGAGAGAGATGTGTGTATACATGTATATATGCTGCTAGACAGCAGAATAACTATTGTGCAGTTTCCCTGTTGTGTGCTTTATCCACTAGCATTACGAAAATTGATGAGCTGACACAAAGGCAGATTAACCAGCAATACTGGCGAAAGCATTGGATTCAAAAGGATTCAAAGCAAAGTGAGGAAAAATGCTGTAACTACAAGTAACACAGTCCTCAGAGATTCCAGCAATGTTAAAAATCAAGTGATTGCCATTTAACTCCTTTCAATCAACTTTGATGTAATAACATAGCATAAGGAACTCAGAAAAACAGAAGTTAAGAAAAGCAGAGAATTTTGTGAATAATAACCCCCTTTGTTGCAAAATTGGTCTGTATGATTGAAAGATGATTGACAGCCTCAAATGAAGTGCTCTGTGTGGCAGCAGAGAAAGTTCACTGTGACCAGCAGTGAAACAAACACTCGCCCTGTGACACTAGTGCCTTAGATTAGGTTGCAAGGTTATCTGTAGGCAGGCTGGATGCACAGGTTTTCCAGGAGGAAGCTCTATGGCATGTGAAAGTCGGCAAATTCTAACAGACAGTGGTGGTAGTGATATTAGTTTTTTCGAATTTTAAATGAAATCAGTTTAAAAATAAATCAAATTTGTTTAATTAAAATGTAATTTATTTATAGTAATATGATCTTACTTATGATAAAAATTTTCACTATCATCATGACTATTACCCTCCTTTATAATAATATTTATTTACCATTGATCAACCTACACCAAATGGGAACATGAATGCTTAAAAGGGCAGAAAATCGTAGGAAATCCTCAGCTTGTCCCAATCTAACAATCACCTTTATCTGCAAGCCCAGTAAAGCAAGTGTCATTAGATCAGGGCATCTTAAGGCAGCAGAAGAGGCTTAGATTGGCCCATCAAAATACACCTGCTTTACAGGCTTACCAAGTAAAACCTGGCATGTCACTGAGTGTTTCTCTCTTGTTCATGAAAATTTGCAATTCTTTAATAAAAATACCAGCCTGCATTTTGAAATCTTTGTTGTAGGAATGTCTGGGGACTTTTAGATTTGGATGTACAGACTGGAGGGGCTGGATAATGCAAATACCAATGTCCTTAATTTTATGTGGATTGATGAATTGCACAGCAGTCCTCCAAACCCAGGTCAAAGGATGTGTATTTCACATGTAGCACTGCCTTGGCATGCACCCTGCAAATGCCAGCAGACACAAGCACTGCACAAACTGGAAGATCCCTTTACAAAATCACAGCTGGGGCACTTGCTCAGTTTCAGATGTTTAGATGTGGTGCTTAGGGACATGGTTTAAGGGTGGACTTGGCAGTGTTAGATTTATGGTTTGACGCAGGGAGCTCCAGGGTCTCTCCCAACCTAAATTATTCTACATTCCTATGATTCTATGTAATGAGCTGTGCACTTAACTAACCTTCATATCACTGCTTTGCAGGTCACTTGGAGCTCTGGTCCCTCAGATATATTGCTTTTGGGCTGTGGAGACTGCAAATGTCACTAAGCTACCAAACAGCTGAAGGCAGCCCAGAGCCTGTGCAGGCAGCCAGCAGGTATGACTGCAGACATATGCCCTATATGTAACTGGATCTATAGGCACAGAGTTAGCAAATGGAAAGAAAGATTTGATCATCACAGCACTGAGAAAAAACAGAATGTGATATTATTATTTTCCTGCTATTATTTATTATTAATGACTTGATTCCTCTGAGAGGGGTCGACATCAATGTCAGTTGCCAGATCTTGACACTTCTAAGGAAGAGACCCATTATTAATTAATTATTATTATTATTGTATTACTGCACCAGCTGTGTGATAGGTGATTTACAGACTTATTCAGGCAGGTTCCCTACATGAAATGTTTAAAATCTAAAACATGAAAATTACAAACAGCATTACAGACAAACAAGTGTGGGAGAGAGACAAAATGACAGAAGGGATTATGTTTATTGCAGGGTCACTGAGTAAAACCCTGGGCTCAAGGGAGTCCATGGGAACTTTGTGTTGAGCCCACAGGCTGAGGAGTTTGCTGCTTAGTTTTGCTTCTCTTGTTGCTGAATCGTGGGGAGAGTTGGGGTTTTCAAGTCTATCTTCAGATGCCACTGCAGCATCAGCTCAGTTATTGGTCAGTGAAATGAAATTAAATGCATCAAGGCATCTGGGCATAAAGTTCTGAAGAAATAAACCATCGGGAGGACATGAAGATGAGCTTGAGGAAGTAGCTGGCAGTTAATTATCAGAAAACACAAATAATAATGTCCAGTGTATGTGCCACTTTTTCTCTCTGTCCAGCTCCTAGTACTTTAAAGGAGCACTTTATTCACAGTTATATCCACTTCCTAAAATAGATGGAACTGTTTTTTCTCTCACTTATATGAATTTTAACTCAGTGCAAACTCGGTGACTTTAGAGAACTTACTTATTTCATTACATGAGAAAAATGCTGTCTCTGGTTTAATCCAACATAAATGAGATTCATAACAGAGGGGCAGCTTTGCCCAAAGCTTTCTCTGCAGTAAATAGAGAGACAATGACCTCCAGAGCATAATTCTTCCCACTTAGGAACTGCATTGCCCTCTGGAGGTTTCTGTCTTTCTCCATTCACTATGGAGTTTAGAGTGACCAGATTCCTAACTCCCGCATCTCAGTGAGATGCCTAAATTGAGTAGAATGAACCCAGCCTCTATGCCTATGCATAATTTAAATCTACACCTCCTTGTAGCTCTGCTGCAGACCAAATAACTGCTGAGATATGTGACAGCAAGAGATAGTCAATAGATAGGAAGACCATTAAGGACTGCTTGGATTACTTGTACTTTGCTGGGCTCTTCAAGAGTCCTTTCTGCCCATTAACACTTCACTTCTGCTGTTCTTGAATGTCAGGTTCTGACTGGACTTCTTTCTTCATGAGAGGAATATAGGCAAGGTTTTTACCCTGCACCATGCTTATTTATTTACAGTCTATTTTGAAAAAAGATTAGTTCAGTCAATCAAGGATTTTAATACATTTATATGGCACAATGGTGTATAAGTTTATTGACTGTGATTTCATGATGTGGAATGGGGAAAAAGCTGTCTTGGAAAAAATGTATTGTTATTTTATATGAAATTCATGATGCTATTAAGTTTTTGGTCTCGTATATTGTGAAGAGTAGCATTTCAGAGATAAACTATCTTGATGTTTTCATTTCAAAGACAGGTAATAAGTGGAATACAACAATTTCCTGGAAACCCCAGACAGGCATAATCTGCTTTATGCAACCAGTCACCATCCTGAGACTCTTAAAAAAGTTTTACTTTATAGCCATTTTGAGAACCTCTAGGATTTGCAATTATGGCACTGGCTATAGGGTAAAGATGGATTACACAGTTAATAAATACAGGGAGTGGGACTATAACTAGGAATATATCATGGAAGCAAACAGCACTTGCATTAAGGGAGACAGTACCAAATTGCTGTAAATTGAAGCATATAAAAATAAGAAATTTTGCTTTTTGATGATACTTTATGGATCACTCATAATGACACCACTCAGTCTTTCTTCTCTGCAAGCATGATTCCTTTCTCCCACAGACTCACAGAGGTGGGGAGCAATTTTTGGCTTCTGTGCCGAGTGCTTTTGCACTGCTGTGCCTGCCTCTTATTGATGGGGACATAGATCCAGTTTCTTTAGCCCGTGCTCCAAACTGGCAGGATGCCGTAGGAGATGCGAGCGTGTTCAGACAGCCCTGTGTCCAAAGGACTGTGCTCCATCAATACATCCCCAGGCATAGTGTCATTTTAGCATTGTTATGTATTTCTGAGACAGCCTTATGTTAAACCAGATCAAATGATGAAAAAAGAAAATCATGTCTACCTGTGACTAACTTCTACAGACAGAGAGATTTCACCAATTTTTTGTCTCGAGCAATATATTTTTCACAGAAACAGATCTGTTGTGTGCTTGTAGAGTGTCTAACACTGGACACACTCTATAAAGCAATTTTCTGGAAAACAATCCCATGCTAATAATAATAAAGACTAAATTGGTCAGTAAAGAATGGTTTAAGCAAAGGGAATGTGGTATCAAAGTCTAAATACATGGTCATTCTATCCCCAACATGCATATGACTTTAGGATACACTTCCTCATCTTTCTTTATTTAAAATGTACATTAACATCAATTCTTGAAACACAGGCTCAAATTAGTCTCAACTAAACTATCTACAGTAATGCCAGAAAAATCACCATCAAAACCCTTCTGATTTACCCCGGCATAACAGACAGCAGAAGTAGACTCTAATCTCATTTGGAAACACTATGATTGATTATCACCATTTCATTTTTCAGTTAGAAAAACATAAATCTGAATTAATTTTGGTGTAAATGAGCTCAGAATTAGGATTTTTGACATGAGTTTTTGGCATGGTGAAGGAAGGAGGATAACTCCAGGGAAGAATTTAACTCCAAAATGAACTGAGTGTACCTGAAGGGACATTTACCTACCTTCACTGACTATGCAGTTTTTTGGGAGTAACTTCATTTCCATATTGCAGAACTTTAGGTTCTTCCTCAAAAGTCCTTCCTCTTACTACAACCTACAATCACAGCAGAAATCTGAGGTGAATCTCCCCAGAAATAGGTCTGATCTGAACAATATTTTTTGAATGAGAGGTTTAGATAGGCAGTTCAGAGACTATCTTCCATGTGCAGAAAATGCAGTTTCAAGGAAAACTAACAGGATCTGCAAATGCAAATTGTGGGGGATAGCTAAAGATGGATTTCAGGCACTAGAAAAGAAATTATGTATTTAAAAACAAAAATATAAAGAGAAGGAAAAAAGGCTGTCTTTCAAAACTTGCACATTGGATTCTGCTAAGCATCTTTCCCCTCTCTCCTGTTTTTACAGGGACCAGGGGTGTCAGCATTCACCACAGTCCAGTTCTGCTGTAATCCTAGAACAACTGCTTATTTCTTCCTGAACTGGACATCTCTATCTAGTTTGCTGATGAGATGAAGCTGAGCAGTGTACTTCACATGACTGAAGAAATTGATGCCATCCAGAGGAACCTGGACATACTTGAGAAGTGAGCCCATGTGAATCTCATGGAGTTCAACAAGTCCAAATGCAAGGGGCTACATCCAGTCGGGAGCATAGATATGAGCTCCAACTGGGAGAAGGCTCGGGGGTCTCATGGATGAAAAGCCCAAACTGAGCCAACAGTGAGCACTTACATCCCAGAAAGCATGGGCTGTATCAAACACTGTGCAGCAAACAGGTTGAGGGAGGTGATCCTCCTCCTCCACTCTGCCAAGAGATCTCACCTGGAATGCTCTACTGGTTTTGGAATGGCACTCCCTAATTTAGTGCCCCCTTGCCTGGCACCAAGACTCTTCCAAACCAGACAACAGTTTTTCTCCCCCTGCCAAATTTCACTCCCTCTTCCTGCTTGAGGGATGGATTTGAGCATTGGAGGCACAAAAAGGTGAAATTTACAGGTTGAGATAAGAACAATTTACTGTGAACAGCAATGAGATGAAAAAATGAGCAGTAACAATAGCAATATTAATTTAAAAAGTGCACAAAAAGAGAGAATGATTCACAGGCAAAAATGTCCACTGCAGAGCCTCACTGGACCAAAGCCTTTTTTTCCCTACCAGGAAAAGGAACACCTTTCTTCCTAGAAACAAGAGAAACCCACTCCCTGGCAATGACCTAAGATGGTATCAAATAACATGGGGCTGGCCACAGCCAGTGGGCACTGCAGCCCAGAACCCCAGGGCTCAAGCCATCCTGCAGACTCAGCTTCCCGCAAAGGTGGCACTACAGGCGTGTGCCACTGCACCCTGCTGCTCTAAAAAAAAAAATCTCTGGCCTGGCCACAACTAGGACAAGTGCTGAGTCCACATCTAGGGCTCTCCAACACAGGAAAGGTGCAGACCCATTAGAGGGGATCCAGAGGAAAATGCAAGGATGCTCAGAGGGTTGGTGAAGCTCTCCCACAGAGAGAGTGAGATGGGATTTCTCAGTGTGTAGAAGTAAAGGCTCCAGGGAGACTACAGCAGTCTTACAGTACTTCAGGGTGTCTTATTAAAAGGAGTGGGATTAACTTTTCATACAGACAGAGAGAGATGAGACAAGGACAATAGTTTTAAACTGAAAGAGGGCAAGTTTAGATTAGATATCAAGATGATTTTTTTTTTTTTTTTTACTGTGATTTTGGTGAAGCACTTTAAAAGGTTGCCCATAGAAGCTGTGGGTGTCCCATACCTGGAAGTGTTGAAGGACAGCTTGGATGATATTCTGACCAGCCAGGTCTATAGAAGCTGTTCCTGCCCGCAGCAACTGGCTTGGAACTAGGTGATCTTTAAAATCCCTTCCAACCCATTTTGTGTTTCTATCTCACCAATTGATCTAGTAGACAGAGGTGGCTTTTGATTTTCAAAAATTCATACAAACCTCAGTGGTAAAACTTCCCACATGCATTTTCCACTCAGATAAAAAACAAGTTAGAATTTTTTTTATTCCCCCTAGAAACTGCTCCGACAACCTTTTTGCAGTAAGACACACTTAGGATTCTCAGTATGGCAAACGTGTTTCATACCATCTGTTCCATATTTATAATTCTTTCGTTTATATTAAAGAAAACAGTAAACTACAGGGATATTATACATGCAATTGAGGATTTTATAAGGTTCAATAAATTCCCTCTTAACAATCAGAGTTAAGCCTACATAAATTCTAATCTTTCTCCTGCTCTACCTTTCTCAGTTCCTCAATCAGTTTTGTTGCTCTGTTCTCTACTTTAAGATGAGACATCAATTTTACACAGGATAACAGGCTAAAGTCTCTTTTTGAAGAGACTCTGTGTGGAAGAATTGTAACAGCTAACTAAAACTAAAGTCATGCAAATCACAGATTTTTCGATTTGGGTGGCAAGTTCAAGAGTTGGAAGGAATAGTCCAAAAGAAAGAGACTTAATGCTTTGTTTTTTCTGGACAAATTGTTGTTTTGCTGACACCACAAATCTCATTCCCAGAGCTTGAAAGAAACAAATATGATAATGACCTAGATTTAGAAAATTATCAGAAAACATCACCATCTCTCTTTTACCCAAAATTTAAGTTCTGTGTGCATAGGTCAAGGATGTGGGTGACTCAGGTTTAGCTCCTTCTAGGTGGACTGGAAGCACCATAATCCACCAGCCAAGAGACTGGACAAATGCTGGCCTTGGTATCCTTGCATGTCCAAATAAATGGGGAGTAGGGACTGTCACCCCACACCCATCAGGTGACTAGAAAGTTATACCAAGTAACTTGTGATGTGTTTTACAGTGTTATGTCTCCAGTACCCAGCAATAAAGACAGCTCTTTGATCCAGAATCTTTTCATGAGTGGAGAAGATCCAGGTCAGGCTTTTCCACAGGGAAGTCCTTGACTGCTAGAATGAGCTATTCTTTGAAAAAGGTTTCAGCTTTCTCTCTTATTGGAGCTTTTCTGCTTCATATACCACATACAGACACTAAGAGAAATAGCAGAGCAATGACTCTGGATCTCTAGCCAGAGAGCAGTTCACAGCACAGGAGACAGAATCCAATCTTTACTCCACTTGTATCTATATATTTTTACAGGACAAAACAGTATCAGGAAATCCCTAGCTGAGTGGCATTTATGAACTTCTGGTAAGGATTTAAACACTCCAGATAGAACAAGGAAGAGATAGCACTTTCTTCTGCATTTTAACCAACTGCTTTGCCTCCTGCAGTCCTGGTAAATGAGAATATATAATTCATTTTGGTTTTGAAACATGAAGTCAAAACAGTTTCACAAGTCATCTGTGCCATTAGGACAATGATGTTCTGTTGCAATGGGCTCTTTTTGAAATGTGGGGGTTTGTTTCATCAGGTACACCATTTTCCTCACATTTCTGTGTGCATTTTAAGTCTAAAATAGATTTCTGTTCTTGATCTGCTTTTGAAGAATCCCTCTAACTTCACTCATTGTTCCTCAGATTTATGACAGATTTATGACTCACTGCTCTTCCTGTCATCTAGAAAGACAAGCAAAAAGGTTTAGTTTCAAATTAACACATGAAGTCTTTCAGTTTCATTCTATTTCTGGTGACACATTCCTTGTCCTTTGGAAGTTATACTGAGATTTCCCATGAAAAAGCATTGATATCCAAGGAAAGCCTCATTGACATTAGCAATTATGTCCTTTGGCATAGTCTTAAGCATGCACTGTTTTTGGTGCAATCTTAAAGCCTAAGTCAGCATTATGTTCATTGCAGCAAATGGAGAAGCTTGGGATTTACATCATCACACTGAGAGCAGGATTGGTTCTTAGACATTTTTATGTTCTCATTTCCCCTGGTAGCTGTGCTGTCATTTTGTCTGATTCATTTGAGCACACAAATAAAAAGCCAAAATGAGTGATGTCTGTACTGCTCAAGGAAACTTCTTTAGAAGGGATGTAGGCAAAGAACAGGGAAGAGGTGCACATGTTTTCTTACAGGTTACCAAGGCACTTAGGAACTTTAATATATGTCTCCAGAACACAAATAAAGATTTTACAGAGAAATTGCTAGTTTATAAAAAAGAGCTAGATATTGCTTACCACTGGTGAATACTCTCAAAAATTTTAGACAGTGATAAAAATACTGTTCCTTAGTAAACCAGAGGTACTGCAATTATGATCAAAGACAGTTCACAGCTGACATGTATTTTAAAGACACTGAAGTTCTGGATTGAAGATAAAGTTCTGCAAGTGGCTGAAAGTACAACACTTTTGTACAACACTTACAATACTTTTGTTTTCTTGAAATTTCTAGGAATAAAATCTATGAGAACATTAATGTATTTTATCTTAAGACTTTTATTAAATAAAAGAACATATTTCTTCCTTTTTCTTTAAAAAGAGGAAATTTGAATATTTGGATTTGTTGGAGGCATTAATTAACTATGTAGATTAACTGTCTCTGTAAGCATAAAGGAGATAATTCTGGAAAGGCAAAATTAGTGTTTGGCTTTGGAGGTAAAAAGGGGATGAGGGAAAGAAAGTGATAATTCTGCTTGTATTTGCTCAGTAAGTTTTCCCAAAACAAGCCCAATGACGAAAGAGGTTAATTTGTGTTTCACTGCCCTCTTGGACCTCACTTAGAACGTTCATGTGCTACTCATTATCACCACTACTGGACCAGGTCAGCTGGTAGCAGGAGGAAAGCCGTGGGATTTCCCCTTCCATGTGTGAAAACCTTGTCATGAATTAGAACACAGACAGGGGCCAAATAATTTGCAAGTTTTGTTCATATGGATACCTGCAGTTTCTAAATCTGTTCAAATCCCAAGTGTTTTTTTGTGCAGTAGGCAACCTAAACTCTGAGTGCCTCCCACAAGCTCATACAGGAACATGAACAAGCACCTCCTTGATAAAAACAAGGACAGGTTTCTGTCCTTTGCCTTGGGTAAACAGCACCCTCAAAAATTCTCCATAAGTGTTGTGAGAGCTCCCTCTCCTGTTACAAGTGGCTTTATCAGCTGGTTTAAAGTCTCAGTTCTGGTTTACAGGGCTGAATCACAGCTGAGCTGTCAGAGAAGAAGGCAGACAGACAAGGAGATGGTGCTAGGATCAGCTACAGAAATCACCTCTCAGAAAAGTGTCAAGCAAAGGAATGTCCCTTTGTCTTTTCAGAAAATGTCCTGAATGCAAGAATGAACTCATGTTGTAGATACTTGATCCATTTTAAGGTGTAGCTGGTGGCAGGGTCATATTTAAAGAGCTTGAGCAGGATTTAGGCTGTTTACTGCCTGATTTTTATTCAATAATCTGTTATTACTCATTTGATTTAACTACTTGATACCAAATAGCAAGCAAAAATAGGTCCCTTTCCACACCAGGTGACATTCAAATGATTCAAAAAGATGAAAACCTGTGCAGACAAGTAAGGGGGAAACAGCTTCCGTCTTGTCCAGCCATTTTGTGTTAGCCTCACAGGAAAAGGAAGCAGGAAGCCCACAGACCCTAAATAGCCCTTTCCTCCCTGGAACACATGCCTCTAATGGTGAACCCAAAAGTGTCTAGTTTTTCCAGCACATACAGATGGGGACATGAGTCCTCTACTTAGATATCCACTCCAAAAAGTCTTCATTAGCTTGACAGAGAGAACTTGAAGTCAAAGGCACTGCAAGAAGGATCTTCCAAACAGGCTGTTTTAAATGGCCTCTGGAAATGAATTAGACATCAAATACAAGTAAACATTATCTGTCATCCTTCTCTCTTAATTTATCATGGATTTCAACTTTCAGCCCTACACTCAAAATGAGAATTTGGTACCTTAAGTGGGCTTTCAGATATATCTGAGGGGTGGAGATAAGACACCAAGAAGTTCTGTACTTCTTTCAGGGGTGAGGGAAGAAGGTGAGCCTGAACTGCTTTAGCTGGGGAGGTGAGTTGAATCTGCCTCCCACAGCTATGTGAACACTCAGATGTGAGGCCATTCTGTGCACATTTTCAAGGAAAGCAACAGCCAGTGCTGCACATGTGTCACAGATATCTCTGAGGTGTGCCATGAGCAGTTTCTAAGAATGCCTGATGCGGCTGAGTCTCTTGGTGGCAGGGACTGTCAGTGTGGACTTTGGTGAGAATGAAGCACTTTTCATCTGTCCACCCAGGCTGAGGACTTCTGGGCAGGCGCAGAAGCAGAACAGGAGATTCTCTGGGATATTAAAGGTTAAAAACCTCAGGCATCTCTAGAGGCAGTTTGTGAGGCTTTGCAAGGTTGGGATGAGAGCTGAGCAGGGATTTTCAGATTGCACATTTTGATGTCTGAATTCTTCATAGTTCTCCTTGGAGGTACCAGAATCTTTTTGATTTGCAGGATGTAAGAGCAGGGAGCTTCACTGCCTATGGTGGGGCTTCACACCTAACCACCTGCCTAAACACTTTAGAAAATGTGATTTATAGGTCATGGCAGGACTCTTCCATACATTTCTTCTCTCCTACACAAAGCTTGCAATTAAGTAACAGATAATGAGTATTATAAAACCTGTTTCTGAATGATTTTTTTAGATGAAGTCCCTCAGTGGAGAGCATTACAGTAATCTAATCCATATGTTGGTGAAGACAAAATAAACAAGCACATTTGGAAGAGGTAGGATAACTTTGCCTCATGTTTACTTTGTGGAGGAAAAAGTAATAAAAATACTTTTTTGCCTCTTGATCTTTTTTGTGGGTAATTGTCAGGTTAAGCTGAGGCTGTTCTGTCTTTTCTAGATAGTTAAAATAATAGCACAGTTCCTTACCCACAGCAGTTAATTATCAAACACAACCAGTTGCAAAGCTATTAAATAATTATAACACATTTTACAACTGCTGAAAAATGTATATGAATTTTAGATGGTGGTATTATCATATCCCTTGTTAATATTCCTCAGCAGCTTAATAGAATGACTTATGACAATTAAATGCAGTAAACACTTTTTATTACAGTTCTAACATAATTTTGCACTATATTTTCTACACACTAAATCACAGCTTCAAAGGAATCAAAGTGAAACATTAAAATGTCAGTTATCTTGGGATCCTGAAGGGGTAAAGGAGGGAAGTGTATTTAGTGCAAGTAAAACTGGGCTGATTGATCTTTGGGGATGGTCCCTCCTTAACTCAGGATGGGTTTGAAACAACCCATAAAGTTCTGAGGATAAATTCTTGGTGCAAGCAAATTGAGTGAGCTGTGGAAAATGGATCAAATTAATTGCTTTAAAGTCACTCTTACAGAATGGAAATGGTCTCCCCATTTTATACTGCAGCAAAAATTCTCCCAGGGTCATGAGATCCCCAAGGCATGCATCCAGATTTTAACCTTTTGGATTTCCATTATTTGTGATGTACTTTCTGAACTGCAGAACACCAACCTCAGGTTCCAGATTTCTGTAACCTTTTTATTCTGCAGGCAAGCCAAGCAACTTGTCAGCAATTTGTTGACATCAGCAAGGTTTGTTCTGAGGGTTAGCAGCATTTTTCATGATTTGGGGCTAGTTAGCAGAGCTTTTAGCCTAAGTCCATCAGTTTCATTTTACTGTTTCAGAAATAGATGAATCTTCTGTTCCAAAAACAACAAAAAAGGAACTTTGAACAGACTTTGCACATTCAATGAAAATAAATAGTCAAGCTGCATGCACAAGCTTTTTAAAATGAAGAAAATTCAAATTTATCCAGAAGTGTCCAAATAGTACCAACAACAGCAGCTGATTGTGAGCACCAACAGTAAGTCAGAAAATGGCATTGTGATTTGCAAGGATGAGTCATCATTCTGCCCATTCCTGTAACTAAGGAAAATGAAGAACTTACAGAGGAGCTTCAGGAGCATGGAACCCAGAGGGAATCCAGGTAAAAGAAGAACTGAGTGACTTCTGGGGAATTGTGGGGATACCACAATCCGGGTCCAGGACTATGGACCATACAGTTGCACTGTTGCTCTGACCCACTTGTCATTTGTCCCAGCCCACTTCATTGCTGCCATGAAACAGGGAAACCATACTCATAAAAATTAATATGTCTGTGCTTTAATAGTCTCCATGCTGTCATTTGGTCTATAAATGTGCCAGGGGTCACTGGAAAAATGTGTGTAGCAGTGCAGAAGGTCTACAAACTACTGGTTAAAACCACACTCATAAAAATCCCACTGCAGAAGCATCCAAGAGTTCCAAGAACTCAAAAGAAAGGGTAGATATAATGAGAAATTTATATAACATTAATAAATATATTCAGTTATATTCTGCAAACTGAGAAGTATCAGTACTTGAAAAAGGAGAAATCTACTGTCCTGTCAAATCATGAACAATGTATTTATTATTCAGGTCCCATGTGGAGGAGCCTGAGATCCTTGACCACAGTGGCCACCATTAGTTAAGGAGTTTAACAGTGATGGGAAAAAGAGGAAAGGAGCAGCAATTAAAATAATAAGATTCTCTAGAAGCGTAATAAGATTCTATAGGAGCTGTCCTGGAAACATCTATCATTTAACAATGACAATCAATAATTAAATGAATCATTCATTGGTTTGAAATGGCCATTTCAGGGACATACTCATCTGTTAAATGCCACTGTATGATTCAAAAACAATGGTAACATTTTTTTTGTTTCTTTCTTTTAAGAAGCTGGGTGATTCTCTACCCATCTTCTGAAAAGAAATTAGAAAGGCTTTTGCAGTAGGGCCTGTGAACTAGTTTCATGCTACTAAACAACAAAAGTCCTCTAGCACATAGAAAAATGCTTAATCAGATGATTTGGCATTTGATCATCCCAGATATATTTATACAGCAGAAGCAGATGTCTGCATGACAAAGTGTTGAAATAAACCAATGTAGACCACAGCTACAATTTCTTAGAAGATTAATTTCTCTCAGAAGTTCAAGCCATCCTCCAGCTTGTAACATTCATTGTTCCCAATTTCCAGGAAAATATTTGGGCTTGCTAGAAAGAGATAAACTTCAGTAGGATTCAATAGGATTCACCTAAAATTGTTACAAACTAGATCTGGGATGCAGATTGAGCACAGGTTCTGGGGTCACTCCCAAGCTGTTAGAGCATCTCTCCAATTGATTTTGTAGTTCTTCCACCAAGACTTTCCAAGGAATCCATGTGCTAAGCAGTGGGAAGCAGTCAGTGTCAGCTGGCCTCAGAGCCTGGCTTCCTTCCACTAGTAGTGCTGTCATAAGCTAAGAGTCCTTATCTGTTGGTAAATTTTCTATATATCCCATTTTGACTCAATCACCAAGGAAGTGTTTGAGTCACCATCACCATCAATGGTCTTGGAGGTACATCTCCACCTAAATGATTCTATGACTGTGCTTACCTTCTTCATTTTCAATACATACAAGAAACAGCTTATGTAGAACTCACTTTTACTAGCTGTACCTGCAAAGCTGTACTGACCTCTCTAGATCTTCTGCTTAGGCACCCAAATCACATTTTCCATACACAAGATGCTCATACTGCTCCTCTAGGGCTGATGGATACCTCCCCACAGACACTTCCCCAATCCTACACACACTTACAATGCCAGGATGCTGACTGCCAGCTTCCAAAAGATGATTCCTTACAGATTTGCCTGAGGAAAGAGCAGGCAACAAAGCTGTTCAGACAACCAGCAAGGCTCAGCAGAAGGGCATCTCCTGCTGCACCTCTGGGTGGTCCAACAGTTACAATCTACCCCCATGACATGCCAGAGGATTGCAAAGATATGGCCCAAAACTGCCACAGTGGGAAAGTTGGACCAATCTGTCAAATGACTGATATGCATCTATTAAACTGTCCTTTGTAACTCCTAGTAAAAGAGTAACAAGATAACACTTTGAATAATGCATGTCACGATAGGAAAACTGTAAAATGCGGGTGGCTCATGTCTTACAGTCATTTGTCATTCTTCTGTCCTACTACCTTTGACAAATTGACGGGTATGATAGTTATATGGGCTCCCTGTTTCCTCATCTGCCTCTTCTCAAACCCAGGACTGAACATTAACATGACTTTCAATCAATTTTGCAAGTTATTAAATCTGTTTGCCCCTACAGCAGGTACCTGCCAAAAAGTGGAGGATTCACCAAACTTAGCTCTTCTACCGAGAGACTTGGTACACCTGTGATATGTTCCAGGATCCTTTTCAAGGATAATCTTGACATATGATCTTTGATGTAATTAGCACAATTGCAAATTTTCACAAGGGATTATCTGTTCTTGTCAAAATCTTTACCATAACAACCTTTGAATTACAATACAGCAGTAAGTGTACTACAGTGTTCAGCAGAGGAAAAGATACAGTAGGAACAACTCTAAATGAAATTAATTAGAATGGTTAATGTTCGTGAAGCACTTTGAAGATGGAAAGAGCTATAGTAGTGCTAAATTATAATCATTAGCATGCCAGATCCTGAAGGTCTTATTCATTTATCACCCATTTGTTATACAGACTAAACTTACATTCACTTCAGCTGAAGAATTATCTGAATGAGACAAATACAGGTTTCAAAATTCTTAAAATGGTAATAGTAAATATGAATTAATACACCAATCAATCTGTAAAATGTCTACGTTCCTGGTACTTGAGTGTGCTTAGGAAAGACTCACTTGGAAATGTCCCTGGGCCAAAAAGATCCACAGTTCATTTAGTCTGAGAAAAAAATATGTAAGCCAAACAATTAAACAGTGTTCTTCATTAGATTAAATAGGAGCTCTGTTTTGGGGAAAGGGAAAAGGAAAGGGGAAAAGATGGCTCCCAAGGACTGGAAGAATTCAAATGACACACTGAGATGTGCAAAGGGAGCATCCAGGGAGCTGAACACCAGTCAGACTAGCCCCAATTCTTGTTAAGTTGATGGAGCAAATAATCCCAGAAACCATTTGCAAAACTTATCAAGGTGATTTGAAGTAATCAACATGGATTTATGAAGGGTAATTCATGTCTGACCAACCTGATAGCCTTGTGCAAAGAAATGATTAATCTGGTGCATGAGTGGAGAGCAAAAGTAGACTTCAGCAAGGCATTTAACAGTCTTTCATAATATCATCATTGACAAACTGATAATGCACTGGCAAGATAAATGGACAGCGAGGAAGACTAAAAACTGGCTGATCCTTTCCCTCTGCTCAGCATTGATGAGACACACCTGGATTGCTGGATAGAGTCCTGGATTCCCCACTACAAAGCAGATGTGGATGTACCAGACAGAGCCCAGAAAAGAGTTGCAAATATCACTAAGGGTCTGGACCATCTCTAATATGAGGAGAGACAGAGAGAAATCAGAGAGTTTGACCTGGAGAAAGGAAGGCTCTGGAGGAATCCTATCAATGTCTGGAAGTACCTGAAGGGCAGGTGTAAAGAAGACAAAGCCAGGCTTTTCTCAGTGGTGCCCTGTAACAGGACCAGTAGCAATGAGGACAAAATGAAATACGGGAAAGTCCATCAGAACACAAGAAGATAATTTTGGTTTGTAAGGGTGGTCAAATACTGGCAAACTTCAGAGAGGTTTTGAAGTCTCCATTCTCAGGAAAAGAAGAGGAACAGGTGGGAAGAGAATGCCCTTTGCAGATAGCTGTGATATAGTAAAAGAATTCACACATTCGAGTATAAAAAAATAAAATGCTATGTGAAAGATTTCCAAACTGACAGCCATAGAAGGTGTGAATGTACCTGCACCTCAATTCCCAAGCACAGACATTTACTAATCCTCTCTTAGTTTCTGTGTGTCTCCTTATTTTCATCAATGCTTCAGACTATTCTGGGCAAAGGATTGTGACAGAATCCAAGATCAGTAGTAATGTACATCATATATTGTCTCCTAACACCCTCATTCAATGGTGAAGAAAGCTCTTTTATGGGTGAGATGAGTTATGTTGGTTCTTCAGTATTTCTTCTCACTGTAAAAGTAGATCCCATATCTGGTAGCTACTAGAAAATTGTTAAATTTTGAAAAAATATTGCCACATTTAGTGATGCAAATAATTCCTAGTGAAGCTAACAAAATGTCTTTGTAAAGATAATCAGAGAGACTTTAATTCACATCTTCTAAACCTCTTTTTTTTTGCTTATGGTATGGTTTCTGCAAATAGCGGATATCTCACCTAAAATTTATTTGGTGATCAGCCACCCACAAGAAGCACACATTAAGTTCTGAGTTGCAATATTGTCCAACTTTTCAAGGTTTTGCTGGAGAACTCAGCAGCTCCTCCAGTACTCCAAGGGTTAGTCAAGCAGTAAACAGAAGCAGCAGCTGATCAGGATGCTAGGGGAAGAAAACATAAATTTGAAATAAGGTCTTTTTTTGTTCTTGTCAAAAGCCATGTTATTAGAGAAGATGCATGTGACAAAGATGGCAGTGCCTGGGAGAAGCTACATGCAGACATCCAACAAAGACTTTAAAATATTGGTTAGCAGTATCAATGTATTTTGGCTGCATGCAAGTCCTTGCATATTATCCTAGTGCCAGAAAAGTACACAGCACCTCTGAGTCATATAAAAGTTCCGGTTTCTGCACATAATCTGCATTTAGGCAGAAAGTAATAACTCGTAGAGTGCAGAAGAGCAGATAATAGTTCCCCCAATAATATCACATGACAACTTGAGCTGCTTTTAACTCTGTTGTTGCTCTGTACATATATAGAGAGCAAAATTGTCTTCTAAGCACCTTGCAACCCCAAATTCTGATAGAATTGTATAACTGCAGCACAGCATGCTACTTTTGAGTCCTGCTAGGACAAGTAAGTGCTTTGATCACACATTATCCACATTAAATGTGAGCATTTAAATTACCCTGTCTCATAGATGCTTAGGTGAGAATGGTGAAGTCCCTGCACAGCTGAAGGAGAGACACCACCTCCTAACACAGACTCTCCTGCCCCCTCACTGTACAGCAAGCCTGAGATCCTACAGTGGGATTTATCTCACCCAGTTTTAGCAATCTAAATGTTTAGCTTTTGGCTAAACTAGTCTCCAAGTTCCTTCTACATTTAATGCAGCGATGGGTATTTCCAGTTAAATGTTAGTATTGTTAGACATCTTGGGGTGGGATAGGTTCCTTTCTCTCAAGAGAACCTTGTCAATGCATTATAGCAGTGGTCCATGTGAACAGCTCAGAACAGATGCTTGCAATCTAGATATTATATGACATAAAGTTATGCAGAAGAACTTAAAAACATGGCAATCATTAAGCAGTGTGAAAATTGATTTGTAAGCCCCAAGCTGCAGCATATTTCTAACTACCTTCAGCAACAAGGAAGAATCATCAGTAATGGAATTAGATGTCTAAACCTTCTGAAAAATATGGTACTGTTGAATTCAGTGGTATAATACAGATGAGGGTTAAAGATATTTCAAAGATGATTAGCAACTTCTCTTATCTGTTTCCAATACTCAGCACTTTATTAAATTAAGAAGGAAGTTTCATTTAAGAGAGGAAGAGTAGCACATCAGAGGTTCTGACCAATGCTAATTTATTAAGGGCAAAACTTGGCAAATCGTAACATTTGTGAAATATTATGAAAATAGTTTGTTGGAAAATGTTAAACTTTTCCAATAAGCTAAACTAGCAAAAAGGGACTGAAAATACACACACTGATATATCTTTCTTTAATAATTTAATATAAAAAGAGAATACAATGAAATGAACTGCCAAGTATAAAAATCCTTTTAGTATTCTCTTTTCATGTTCAAAATCTTTGTTGTGTTTGAGCATCCATAATTGCTTTGCGTCAAGTTCCCTAAGACATTTCCATCTGTCTTTCAGCAAACTTGAAAACGTTTTCTCTACTTTTGGCTTTAGTAAAAATCAGATGTTTGTTTCAGCCAGCAAGGTTACTTCTGGTGATTGTTTATCCTCTGCCATTCTGTTGTGATCACTGGGGCCATCTTTCACTTTGCCATGATACATGTATATTACTGTTTGCACCATCACTCACAGCTCATAACTTGGGATAATCCAGAAGGGCATTGCATGCATCATTCCTTCTGTTTAGCCATTGAAATAACTTTGCTCAGAATCAAAAGCTGAATAAAACAGCTGAGCCCAGCAAACAGAGCAGTTAACATGGGAGTTTCTGAAGGGTTAGCTGCAGACCCTGTGCTCAGAGGTAGAGCAGTTGCAGAAGGTGAGTTGGGAGAGCATTTGCATGCACATGTGTGTGTGTGTGCATTATCTATTCAAGTTTTGTCCTCTGGGAAAGCTGTGGGGACAGTCTCTCAATCTCCTATCAGGCCGTACTGATCAGCTTGTCAGAGTTTCTGTGAGACCCATCTGGCCATGACTAGCAGGTCTTTGATCAGAATCAGTGCTTGAAATCATCAAATAGCTAATCCCTCCCAGATTACTGAGGGAATGAGACTCTGCAGTGACAATTTATATATAAATCATTTGCCTGGAGTCCTTTGGAACCAAGCAGATGAAGGAAGAAGGAAAAGAAAGACAGTGACTTCACATATAGAAGGGATATTTTGAAAAAACACATCTGGAAAGCATCACTGTTGAAGATTCAAGGCAGCAGGGACCCATCACTAAGGTGCAAGCTATACAACAAATCAGGGTTTGTGGAACAAGGGACAAGTGTACCATTTTATATACTGCTCAAGTTCCACAAAATACCCATGTCTGAGCCACTAACACAGCCCTGTGCAAGTGATCTTGAAAGTTTATGGATTAATTTTCTAGCCAACAGAGTGCAAGCTGGGGCAGAAGCCACCAGCAGCTCCTACCATCATATCACATTTCAAAACAGCATCAACAGCTCCTTAAAACCTGCCTGTCCTATATTAAGGAAAAAAGGTGAGAAGCTGACATCTTGATGTGAGTGATATATATCAGGGACCTGTCAGTACAAAAACTACCTTAGAATTTCTAAAAAAAATACTGACAATTTCATAACTCAAAAAATAATGTCATGGGATGATAAATTTGATTTCATTTTGGCAGATAAAAGGGCACTCATCTAAGGACTAAAAACAAAGATTTTTTTAGGAGCAAGCCATCATGACTTCACTATATTCATTATGTGCAGACTGAAAAGAATAGTTCAAATCAGTAATAAATATAGTTGGTGAGTTAATAGAGACAGGTTCATAAAGCTGAAAACAACTATAGGCTGATAGACCTGGAAGAAGGTCTGAATAACTTGGGAGAACTGATTAAATATTTTATTTGATGGTCAAAATGCTATCATCTCACAGCTGAAAAATTAGGTGACATTAGTTAAAAAAACCTTGACTTTAGCAGAGAGAATAAAAGCTACTCCAAAAGTCAAAATATATTTGTGATCTCTGTGTGTGTGTACATCAATGAGGAGAGCTGGGGTGAGGGGTAATGAAAAAAGGGTTCAACATGACAGAAATGCAAATTTAGAAGCTAGAAAGTTTGGGAAACTGATTAAAGAAACAAAAAATATTAAAATAAAAAGCAAGAGGTGATACAGTTTTATGTAATAAAATATCCAAACATAAGGAATTCTGCCAGAGTTTTTTTTTCCTAAATTAATAAAGTAGGGCTGTCAGTAATAATGCAGGAAAGTGTTCAAAAATATTCTGGTTTTTATTTGGAAAAAAGACTATATATTCGGATTGCATGAAAATGATGAGCACATTAATAAGAAATTTTTCAGAGGCTTTCTTTATGTTCAAAGGACTATGACAAAGAACAATGCAATCTTTGTTATTTTTTTACTTAGAAATAGAGGGGTTTGAATGATATTTAATCCAAGTTACCTGGATCTATATTTAGATCTATATTTAGAAATGTTATAAACAAGTCATTTATTAGCCAGAGGGGTCCAGAAGAAACATTAAGCTGGGAGTCTACATTTTTTAAGGAAGTCACTTTAAACTCCTAAAGTAGCTTCAAACTCCTAAAGCACTGAACAGATTTACTTCTTCATCTTGCAATGCTGATGCTTTCTTCAGTAGAATGTTTGCTATTTGTTAGGCACTTCACAAAGTCTCATATAAATTCTTTCTGAGCATCTGATGAGATGTTGTGTTTCTGGCAAGACAGAATGTCAGTGCCTGCTGCTTTTGAAGGCAGATTTTTTGTAGAAGGTTGTATATAAATACATATTAAGGAAGAATGTTTTAACATAACATTTGAGACATAAATATTCATTTCCTGCTGCAAACTATAGATGAACAAGGTATAATAATTCCTTCTGATTCTTGAGCACTTATTTTTGGAATGTTTGCTACTTCTCCCATCTGTTGCCACTTGATCCTATGTTTTCTGTACAAAGTAAGATACCTCACTATAGACTTCCTGGATTTCAGGAAGAAAAGCATGCGATGGTGAAACTGACCAGGACAGTGGCTACTGCTCTCCTGTTACCTAAATATGAAAGATGCTGAGAATGTGATATTCCAATGGTGGCTGTCCCCCACAGCCTGAAATTCTTCCTGAATTTCTGTAGTTTATAAAAGCCAGCAAGCAAAGCCCAGCACTGGGCAAGCACCAATTCCCTTAAGGGTTTATTTGTGCAGGGTGGGCAGTGTACCGGGACTCTCACCTGAAGTGTTGCACACGAATGGCACCGTGGTACTGATGCTGCCAGGCAAGCCCAACCTGAGGCCAGACAATCTGACAAAAGGCTGAGCTCTATGCACAAGCACAACCTACTGCATCAATTTGAGGTAAATATCAAGGTCCCTGTTCACTGCAGCTGGAAGGAAAATGGTATTTTCTGTGGGAGAATTTTATGTCTCACATCAAACCCACATGGGTATTTTTGTTTTTCATCTAATTAAAAAAAAAAACGAAATTGAAACCTTTTCCTCCTATTTTTAGTATTTGAAACACAGGCAAAAATCTGTTTTCTCACACATAAGCAGAGGAAGCAAATATTTGCCTCCAAACTTTCCATCTAAAAGAAAAACTGCAGAAGCATTTACATGTTAATAAAAGCAACTCCTTCTACTGGTTATTATCCTCCTTTCTCACTCATGCATATTACAGTGATCCAAGCAGAGAATGAGCAGGCTTTCAGACCTTCCTTAGCATGCAAATGAAGCATTGGCTTATGCATCACCCCTTGCATCTGAAAGCAACTTGTGTGTCGCTGCATAATATCGTTCAGAAATTTGGTGGATCTTCCCCTATTCCTTCAGTCCAGCCAGGCAACATTTCCTATGTCTGATGTGTAGGACTAAACCTATTCCAAACAGCAATAAAACCGAGATAGAAGAGCAGGTGAAGATAAGGAAGGAAATTAAAATAGATGGGGTTTTTATGGAAACGTTTCAAAAAGGAGGAATTGCAGCATTTCGCTCCAGCTGTACACTCAAAATCAGATATGAAGGACTATCTGATTACTTCCTAAAGTGTTGCCTGGGAGGATTAAGCACAGGCCATGGAGCAAATTCTCTGCATAGGCAAATCACTCTATGCTCTTACACCAGCTGAAAGACTGGTCCTTCTGCATCCCATCTGCCAAATAGATATAGATGCAGAACGAGTGACTGCCATCCTCCAGAGCAGGTATATCCCTTTCTATACCATTTTGGGTTGGTTTTTTTTTTATGTACCCAGTGAATTTCAGTACTTGGTTTAGCTCTTTTCCAGCTTCATTTCATAGAGAACAGAAGATGGTTTTTGGCAGTGACTCTTAGCTGAACTCTGCTTTGTGTGCAGTTAGATTTACTTCTAACACTTCTGAATGTCGTTACCCGCATTGTTGCTTTTGTCCCAAACTCTCTTTTTGTTGGTCGGTTTTGTATTGAAATCACAGTTAAGCCATTCAGCATGGTATTTTCTCTGCAGAATGAAAAGTGTGTGAAAGCAGTTGAAGGTCACATGTATTATAACAAAACAAAGGAGAGAAATAATAGGGCATCCATCCTGAAGTCCTCAGACATCCAGCATATTATTGCCCTGGTGATTTTGGTGTGGATAAGAAGAGTTGCAAAGGGAAGGAGGCATCTTAATCCAGCTGCTCCTTTCAGCATACACAATGAGAAGGATGCAGGGGTCTTGTTCCCCAGCCTCTTCCTGCCACTCTGTGTCATGTGCCTGGAGTGGTCTCTAGACAATGTGCCTCTGTGCCAGGGTACCACAGAGGAAAATGTTCCATTTGTGGGGATCTGCAGTAGCACCCCTGAACTCCTCAGCTCATTTGCTTCCCAGGCCAGTCTCTGGCCACTGCAGCCCCCAAGTCCCATTTCAATTATGCAAATGTTCCTACATGGGCCCTGTGAACAGAGACATATTAACTGGCTGAACAATGAGATGTCGCCAATAAATATACAGCTTTTTCCTCCACACCAGAAAATGAGGTGCCTGAGAATGGTATAAAACAGAAGAAACAAGAGAGTAGGGATGTATTTCATTGTAGTTTCTTCCCCTTTCCAGGTTCCAAACATCTGAGTCAGGAAGAAAAACCTGCATTATTTGAAGTGCAATTAATTTATTTCTGTGAGGCTGCTGCCAGCTGCCAATGTTTCCAAACCCTTCTCCTTTAGCAGATAGTAGCTCTTCTTTATTGCATTTACCCTTCAGTAGTATAGGACAAGGACTAATGATTTTAAACTAAGAAAGCATAGAATTTGGCTAGGTATAAGGAAGGAAATTTTTACAATGCAGGTGGTGAGACACTGCAATAGGTTGCCCAGAGAGGTGGTGGATGTTTCATCCCTGGAAACACTTAAAGTCAGGCTGGATAGGGCTCTGAGATACCTGACTAGTTGAGGGATGTCCCTGATCATTGGAGCAGGGCTGGACTGAATGACCTCTAAAGAAGCTCTTTCCATCCTAGACTAGTATGTTATTCTATTATTTGGAAATAACTATTTAACACTTTTGAAGCTGACAGCAACACAGCTTTTTAAACATTGTCTTTACATCTTCTTGTAATTATGGTGGTTGCTGTTCCACACCAAGTCACTGCTGCTGGCACAGTGGAGCAGAGAAGAACCTGCTGAGGTCTGGTTGTTTGGGCTGGTAGGTAGCCTATCCAAAACAGCTGTGCACACTTCCTGGGCATCCCTAAAGACACTGGGGTCTCACAGCTCTAACAGATAAGGAATTCTCACACAGTTCAGAGACCTGCTGCATCATATCCCTACAGTTCCAAACATAAGGGGAAGGGATGGTTGAGTTCATCTCTGCCCCAGCTGACACGGGGAGGGGGCACAGCATTTGTCAGTCAGTAAAGCTATTTTAGGAGAAAAAATGAGTTTCCAAAGCATCCTTTGCCTTCTGAGTCCTTGTCTATTTCCATCTCTCATGGACACCAGTTTTGCCCTCTGCCTGAAAGTCTGAACACTTGGCAATAAAGCCCTAACTCAACATCCAAAGAGTTGAGCACAGCCATTAGTCCCAGACCCCTTTTTCCCCCAGGCCAGATGTTCCCTCAGATGAGGAATATAATTCCCATAGAGCATAAAACAATGCAAAGCTGTGAGCAGGCTTGCAGACCAGAAGAATTAAAGCCACTTCCCCATCTATAGAGCATCATATATATTACATTAGCACAGTACCATACCCAGGCTAATAAAACCAGTTCTGCATTTGAGGTAATAAACCTGCTGGTTGGACTGCAGCCAGTCTCATACTGTAGCTAACCCAAAAGAGGTAACAAAGCTAACTAGTGACAGACCAGATTAGTAGTTGGGTGCTTAGCCTCTATTGAACTCTGTGCTGCAGGAGTTCCATTGCTCTCCACACCTGAGCCAGAGAGTTTAAAGCTTGCTCAGATATGTATTACCAGCTACTTGGGGGGAATTTTAAGTGTGACCTGGTACAAAGCAGGAGAGAAGATTCTCCTCCTTTTGCCTCCCAGAAGTGGAGTTATATATGAGACCATTTGTCTAAGTATATATGGTTTGTTGTCAGGGCTGGCTGGCAGAGTGACTTTGTGCTTCCACACAGAGCCCCAAATCATCAATCCTGGGTCCATACAACAAGGGTATTTCAAACAGGGAGTGTCAATATTAATATCTCATTTCATTGTTTCTAATCAGCTAAAATTATTCAGTCAGGGAAAACTCTGCTCTCTATTATCCTGGTGCAATTCATTGATTTCCACAATGGCCAAGTGTAATTGTGTGCAGAATTTGGCTATTAATGTAATTTTAATAAAAGTTTCTTCATGTATATTTCATAAATCTATTATTTTGCAGTGAGAACTTTCTAATCAGCAAGAAGGTATCTCTAGATACTGTTGCTCATTTGGTAAGGTAGGCAATAAGTAATAAATACCACTGCATTAGAAATGTAAGTGAAAGAGAAAATTGGAAGTTGCTTTCGGATGAAAGTAGATTAAATATAGTACATTTGCTTAAGTATCTTTATAATGTAGCTTGGCTTTTCATCTTGATCTTTGGTTAAAATTACTTTCTCGGAATTTAACTTTTTGTACGTGCTAGAACACCTCTGCACTATTGGAATAAACAAGACTGTTAAATTAAATGCATATTGTGCCAAAACCTTCCCTCAGCAATATATATGTGCACAGGAATTTATAACAGGATTTAAAATCAGAGCTGAAGGTGACCTCTTTTGTATCACAGGCCATTACATTTCTCCCCCGTAAGGAAATCCAGTAACTTTTACTCAAATTAAAACATTTCAGCTCCCTTGAGACCTTACTGTTAAGTGCTTCAGACAGGCATCAGCTGAAACAGAGCCACCACAAATGCCCACAGCCTTTGCAATTCCAGATAACAGAGGCACAGTACTCTTTTATAGCAAGGAAAAAACAGAGTCCCTGATGCTCTGAGTCAGGAAGGAGCCACCTTTGCCTCTGAATGTGTGAACCTGGCATAGGGGCCAAGGACCAAACCAGAGAGTCCTCTGTCCCACACAGGAGCAGAGCCTGCTTCTGCCCTGGGGGAGAGTTTTCCTGATCTGGAGACAAAAACCTGTCTGCTTATCAACTCTGTCCTAATGAGAACACCCAGTTTCTTCTCCTACATCCTCAGCATCAAAGGAATAACTGGGGAATTTGTATGTGCTTTGTGGTATTTGTCTAGCTTGATGTTCTCTCCAATCTGTGGGACTAGTCCAGTAGTCCTGATTCCCTGTGTTTAGTTAGAAAGTTCCAGAATCTTATTTAAAACTCTTTGCTGCAAAGTTAAATTTTATTATTTATGAATGGCTCTTCTATCTTTGGCATTCAGATACAGCATTTCATTTACTGTGGGTCAACAAGTTGGACCCCTCCCACCTAGATATTAGAACTCCTTTCTGTAAAGAACTAAGTAAATCCAGTGAAAAGTAAAGACCAGTGACTGCCCCTCACCCTTTACTTCAGCAGATCAAAGAGGATAAATTCTGATCTTCTCCCTATTAGATTTTCCATATTCTCCTGGAGATGAGGGCATCTTTTCATAGTACCCCTGACAATGCTATGTACACAGGAATGATCACTCCACTAGTTCTGCTCAGTTATCCTGCATGTGGAAACCCATCTTTTTTTACCCCACAGCAAGCCCTTGCATCCAATGCTGGTGATCTAGGCTCAGGTACCCCCAGTGTAATTTATTTTTCAGGAGTCTGTGTTTCAGCTGATAGATTTTGCTTGCTTTCTGAAAGGCAGGAGTCTAAATCCAGATGTGAAAGAAGCAAGGAAAATGGCTTTGAGGACTGAAATCCTCAAAGGCTTTGAGACTGAATCTTTGACTGAAAGATTGCAATTACTTTCCTGGAGTTGCTGAGAACTGCAGAGATGACCTTGCTTAGTGTAATTTGGGATTTGAGAGACGTTCCTTAGCTCAGAAGAGTTTGCATTCTCTTCAGCTGCTTATTGTTGCCTAAGGGTTACAAATAAGGGCTCAGGGAAAATAAATACTGTTTGAATACCCACAGTTGCAATGCTGAGACATTTAGGGCATTTGCAACCTAGGTACTTTACATCATCCATGTAAGAGATATTCAGGACTCTTCTCAGGTATCATCTAGAAAAGCCTGTGGTTTTGTGTCCTAGGAAAACAGCGACAGTTTGCCTTATCAAATTGTCATACAAATAGATCAATTAGGAAAACAGAGCTTGCATGCTTAGAAAGTGAAGGATATGTGAGCACAAGAAAAACCTTGAAAAGGGGGCATTTGTACTGGATCCAGCAGCATGACTTACCACAATTAGTTCAGCACAGTAGCATGTATCATACAAAATGCCATTCTGATAGGAAAAAATACTCCAATGTGTCATGTACCACACAAAAAGGGTGGAACCAAACTGTGAAGTGCTGTGAGATAAAATGTTCAAGGTGCAATACAAGATGAGCCAGAATAGAAAGAGATGACAGCAACCAGACAGCAGACCAAAATAAAATAAAATAAAAAAATGACACGCTGCCTTTGATCCTGTTTACAAGAGGAAAGCAGCAGCACAGTAAAGCTTTCATACTATCACAGGATCTGCAAGTGTAGCAGAGATTGCTTCTGAGAGAGGGCTTGAACCTGGAAGTTTGCATGCAGCTCTTCCATTAACTTCAGCAAGAGCTCAGTGTGCAGGGCGCCAGGAAGATTAGAGTCGAGATAACTCCCTAAGTGTCTTGAGGACAAGAAAGACTCAGGCAAAGAAAAATGCCATTGATCAATATCACCCTGTACTGTCCTTCTTTGCACTGCATTAGCTCTCAAGTTTTGGAGTTAAAGTGCGTTTTTAATGAAGCTTCAGTATTATATAAAGCTTTACCACCCTCCAAAAGTAGCCACATCTTTGCAAAAGGGTTTTAGGATTGTTAGGGAAGTATCAGTCCAGGTGTGTGCAAGAGGCAGAGGAAGAGAAGCAGTAATCTTGTATGTGGAAAGCAAGTTTTAGAGGGATCAGCATTGCTACTTGCTTGTTGAAAGAGAAATTCCTTTGCAAAAACTAAGTGGTGCTAAACAACATATTATCTCTCAAAGTCTTTTACTAGTCAGAGGCTTTTCAGCACCTATACAGGGACAGGGAAAGAGGAAGAAGGAAAAGCATTAAAACACACATTTTCTGATATTTTGCAGCTTGTTCTGAAGCTGAGCTAGCGACCCACATTTTTGCTAGTGCTGCTATAAAGGAATAATTCTGTCCAGCAAATTCAAAACAAAAATTTAGAAGCAAGCATTGTACTGAACCTGTGAGCATTATTTGTAAGAGTCATAGGTAATGATAAACCTCATACTCTGTTTAGCAGCAGGTAAAGTCAAAATGTAGTGCCATGTCAGTCACCACACATTCATGGTTCAAGACAACATGGAAAAGTCCACAAAAAATAAAAAAGATCAGAGGTCTACAAATCACAGATCACAGCCCAGCTGGAAAGATGGAAAGAATTGGTTCCATTTACTCATGGAAATAAAAGGCCACCATTTTCAAATATGCAAAAGTTTGTTGCCAAAAAAGAAAGGGACTAATTGATCTTTCTGTTTGATAGGTAAAACAAGAAGTTAAAAGTTTAAACTATTTCAAAGAAGCTTTGGACAAGATATTGGGAAAATTTTCTTAATGTTGAGGATTGCATGGTGTATTTGGGGTAATCTTACAGCTTTTTAAAAGGGATGCATGAAAGACAGAAATGTTTACTTTTAGCTATTCTGTTTTCAGACTAAGGATGGCCAAAATGAACTGTAAATCATTTGAGTCTAGATCTATGAGCCAAGCTGCTGCCTCTGAAATTAATTACAATTTATTTATTTTAAAATCATACTGCAATGCTAAGGAGAAAAACTTGACTTTAATTAAAATTGCGGGAGCAGCATGAACAGGAAACATATTTGGAGATTTGGCCTATGTTAAAATAAATTGTCTAGTGCAGTCTTTGAGGGGCATATTAATGTTTATAGCAGTAAATATTTTGGCTACTCTCTCTCTTCTGAATGTGGAAGATGCAGAAAATATCTTTCTCCTTGAGGCATTTACGGGGCATGATTTCATTCCTGTTTACTGGACAGATGGCCATGTGTTGACTCTAGATGAAGTAGTTCATTCTGCTGTATTAGTTGATTAGCTTTGAAAAACAGTTCTTTGGAGAGGGGGGAGAAATTGTTCTAAAGCTTTTTCTCTTTTTAGAGGGACTTACTGCTCCAAATTGCTTGCAGCTTTTCTCTCCATATAATGATTATGGAGTTAAACATTAGTGATTCTGTATAAGTAGAATAATGACAATAACTAGAGCAAGGAATGAAAATGTTAAACTAACAAATAAAGTGGTTGATTACTGAAACAGATGAGAAGACAGAGGGCAAATTCTAATACCAAGACATAGCTGGCACAATGATTAGACCACAGGCAAAGCTTACTGAGTTTGGATTCAGAATGCTAAAGCATCAACAGTGGAAAACAGAGGACTCACAACACAGAAAAAGCACAAAAAATAACTGGAGGATATATATGAAAGCAGAAGGGAAAACGGTGCAAGTGAAAAATATTATGAGACAGAAAGTCCGAAAAGGACAAGTTTGCCTGAGGGTGAGAAATTGAAATGAGAAGCAGCACTCCTGTGGTTCTTTCTAAGGCAAGATCCCCCTCAGCCCTCCCAACCAGCCCCTACTGACCCTCATCCCTGAAGCAGAAGCATGGCAGCAGTGCCATGATTCCTCAAATTGCCCAGCAAAATGAAACTCTCTGCAGCTACATTTCCTTCAGACAGGATGACAATTTGCATGCAGCATGCATGTTGCTGATAGGGCTTTGAGACCTCCCTCTGGCCTCACTTATAAGGAATGTGGGTATCCTACCCCTCTCCAAGGCACAGTCTCATATAGTCAGAGGAAAATAAGCTGCTGTTGATAATGACATGGCAAGGCTTATGCTGTGCAGGGTTGATTGATCTGAATTCAGGTGGTGATGGAGGGGAGTTTCATGGACTAAATCATTCCATGACTACAAGTGATCACTGGCTTGTGCTAGCAGCAATAAAGCGTAGTCCTTTGGTTTTATTTAGGTTCGAAAAAGCAAGGCAGAGAATGACTGAAGGGCTTGGGTAGGAAGGCAAACCTTGTTAGTTTCTATTTATTTTTGCCATCTAATATCTAATGCTTCATGGCTCTTGTGACATTTCAGACACATGCGACAATTGCACTAAAATCTAAGTCCATAGAAGTAGGCCAATTTACAGCAACTGAGGAGCTCATTCTTCTAGGGACTACTACTGAGACAAATCATTTTGATTTTTAGGCTTTCCTCCAGCAATCAATATTTTTATTGCTTTACTTGAGAGAGAAAACAATCATATAATAACAAAAGTTGCTGGGTTTTGCTTCAGATTGTTTGTTTTACTTTTTACTGGCCTGTTTTGAGCACAGTGGGATAACCTCTTTTCAAACAAAATATGAAAAAAGGGTGAAAAAAATATTATACTCTGCTTTAAAGGGAAAGAAGGGAAAAGGCTTCAGTGCACTGCAGATAGGCTGAGACTCATACTGACTGTTTATTCAGATTTCAGAGGCTGCATTCTCATCCATGCTGCTGTATACATGGAAGTATTGCATTCCTGCACAGTCATGTGCTGCTGCTCGGTTTCATTTTGTTTTCTGTTCCTGCTCTTCATTCACCCCATATCACAATTTGTGTTTCAAATGGACTGCACTGAAATATCTATGGCTGTTACAGACTATTCTGCTTCCTACCACAAAATTCATATAAGCAATCCAACAGAAATAAAAAGCACAGTGGCAAGTTCACCGGAGTCAGCTTCCCAAACTGCTTAGTCCATGAACATATGGCTTTGCACTTCATATGTAGCAAATGGGTGAGGGATAGCAGTCAGAAGATACTGTAGAATCATGATGCTGTGGCCTGGTGACCACAGCACAATCTAAAAAATTTTTGGTGCTTTTTGTCACCAGCTGCCATGGTCTAACCTCAGCCAGCAATCAAGCCCCTTGCAGCCACTCATTCAATCCCCCACCAGCAGGAACAGAGAGAGAATAGGAAAAGCCAGAAAACTCATGGGTTGAGACTAAGACTGCTTAATAGGGAAAGCAAGAGCTGCACACAAAAGTAAAACAAAGCAAGGAATTAATTCACTGTTCCCCCTGGGTGGCCAGGTGTTCAGCCATCTCCAGGAGAGCACAACCTCATCATATGTGATGGTACTTGGGAAGACAAGCACCATCACTCCAAATATCCTCCCTTTTCTCCTTCTTCCCCCGTTTTATATACTGAGCATGATGTTGCATGGTCTGGCATCTCCTTTTTTGCCAGTTTGGGTCACTTGTCTTGGCTGTGTCTCCTCCCAACCTCCTATGTACCCCCAACTTCCTTGGCAGTCTAGCAGTCCAAAAAGCAGAAAAGGCCTTGGCTCTGTGTAATCCCTGCTCAGCAATTAAAAAAAAAAAAAAACTCATCTCTGTATTATCAACCCTGTGTTCAGCACGAATCCAAAACACAGCACCATTCCAGCCACTGCGAAGAAAGTTAACTCTACCCCAGCTGAAACCAGCACACCAGTCCAAAATTATTCACTCTGTCAGATCTATTCTTTGAGGAGATTTTCAGCATATCCTTAAGGTGAGCAATACTTCTTTTTCTCAATAGTACTCATTTTTCTAGCATCACACTCATCAATATATGGTTCTCAGCATTTGAGGGAAGATTTAGTTCATTTATCAATTCCTCTATTGAATTATTTGAAAGGGGACAGGTCTTTGAGTTCAGAAGCATAGAAAAATCTTCCCAAGTATCTCTCCATTTGTTTTGCAATTTGTGGCAAGAAAAGATTAACACAAAAGAATAGATTGGTTCTGGCTGGCAGCTTCTCTGACACTTATAATAGTTAGCTCAACTATTAGTTGAGCTTTATGTACATAGTTAGCTTTACATACATAGCCTGATGTCCAGCTAAACTGGTTTAAATTTTGTGCACTTAAATAATTGTAAACACAATGAATTGGATCTGTTGCTGGTGTTCTTCCTTATGACTTTCCTTTACTACTTCAATTTTTTTAAAATGTGAAATCTGCAGGCATCTTTGTAAATTCTGAAACAACTTTTTAAAGTCTGGAACATGGCAACAATGGAGACCTAAAGTGAAGTTCCCAGGCAGAAGCATTTATACAGAATTATGAGAAAAAGAGTAAAGTAGCACAAGAGAAATCACAATCAAAGGGAGCCCAAAATGTCCCTGTGCTGTCAATAAAATGCAGTTCTGGTTCAAATGCACTGGCTTACCTTGAGCTTCTCTCTCCTCTGTTTCCCTAACTATAAAATGATAAACTGTCAGGATTAGCTGTTGTGTACAGAAGGCCACTACCTTCATAAGTGTTTACACACCTCTCTCTTAAGGAAAAAAAAAAAAGATAAAAAGAGAGAGAAGAGTTAAATTATATTTTGAAGGACTGAAAAAAGCAAGCATTACAAATATTCTATTGCTTTGTGAACATATGAAATACTTCATCTGCTAAGATATTGTTCTGAGAGTCTTAGCTATTTACCAGTTTGATGCCCCTTTGCAAGGACTGTCCTGTTGACACAGAATCATTTCTCCCTTCATAATATAATACTTTCATGCCTCATGGCATTCCCACCTGTGGCTTTTTAGTAATTAATGATGTTACAATGCAAATTCTAATCAAGCTGCATATGTATTTTGTTCATTTGTTTCCTTATGGGAAACATTTTAATTTCCCCTGGCCTTTATGCAGCAGCTGCATGTCCTTCTGATTATTTCTTCTGTTGAAAAGCGGTCAAAGTGTTGTTCAGGACAAAATTCAGTCCAGCTGTAAACATGTGAAACTCTTTTGGCCCAGAGTGTCCTAAACCATGTGCTATCAAGTTTTATTAAAACCTAGACAAATCACAGAATCCTTGAGAAGTAAAGCAGCAGCAAGAAATTCAGAGAAAAGAGAATTTCAGGGCTGCTGAAGCAGGCTGCTGAAGTGGGGGTTTTGAAGACTGTAGCAGCTCTAAGACATAGAAAATAAACTTTCCTGCTACACAATGCTGTCTGTTAAGAACATACCTATAAATATCATTCCTTTCTTGTTTATGACTATGAACTAGATGAAAGAATTTAAAATAGAATTTCCTCATTAACATATAATTTAATGTCTTTTGAAAGGAATTTTAATACATTTATATAGCAACTTGTCTATTATTTTAAACCTCTGTTTTGCTGCAGGCAAACATAAAGATAGTCATGCAGCTGAAGCATAAACTTGGGAGTGGGGTGGTATAGTAAAATCTTTTGTGGCCTTTACATTTATTTTACCTCAGTCAAATGAATCTTTTAAGAACTCATTTTAATCTTCTGTAAAATTGAAACAACAGCTCAAACACACATTGCAGGACTCTAGGAGGTATATTCATCCAAAGATCTTTGATGATCTCTGTTAAAAAACATTATAACACTCTAGCTATTGCTTTTACACATATCTTCTCCTCAAGGAGATCTGAAGTTGTACCTTCATTACACCTTAATAGCCTGTATTTTTTTTTTCCTGTTGTAGCTGGAAGCAGTGTTTTAAATTAAGTTCAAAACACTGGGAAAAAAGGCATCCTCCTTGTTCCTCCTGAGTTGTCCACACTGCCTTTATCTTGTTTTCTCAACTTCACACAATTTCCACATGTGAGGTTTCAGCTGAAGGGAAAAACACACCTGAGCAGTCTTTGCAAACTAGTGAACTATCATGGGCTGTCACCTGTTCTGCAGACATTTTTCATCTGAAAGATGGTTAGGAAATGAAATCACTGTAACTGGGAAACCTCATGTATTAAATTTAATTAAATAGGGAGAGAGACTTGGGAAATCCTTTCCAGTGGGCATTTTTTAATGAATAAACAAATATTTTGTTATATTGAAAATGTATTATTTGATCCTATAGTTTTCTTCTAGAAAAAGAAAAATCTGCCTTCAGATCCTGATTGTCTATTCAGTTTTCACCTTCAAGCTCTCTCCTCCACTTAACTATGGTGGCTACACTATGATCACCCTGGGCTCTGAAATAGAAATACTGTACCAAGATTCAGACCTGTCCAATTTTCACAGACAATTGAGAGAGAAGGTTCAACTGTGGATATCCTTGTCCCATACTTCTGAAGGTAGTATGGGAACTTGAATAGATTCAAAATTCAGCAGGCATATCCAAATATATTGTGCTTCATGGACTGGTAAATGCCTTGTTGCTTCTTCAGCCTAGATTTACTGGACACACTTTGGAGACATTTACAATCCCTTCTAGAAAGCTTCTGTGCTCTGTTTTCACCTTACCCTTTGTTTTAGGGACTTGTTGCAGTCCTGCTTCCTGGCTATTAAGGATCTGTAATTCTTTCCTTCTGGTGAGTAAAGTCTTTTTTTTTTGCTTCCATATCCACTCTGAGCACCAAGATGCTCCATTCTCTTCCCATGTTTACGTTCACCTCCCCCATCTTCTCCAATTCCAGTGCCTCTGTGTCTCTCTTCATTACTCTGCTTCCAGTACATCAAAGAGCATTGTGCCTTCTGCAATCCATGCAGTCATTTGCATCTCATTTCCACCTAGTTCTTAATCTCTCGTTAGTTACCCCTTCCCTCTCTGTGAAGTCATATGAGTTTTGAAACTTGGTTGGGACTCTCTTTGCTTTAATGTAAGAAGGTGGTTTTCCAGAGACTTGCTTTGTAATCTGGAGGAAACACCAAATTTCATAATAGTGATGTCTTCATGCAGCAGATGCCAGGAGGAGGGTGTGCTCCCATCCTGTTTTCCAGTTGCCTGTTGTTGAAATCAATTGAGTTCTGTCCATACAGCTTTCTCCTGAGTTTGTGCACTCACTGGGACATGACTCCCAAGGAATATCATGGCACCTCCGAACACACTGTTAATCTGAAAGGCAGTCCTCACAATCTCAGCCAGCTCTCCCACTTCAGTGAGTGCAGCAGCAGTGGTGTAACACACCAGCAGGCAATGATTCAGAGTGACAAGCACCTCAGTGAATCAGGCTTGTGAAGAAACCCTGTGTGTAGCAAAGCTCTCCACAGCTGTATTAATGAACACTGCCCTTGCTTTGAAAATATACAGCATGTATTTCTTCATTGTTTCTCTGCAGTCTCTGCTGATTTCTACTGCATTCAGCATTCTTGGAAACTTCTGCCCTCCTGTGAGACCTAGAGGATTTAAACTTTAGTTTAGTTGCTCTAAACTCCAAAATATGTACTCAAACAGACACACAGGCTCACATTGCAAAAGAGTTTTTATTCATTTTCCAGCAAAGGTCTGCCATCATAAATGATCACTAGCACTTTAGAGCGTTATTTGCTTTGTGTATGGATACACAGGAAGAGCCTTTGGGACAGCAAGATCAATTAAATTAAAATAATACAATGACTTTTTCTCAAATTTTAACCTCTTTTTTAACTGAAATAAGGCTTTGGGAAAAACACTTAATTTCTGCACTTCATAATAACACTGCAGAATTACAGAATCTCACTAGGATTCTGTAAAGAAAATTCATTATTCTTGTGAGAGCCTCTACTACCAGAGATAAGGGGTTGTGGAAAAGCCTGTCAAAAAACTAGTTGTGTTTGGGCTTACCATTGGTCATGAGTAAAGTTAAATGCTGTCATAAGTGCTTGCTGTCTTTGGACCGAGTTCAAGGCACATGCAATTAGGCAAAAATACTAAGTTAGGAATTATTAAAATGAAAAGGTGATGTTTCAGTTCAGGAAATCAATAATTTTAAGGTTAATAAACAGTGCCTACATTTTCAAAACTGTCTCTTTCTGAGCATCAGAATGGCATTTGCTGGCACAAAAGGCAGAAATCACATTCAGAAAACTCAGCCAATGGCATTTCCATGGTTCTGGGTAGACTTACTAACTTACTGTAAGGAATTTTGTAAACACTAGAGTGAGGAATTCTGTTCAGTGTTCTACTGCTTTGTTTGATACATACAGGCAAGGATACCTCCTGCCCTAGGCTGCTTCAGAGATACAGAGCCCTTCAATTGATGTTGCAGTTAAAGGCTCAGTCTGACCCTCTGGGAAGTATACTGTTATTTCTTCTTCTACTTTTTCACATAAGTAGGGATGGTATCAAGGTTCTCCAGCAATCTTCATCACACGGCTTTTCACAGGAAGAACAAAAGGTAGAACAGAAAGTACAGCTTGTCAAAGATGCTGTCACTTGGAACATAGTTCTCCTGAGCTGTATCTTAAAGGGGAGATAAAAGAAAAGAAACTAAAATATTTTATGTGTGTTTGAGAGAAGCTCAACGTGATTCCTGTTGTTTCCCTGCTAAAACACATCACTGACTAAAGCAACATAAAGCTCAAAATGCCGTCTTTGAAAATAGTTAGACAAACACTACTTAGAGGCTTGGTTGTTTTGTTGTTTTTTAACTCTGCTCTAGCCTGTCAAACTCAAGAACTGTCTCTCTACCATTTGCAGATTCTGCTTATGCCCCCTTGCCATTTACAAGTGTTTAGACAACTATTGTGAGTCCTTTTCCCCTTTAGTTCTTCTGCTGTAAATATCCAGGTGTGGAGCAATGAACATCAACAAATGCTGCTGCACCACAATGCACTAATGCATGAGGGCTGCATGGCTTACAGAAAAGTAGAGCCAGACATTTTAAAATCTCACCATTACTATGTGTTGTGCATCTGATGGGGAAGTCAAGCCACAGCCACTGTTGCTCACTCCTGATTTCACCCAGGCCAAATAAGTGCTATGTTATATGGATGTTATCTATGTTTATGTCTCCTCCCTTGCTAGGAGCAGACAGATGTCTGATCTGTGGGCTGAAGTTTGACATTACAACAGTCCCAGTGCCTGAGAGGAGCATGGTGACCACTGCAGGAGACACTGCTGGTGACAAGCTGCTGCATCTGTGTTTTATATCTGCAGTCAACTTTGTGTTCACACCAAGCTACGGCCACACAGTTAAAGATTGTATTTTTAAAACAGTAAGGGGCAAATTCACTTCCAAACATCGATTTCCTTTTTCATCACAAAGAGCAGGAGAGCAGGAATCCTCCAGGAGTTTGTACTCACACTCCACAGGCACGAAACCATGCAGATAACAAGCAACCTATTCACCCCCCTAACTGGAAATGTCTGGTCTGAGCTAGTTGTCTGGCATCCACCTGCAGTCAGCAAAGAATGAAAAACACTGAAGAGGCTGATTTATCCAGTGCTAAAGCAGATGTCTCAGAAAAGCAGCATGAATTGCCCTCTGGAGCTTATCTCCTCTTCTTAATTATAAGGGTAGCCTGGAAATCTGGTTTAGAGTAGATACTGGACTTCCAGGCAGCTTAAGTTAGATGAGCTGACTTCCAGTGCTGGTTGAAAGGAGGCTGCATCAGAATCCTCTCCACTGCTCCTGTAGCAGGCTTTCTGCCTTCCAGAAACTTCAGGCAAAGCCCTGGCTTAATTTAAGTCCTTGGCAACTCTCTAACCAGACTAGGATTTTCCCCGTCCTACCTGCTTCTGATTCCTGTACTATTACAGCCTCACAAAACTACCAAGTGGGAATAGCTGCAGTAAAACCCCTGTCCAAATATTTCATAGTTTAAGAAAAGAAGTCATGCATTTTTGAACAGTTCAAAAATTCTGTTTCAAAGCTTTTAGCAACCTTGCCTTTATTTTGTAAAATATTATCTTGCTATAAAATAATGTCTTGATAGTTAAAGTGGCTCCATTTTCACTAGACAGCATAAAAAATTGAGTATTCTCCAAAAACCCAAAGACTATTTGGAATGTTGAAACAATCTGTGACAGAAATGGAGCAGCTCTGGATTAATTCCCAGATACCAAGTTTTAATCTAGTTCATCTACAGTTTACTGGAAAAAGGTGCTTGGTAAAATCAACATGGAAATAGAAAAACAGTGAGAAAAAGCAGGAAACAACCTCAGACAAGACACCTCTCAACAGGCATGTGAGAGATTTACAAAGGCAGGAAGGGGAGATGACTAAAGATTTCTCCATAAAATATGTCTCCTTCTGCAGAAGGGGGTAGGCTTTTCCCAGGCAGGTAAGGGAGCCAGACAGAGGTTACAGCTCTTACCACAGGCTTTAGGGCTGACAGTGAGCAGGAAGCCTATTTAGTAGCTCTAAATGTCAGCATTTGGCAGCAGCCCAAGTAAGACAGACATGCAAATTGGCCCGTGTTGTTTTAAACCCCTCGTTCCTTTATCTTACCCTGTTGTCTTTGCTGACCTGCTCACTCCCAGCAGGGATGGAGTTAGCCTGTCAGTCCTGCCCCAGCTATGGCCCTTCTACACACTTTGCACCTCAGTGGGAGCTGCACCAGAGCTCCAGGTGGGGTGCACACCTCCAGCAGGTACCCAGCACCTGCACACTGCAGCACACTCCTCCCAACACCCACATTTTGGCCACCAGAGTTTGCACTGACCCTCGATGTGCTGTGCAGAGCACACCTCTGAGACAAAGGGATGAGAGATTCAGCTATCTAGCAAGAAATTAATTGGAAATGTATGTGGATATATATAGAAACATAAAATAAACATATTCCTGTCTATCTGGTAGCATCAGAAAAGAATAAATTTACCCAAAATTTTATGAAGGATAAGTATCAACATTTCCTTCACTCTCAACACATACTTTACCCATCAATTTCAACCTGCCTCTACTCTCCCCTCCATTCAGTATAATCAAATACACTTCAAACAACGAGTCAGTGCTCAGAACAGCCTTGCCAAGGGTGTGATAATATCAGTCCTGTCTTCTTATGGCAGCAGTGAAGTCACACGAGAGTTGTCAGCAGTTATCAAGACAAGCTGCAGGACATCTGTGGTTTGAACCTCAGTCCATCAGCTACCCAAGCTGGTATGGCCAAAGTGCCCCTTATCCAGTAGAAAAACTTCTCTTCAGAATATGTGACCAAGACTTTGCTGAGCTTTGAGCACACACCAGTTGGAAGCATGCTTTGCTGCACTCTGCACAGCTAACCTGTGCGTTCAAAAGACACAAATTTATCTCTACTACAGTCCCCAAGGGATAATACTGTCAAAAAAAAAAAAAAAAAAAAAAAAACAAAACAAAAAGTTAAAGTTTTAGCAGTCTCACGAATGGTTGTTTCTTTTAATTAACTCTATACTTCTGAGACCATTGGGTGAACTTAGGTCAAGTTGTCAAGGGTTCCTGAGGTACCAGAAGAACTATAAACCTGTTCATTTTTAAAAATGAAATGTGAAATATGCCCCCAGAATCTGGGACTTCAAGAAAAAAAACAAAATCCAACAAATGTCATGAGACTCCATTAAAAAGCAGAAACTGACAACACTGTGACCCAGAAGTGACATGGAAAAGCCAGCACTATTTCTAGGAACAGTAAGATTCACATTGTTAACTTTTGCAATGCCTTCTAGAACAATAACAGACCAAATTAATTGCTGACATAAGAAATTTCCCCTGAATAAGGTGAAAATTCACCTGGATAAGGAATTTCACCAGGCTTGTCTAAGAAAAACTTTGCTACTGAGTGTTTTTTCTCTGTACATTTGAGTGGAGCACAGACAATTTTCAGATCAGCATGGTCTCTTTTCTGAAAGAAAAAAGAAAGAGACGACAGATTTTGGAAACAAAATTATTACTTGCAACTGTGACAGATTCCATGGTGACACTTACAAGAATTTTTCCTATTAAGCTTTAGCAAGTGCTAGTGCCACAATAAATAACCTTTCATACGTGGAGACTTCAGAAAGAACAAGTAAGGAATAGTACAAGTAATTCTAGAAGTTTTAAAAAGGATTTCATTACTTCAAACTTAAACCAATAATGCAATAGAGAAAGAAAATGGATGAACTATATGAAATTACTTGCCAGGGTGTCCTCATTCCTAATCTATAATTTATATGCACATTTATTTTACATTTTTATAAAAATAATTAGATGCACTTGGACTCCAAATGAAAAATATCAGATTATATACAAGGCAGCACAGAAGCATCTGGGCTTAGATAACACTCCCAATGAGATGCCTGTAAATCCTTTTCATACCCAGTAGTCAATAGGGGATTTTCCTCCCAATTTCCCATTCTACTGAGGCTTCAATCCCTCTTCCCCTGAGAAATTTAGCTTCATGTGGACAGAAACAAAGAATTTTCAAGGTGGGAAAAAGTATAAAGTCAAGTTAAGTACTTTCTGAACAGATGAAATGTGCATGCAGCTGAGTTTACAGAAGGATTTCATAATATCAAGACCCATAGAGATCAAAAGTAATAATAAGGAGTCTCTCAAAATCTATGGTGGCATGAAAGGATTGTGCATTTGGGAGAAAATTTACATTTTGTTTGTTGATGTCTTGTAGATTGAGCTATGACACAGGGATTTAAATCAATGAAGATGCTGCTTTAGTATTTGAGTCCATTATTAATATAGTCCAATATGTTTTTATCAGAATAATTTAAAAAAAAAAAAAAAAAAAAAGATAAACATATTTAATTTTTTTTAGTTCTTTGAGACAAGTTCCATTCCCTACTGTAAACATACATGTATAATCTGAATGTTTTCCATTTTCAGCTGGTACTACTAAGCCATAGACATAAAGAAGATACATTTTTACCAGTGAATATAAAGAAATCCTGTTAGGATGGCAACTGTATAACCATAATCTGTAACTATAACTACAATTTCCCTACACAAGACCACAGATTCCTTGGGTATCTCCCCAGCAGTCCTTTAATCTCTCTTCTAAGCAGTCATTTCAATCTAAGCACTGCATTCAAGACTGAGACAGAAAAACAAGGAGAAACCTTGTGCTCTTATGGTCCAGGGAAATATTCAATACCTCAACAACCTATAGTTCCACAGAGAAGATACAAGTTGGGATTCAAATAGAAAAGGAAAGCCAACTCAAAACATGCAAAAGGAAAAATATAAAATATTTCTAACACTCTAGGTTGCTACATTTTTGGGGTATACTGATATGTGTGTAGAAACAAATATTTAAATCCTTTTGAAGTTGACTTAAGGATTCATGAAGCAGCTACAAAAGTCAGCAGATAAGATATTCTCAGCCTATAGTAATGTTTACAGATAGAACAGGAGTACAAAGGAAAAAGAAAGATAGATAAACCTGAAAATAGTGATTACTGAATGCTTGTATCCAACAGAGTAAAGAATGAGTCCATGTAATGAAGCAGTGTAAAGGGTTTTGGTTCAAAAAGGAGCACTTGGAGGATTTAAGTAAACAAGAGTTCAGTCCTACAGGCAGAACTTTAATGGAAATCAAGGAGAACCTGACATGTATAAGGCTTACAAATACAAGAAGCTACTAGAAAAAGTTGGAAGAAAGTATTAAAATCCACCATGTTTTCCAATTCCATTGTGATTAAGATTCTCTAGACTAACACATAAAAGAAAGAAGGAATATGGAGAATAAAATGTCAAATGAAATAAACTATTATAGGACGTTTTAAAAAATCTATTAAGTCTATAAAAATGAGAAAGTAAAGTGACAAAAATATAGTCATTTAGTCTAATAGTTATGTAGAACAAAAAACCAGAGAAGTTAAACAACAGAATTGCTAAAAAAAAATTAAAAATACCTTTACAAATACATTAGGTGAAAGAAAGAGGCCCACAAATCTAGAAGACTGAACATTAAATGTGTAGAAATGTACAAGAAGATATTGCTTTATAGATTAAGATAAAAAGCTATTTTAATTATTAAAATAGATTCAAAGCTGAGTGCCACTGCACTATATGAGAGTGCAGCAGGACTAAGACAACAGAAGGATGGATTCAGGCAGGACAGTAGGGAAAAAAGGGGTGATTTTCTACTCACATCTCAAAGCAGAGGAATAGGCATATGGAACACAAAACACTGCATTGCCTGCATCCTCTCTTTATTAAAAAAACATGGCTCTGTTAAATGTCAACAGAGCTGCAGCAGTTTGAAACAACAGAGTTTTCCTCACTGTGTAGCAGTATGTTTGAAGGGTTCCCTTATGTTGAAGGAAAACACATTTTTCCCTCCTAGTCCATTGACAAAACATTTCTAGCATAACCCATCTTTCTAAAAAAACCCCATGGAAAATGGAGCAACTTAGTCACCACTGGTGGAGATTCTCCCTTCAGAGGAATACCTGAGGATGCTCACGTGAAGATGTTTGTCTTCTGCTTTTTTACCTTTGAGACATCTCTTTCTAGGATTTTTAGGGTGAGACAGAAGTGTATCACAGGTAGTTCACATCCTCGAGCCCTGTGCAGTAGGTTGACTAACTCCAGAAGGTCCTGTGAAGCACAAATTGTGCCACATACATAAGGCAAGGATCAGTTACAAAAAAATAGGCGACGGATCGATATTTCTTCCCTGTATCTTGCTTGGCAGAGACAAACTCTTATTTACCTGCTGGGTAAATAAGAGAAAAATGTCCCATGAAAGTGGCATAAAACTTCCACAAAAATAACTCAGTGTGTGAAAGTATTCCAAAATCGAATCTAATAGCACTGCATAGAAAAATCTATTCTACCAGTCTGGAATTCAAAGTATCATAAACCTAGGGAACTGTGCAAGCAACATTAAACAAGACAAACAAAATGTAATCCAGAGCACTTGTAACAAAAGCACAGAATAAGGAATGGGAGAATAAAAGTGTGAAGGCAGCCTAATGCTTCCACAATTAATAGACTCTACTTAAAAAAAAAAAAAAAAATCAATTCAGTGCAAAGTTAGAAAGATGTCAGAAAGGAGCAATTATTCATGGCTAATTACTTTTTAGGGGATGATGACAATGGGTTAGTTTTCTCTGGTATTGATGAAGAAAAACCTCTGGGGAAATCATTTGCAAAGGTTACCAAGGATATGAATTATTCTCTGGTATGTATGAAGTACAAGAATATGAAAGAATGAGTAAAATACTAGTGTAGTGAAGGTCATCAAGACAACGCAGCTAATCGCATAAATTACCACTTTAGAGATTCAAACATGCCATCAATATGTCTAATAATGAATGATCTCCTGGAAGGGATGATTTGTTATGAACCATTCAGATACTCACTAGAAAGAAGACTTTAGAAAAATTTGCTTCAAGAGAATATAGCAACAGACCAAATTACAGAATTCAGCCTGTAGTTGTCTCTGTCAGTGAATTAATGAAAAAAAATAACCATAACCCCTTAACACAGGACTGCATTGAGGTCCATTCTCTTCTTGCAACATGGGGTGATGTAGCACATCCCCTTGTCTTAGACCCATTCCTGTACAGAACAGCTACCATAGTCTTCTCCATTTTATTCTCTCTCTTACTTATGGCTTCATTATCAGCTTTCTCTTCACTATATCCATTCACAGCCATCTTGCCTATACTAGTCTCTCAGATAGATAGCAACAGTTTTATCTCCTGGAAAATTAGCTCATCTCACAGTCCCCCTATCCCAGTAGGGTCTCCATCCTAATTTGCTCACAATCCTTATTAGTTGTTCACATCTCTGCTCCAAGTGCCCTATAACATTTGAAAATCTGATTATAGAGTCCATAGCACTCATTATAAATTCTTCTTCTCGTCCCTCTCTCCTGCCTTTAAGCTGCCACATCACCACCTCTGCCATTTAGCCTGTCCATTATGCTGCTTTGCACCCATTTCTGTGGAGCTCTCCCTTCATGTTTCCATTTGTTCCCATCTTGACTTCAGTAAGTAGGATAGCCACACACGCTGCTTGCACATTTATATGCAACCTTTGTAAGAGCTGAGGGGCTCCACAGTGGCTGTATTAGCACCAGTTCCTCTGTAACTGCTTGCCTGAACGTGCAATTAGGCAGCAGTACCTGGACTTCAGGTAATGAGCATACATGAAACCTGCATATGTTACAAGATGTTACCAGATTGCCAGCTCTTTTATTAGAAGACAACAGGAACCTGAGTTTTTTCAGCTTCAGCACGGAATTCTTAAAAAACACCAGGCTTATTAATAATTGTGTAGATTTCTGCTATTAGACAATGCATAAAAATGCTCTGACTGTACTTATAAAAAGAATAGGCGTGTGATAGTCCTCTAAATGATGGGATTAGTATTTAAATTATATAGTATATAAATAAACAAAAGGTCTTGACTGCCATCTTCATGTGTTTTGATCTTCTGTGCTATTTAGCTTGCAGCAACTCCTCCAGACATGACTTGAATACGTCACCTACAGTTTCCAAAACTTCTTTGTTACAAGGCAGGTCTCATCCCTCCCATGTTAGCAGAAAATGAAGAACAGCTAGTGAGCAAAACAGGCCATCAATAAAGCCTGGAAAAGGCTGAGCTACCTTTGAGATCTATCACTGTGGAGAAGTCTGAGGGCAAGGAGGCTGCAACTGCCTGCTAGGCAGTGCAGGAAAAGAAAAGTGTTTCCCAAACAGCTCACCTGCCTTGGGAGCTAATAAAATCTGTAGAGTTAAACTGCCATAAAAGTAGCATGGGGGGAACCATAACTTCATAGTAGAAATATATTTGTGTTCAACCCTATACAGTTCTTGTCTCCTAAAATCATAGCCTCCTTAGAGCTTGGGTGGGTGCAAAGGGCAGGAAAGCTTTAATGTAAATATTTCTGGAACAAATGGTCAGATCAAGCACAGATGAGTGAAAAGACTGATATTCAAGCATAATTTCAAGGGTGAAACCTGTTTTTCTGCCAGCAGAGATACAATACTGCATTTTCCTCTCTCTTGAATCTGGTCTGATCACTGGGCAAAAAACTCTGCATGCCCAGAATGATGCACAGAGGAACCAGGCTTTGAGAGCAGTCATTATTTGAATGTTTTTGAAGACATCTAGCATATATGACCATAAACACATAGAGAACTAGTAGGAAGATCAATAATAAATCAGGCAGTAAGTACGGAAGTGCTCCCTTTTTTAGGCAATTGCAATTTTATATAATCTCGTTTGTATTTTTTTCATTTCCTCTGAGCTATTGAACCATTAATCTCTAAAAATAATGTTTGTTGTCTTTTGATTGGCAGTTATTAAAAAAAAAAGTGGAAAGGAAGAGAGAAAAAGAGAAAGAAAAGGAGGGAGAGAGACATAAAGAAGGAAAAAATAAAATCCTCCTCAGGTGCCAGGGCAAATGTTTGCAGAGACATTTGGACTTCATTAGGCATGTTCATTAGGTTCATTAGGTGAAAGTGTCATACTCTTAAAAAGAAAATGAATAGATTTTAGCATATCCAAACCATTTATTAAAATGGTATCAAAAGTTATAAATTCCAAAGCATAATGTTTGACAGTAAGCTGTCATGGCAGCAATAGATTCATTATAAAAATGCTAGAAGTGCATACATCTCATTGACTGTTTATCATTAACTGCATGGGATGTGGATAGGAAATGTCTAGCTATAATTTATATTTCTGATGACTCTCAAATCTATTACTCACCTCTCTCGAGTTTTATAGCTCCTCTGGACAGAATAGAAATTGAACAGGCAGAGTAGGTTTGGGAGGGGAATTTTCTGCTCTTGCTGTTCTCTATTATCTCATCCCTCCAGCCTGAGCTGTCCCTGACATGTGATCAGACCCACACTGCCCAAGTGTTTCTCAGAAAATAAGGTTTGAAAATAAAAAATAAAAGGGAAAGATATATTTAACTACTATCTCCATTATAAGTCATGCAGCAATTGTACTCTAAAAAACACATTATGGGTAAAATCTTAAATGGGCAGTCAGGTGTAGCATGAAGAAAATCTCTGTTAAGGATATCATGAGTTTAAGACTATAAAGACCTGAAAAAGTCTCCAGAAAAACAAAGAAAATAATGTTGTGACATATTTAATAAACCAAATATTCATTTATGCCAAGGTATGGGTCCAAGAAATCTGATTTTCTAAAGAAATCCTTATGTGTGCAGAAACACTCTGACAGAATTAAAGCTAAAGCTTTCAATTGAATCCATTCCAATTATCAACTAGAGTTTAAAATTCATATAATTGTGTACTAAGAACTATCTCTGTTTTTTAAAGTCCTGTAGCTGTTAGATCAATTACTTACCCATTAATTGCAAAAGACTTCATTGAACTTTAAAAAGGAAGGGTTTATTCTGTTCTCTTTTGAACATGTTTGTACTGAGCAGCTTCAGAACACTATGCAATTTCTCATGGCAGACTTTATTTCTTTTTTATCGACTATGCCTATTACATTTCTTCCTTTTACAGCACTTCCACAAACTTTAGAAAGAGGACAGACAGTAATAGCAGAGCTTACAGGCATATTTTTCACATGAATAACAAGTTCTCATCTAGCAAAACTTTGCTAGAGAAATCTGCATTCTCTGCTTTTCCCAGAGGGAGAAAGGGAAGCAGTTTTTGCTTCAGACTCCCACATAATCTAATCTGACAATTAATCCCTAAAAGAAAACACAGAATGCTCATTACATGATCAACATTCAATAATGCATTTTTATTCAAGCAAAGATTCATAACAGCTCATGCAAAAGCAATGCATGAGGAAAGCAGGTATCTGCTGTAGGGTGTCTTGTTTCTGTGAAGGGCTGTGCCTCTGTATAAGATTTGAGCTGCATCTTAAATATTTCTTTTAAGAAAAGGTGATTTATATAAATATCTCATGGCAGATCTAATCCAGATTTTACCTTGGAGATAATCAAATAAGTCTAGAACAGAAGGTGAAGCTCCTAGACTTATTCCTAGAAAATCTTTCTGTAAAAAGATTGTCTCTTCTCTCTGCAGTAAAATGATGTTTTCAAATCTAACAAAAGACGTGATGTAATCAAGGAAAGTTTTTTACATAATCACTAAGACCAGTCTCTTTCTTATACCTGATATTGTAATCAAAAGGTTTGGGGTTTTGTTTGTTTGTTTGGGGTTTTTTTTGTAAGATAGCAAGTTATACTGAAAAAATTCTACCCAAAACTAGAATTATAAGTTAAATTGTCAATGATACAGGTATCTTTACTGTGATCTGATGGATGGGCAGAAGGCATCAAGTGTTTAAGCAAGACATGTTATACAACTGAAATGCCCAAATAAAGAAGATGTAAAGGTTAAATTATCATATAACTTCCTACATCAAAGCTATTTTCTTTACAATAGAAGAAAGGTTTAAGTGAATGTCAAATGTGAAAATAGCTAGGCAGTAAAATTATTATTCAAAATTGTGTGATGGCAGACTAAATCACATAGCATAGTTAAAAATAAATTAATCCTCAGCAGGTTGTGTCCAGGTTGCCAGCACAAATATTAAAGCTTTGAAAGGTGTGTTACATCTGGAGCTGAGGCATATAAAAGTGATATGAGTATTTTCCTCTCTTCTGTAACTTATGGGCATTTCAAAACAGCCCTATTACTTGTAGTTCCAGAACATGTTGATTATATAATTCCAGCTGTTGTTTCCATCCCAGCTTACTTGAAGGTCAAAAAAGTCCACAGGACGTTTTGAAAAGACCCACACACAAACAATTATCATAGAGCCATATCATAAAATCATAGAATGATTTGGGTTGGAAGGGACCTTGAAAATCATCTAGTTCAAACCCACCTCCACGGGAAGGTTCACCTTCCACTAGACCAGGTTGCCCAGGACCCCATCCAACCTGGCCTTGAACACTTCCAGGGATGGGACATCCATAGCTTCTCTGGGCAGTCTGTGCCAGCATCTCGAAGTGGAGAATTTCTTCATAATATTTCATCTTAACTAACCTTGTCCTATCACTATGTGTCCATATAAAAAGTCCATTTCCAGCTCCTTTTCAGCCCTCTTTAGGTACTGAAAAGCACTCTAAGGTCTCCTTGGAGTCTGCTCTTCTCCAGGTTGAGCAACCACAACTGTCTCAGCCTGTCGCCACAGGAGAGGTGTTCCAGTCCTCAGAACATCTTTGCAGACTCTGGACTCACTCCAGTAGGTCTGTGTCCTTCATATGCTGGAGGCCCCAGAGATGGAAGCAGCATTGCAGCTGGGGTCTCACAAATGGGTACAATCCCCTTCCATAACCTGCTGTCCATGCTTCTTTTGATGCAGCCCAGGGTGTGCCTGGCTTTCTGGGCTGGGAGCACACATGGCTTGGTCATGTTGAGTTTCTCATCTGCCAGTACTCAAAGTTCCTCTCCTTGGGGATACTTTCAACCCATTCCCCACCCAGCCTGTACTTGTGCTTGGGATTGCTCTGACTCAGGGGCAGGAGCTTCCACTTGGCTTTGTAGAACTTTATTAAGTTCACACTGAAGCCTGTCAAGGTCCCTCTGGATGGAATCCTTTCCCTCCAGTGTGTTGACTCCACTCAGTATCATTGGTAAACTTGCTGAGGACACAACCTCACTGTCTATCTCACCAACAAAGATGTTAAACATACGTAAGGATGTAAAAGAAGTAATATGCAAGGTTGCCCAAGAAATTGCAGCAGAAAATTATTCAGCATGAAACACAAGTGCCTAATATGCACAATTGTTTTATGCAGAAATTTGAAAGAGGACACTGGCCATGAAAAGACAAAGTGCTTCCCGTTAGAAAAATACTTTAAACAACTTGAAGTGAGAAAGATGAAAATAGAAAAGATGAAAGAGAAACCCATCCAGGATGGTATGAAGAAATCCATCCAGCATGGTATGAAGAAATCCATCCAGGTGCATAGAGGGCTTGTAATATCTGATAGGAAAAACTAAATGTCTCATGCGATTATCTGGACCAAAATCCATAGAATAAAGAAGATGAAGAAGAAGATGAAAAAATTGCAATGTCCAGCACGGTGGGAAGTTTCACTGCTGTCTGGAGCAGTACACTCTGAGCTTCAGGTACAGAAATAAATAGCAGTAATTCAACCCAGCAGGTGTGATGCTCTATGAACATCTCCAGCTCTGGGTAGGATTGGGCAGAAGTTTTTAAGGCACTTTTACCATAGTGGTTATTGTATCAGCCTGTCAAATCTATACCCTAGCCTCCAAGGGGTATCCCAGTCAGGTGAAACACTAGCAGAAGCATTGAGGTCCTCTTCAACACCCTCACTTAGTCCAAGAAAACTGGTGACTCAGATTTACTTTTGCTTCTCTCTGCCTTATGTGTCTTGCCTATTTATTTCATCCCACTTCAGAGGATAAGGGTTTGGTCCTTGTCTTTCTCATAAAATATTTTGAAAAGTCTGATTTTCATTTTGATGAGAAAAGAAAACAAGTTTTTCTGAACACTGACATCTTTCGCAAAACAGCGTGCCAGAAATTTTTGTCAGCCTGAAGCCTCTGTGCTGAAAAGTTGTGTTTACCAGCATTGCTGGGAAAAAAAAAAGAAGATGGCTTCAGGTGCAAGACAGAATTGGGTGTCATTCCTGGAGGCCTGGCTTGAGTTTCATCTTGGGTAATTGGACATTTTCTATAGAGGTTTTTTTCTTCTTTTCATCAAAACAAATCCTATTACAATGATACCCAGGGAAAAAAAATCTGTCTAGGTCACTGCATTTTGCAGGACTAACCATTACAAATCACCACCATCCCTTTATCCAGGCTGCATATGAATACCTGACACAGAGCCCAGTGCAATGCCACTGTAAATTCACCTCCTCCACAAAACACAGTTTTCCTCTCTAACCTTCAGGGAAATGGGAGAATTGCCAGACAATCAAAATACATGTTTTTGAAAAGGTCAAAGGATTCCAGCAAAATATTATATTTCATGTAGTGTACAAACCACGAAAATGTTGATATTTCATTACTGGGGGAAAAAATTGCAACAAAAACAGAATCTGACATTTTTTTCATATTTGGGACAAAGACGGTGGAAAAATAGAAATAAGCAGACAGCTACTATCATCTGAATATGTTGGAGTTTTTTGTTTTATAGTAATGTTGTCTTATGTAAAAGGCTTTCAACCACCTGAATCTTTAGTTATCCATCAGAACTTATTCTGTTTCATGGCAGGGCTACATCATAAAGCCAATACACACCAAAAAAATGCAACTTGCTGTCTCTGACCCAATTCAAGCACAAATTAACCCAATTAGCTTGTTTTTTTCTAATTTTTAAATAATCTTCTTCATATTGCTGGGGCACCAAGGCTACCAAACTTCTTTATTCCAATATATATAGTTCTCACCATAGCAGTAATGCACTCTACAAGGCATCAAGTCTTGTAATCAGAAAAGCTTTCAGAGTCTCCTTAGTTCTAACAGTTTTATTGCAGATAAGTAAGCAGCTGAAACTGCATAAGTTCAGGAGCTGCAGTAATTCAAATAGCCAGTCTGGAATGGGATAAAATTGAATGCACTGTTCTCAGCAGCTTTGTCTCAATTGGGAGAATGGAATTATTCTTCAAGTATTACCATGTGCCAGAAGAAAGCATTACTTAGGACTGACTATCGACTGTCTAATTGCAGCACTGAACCAAATAATTTGAAATGATAGCTATCTAAAGCCAAATTGTAAAGTGAATAGTGAACAAAGCAATAAATAATAGAATTACATGTACGATATGTGATTGCTCATTGAATCTGATTGCCGGTCATGGCAAAAGTCAAAAGTTACAATCAGCCTCATTACTTCAGAGAAGAGGAAATGCCACTAACTGTTTCTAACTCCTGTCATCAACATATATTGTGAAAACAACCTGCAAATCTCTTTTGATTATACTGGATCTAACCTTAGCCTTACTCCTTTCTTATTCCTATTGTTGGTGTGTCTCGTACTTTAAGGATGGTTTCATCACTGCATAAACCGTGCATGTAATTCCTTGGTCTCTCACAATACTGGCTGTTTTCACTCTGAAAATGAGCTGCAAAGCACACCCAAAAGAAAGGAGTCAAGGCTCTGGGAAAGAGGAGCATCACTTGGGTCAGGGAAGGTGCTCTCAATTTGTTCTAATAGATGAGACTCTGTGTCTCCAGTGAGATTCTCCCCAGAGGCTTGGATGAGCTACAGATATTTGGCTGATATTTGTAATACATATCTATATGTCTCTCTCTATATATATGTATGTGTGTGTGTGTAAACACATAGGGAATCATAATACTGTCTCAGTTTGAGGGTCATCCCTCATTTGCATTAGGTTTGAAAATGCCCAATTCAACTGCAACACAAAATAAATAAACTAGAGATACAGTTCTCACTTTGCAGCATGTGCAAATGGAATGCAAGTTTATTTAAGTCTTTCCAGTACAGCAGCAGGGTTACTTGTAAGAGGATAATTTTGCATTTTGCTGTCTGAGAGCTTTTTCTGTATAATTGTTAGTATGTGTGACAACTGACATTCCAGGCACTGCAAGTCTATTCCTTTCCACTGTTACAAGCAATGTCAGAGGAGCTTCATATGTACCTTTTTCTGTTCTCACTGCATTATTTATCAAATGAATATGAAATCAAAATGTTGATGCACAGAAAAATATGTTAAACAATCCAATGTGCAATGCCAGCTTAACCTTGTCAACCTTCCACTATGGGTCAAAGGTAAGCTTCCTACTGTTTTAACCAGTATTTACCAGGTTTTTTACCAGTATTTAGTCCTTCTCCTCTTATATATATGTGTAAAATTTTTTTTAAGCTTTTCTTTTTTCTTTTTCCCCCTACACTTCATGCTCAGGAAAAAAAAAAATCGGCATAAACCCTTGGTGGTACATTTTATTTTATAGCTGATGACAACCCTACCCATGAGATTTCAGCACATACACCCTTGCTCCCAACAAACCTAGAGGCAGTTTGAATCTATAATTTACTTCTAACCTTGCCTGAATACTGAGTTTTTAATGAAGTGCTTTCTCTAACTCCCTAATATTTATCTATTTATTTCTTGACATCTCATATTTACTACTGACTTGGTTTCAGGTTTATGTTACTTTCTGAGCATGTCAGCACCAATTACTTGTCAGGACTAGGATATGCAGATTACAAGAACTTCGTGGACACCTTAACTAAATAAATCATATTCTCACTACACTAAGCATGCCCTACAACCTGGTTTTCATATCATATAAATTTAAAAATCCCAATCTTGAAGCACAAGTCCAGCAACATGAATTTCTCTAGTGGTTGTTGCACAATTCCTTTCTCATCAGACCCTGCTTTACTGATTCCTTTTACTATCAGTATGGAAATTCATGAGGACTCAACAGATCTTGGGAGGGAAAAATAAAAAGTAATCTCTAAACCAAAGGCCACAGTGCAGATGACAGCTGTCTTCAAACCCCACAAGAGGGTAAGAAAAACATGTGAGAGAATTGATTGTCATTGTAGGAAATTATTTCAGATGATTTGCCTTGGCAATATGTGGTAGGTTAACTTGACTGGACACCAGGTGCCCAACAAGCCACTCTGTCACTCCCCTTCCCAGAAGGACAGGGGAGAGAAAATAAGCTGAAAAAAAAGCTCATAGGTCAAGATAAGGCAGTTTATTAAGCAAAAGCAAAAGTCTGTGTGTGGACAAGCAAAAAGAAAAACCAACAATTTAATTCACCACTTCCCATCAACAGTTATGTTCAGTCACTTCCAGGAAGCAGGGCTTCAGCACGTGGTGGATGCTTGGGAAGGCAAACATTGTAAATAACAAATGCCTCTATTCCTCTCCTTTTGCTAGCTTTTGTATCTGAGCTGTTGTCATAGGGTATGGAATATACCTGTGGCTACTTTGAGCCAGCTTGACTGGCATTTCCCCTCTCAGGATCTTGCCCACCCCAGACTACTGATGGAGTGGGAATGCTGGGGAGACAGTGCTGGTGCTGTGCCAGCCTTGCTGAGCCAAAGGTGTGTTATCAGCACCTCTCCAGCTACCAGTGCAAGGCACAGCACTGTGAGGACTGCTAGCGGAAAGTGAACTCCTTCTCAGTCAGACACAATACAAAATGCCACGTGGTTTTGGGGGCTTCAAAGCAAATTAGGGATAGACAGGATAAAAAATGCCCATTATATATTTCTCAGCAAAGTACCCAGTTTCCACTGCAGCTGTTTGTTTTAGTCCAAAGTTACTTTCACCACATAAGAAGTCATGCAAGCACTTGTATATTGATTTTCCCAAATTACAGGGTTATTGGTTAGGGTTTTTTTCTGCTCTCCTCCAATACAGAATGAGTGAATTGCCACCATCATTTTAGGTTTAGCTTGCACAGATAAATTGGGGTTGTCTGACATGGGCTGTTTCTAAGCTAATGGAAATAAGCTTCCATTTTCTCCATACTGTTTGGACACCAAAGACTACCTCATATCATGGTATTGAATTTCAGACAATACTGAAAAATTCAGATAATATTGCTGTTTTCTTCATTATGTGAACCTATTTCTCTTTAAATTCCGGGCCTCAGTGATGTCTAATTATTACTGGCATTAGTTTTGCCTATGAAATCCCAAGATGCATGTCATTGAAAATTGCCAGTGCCACAAAAAGGCACTGACAAAAAGGAAATTAGGATAAACCAATTAGAACTGAATGCTACATTGCAAACTATTTGGGAGAAGGAACAAAGAAAGCTTTGATCATTTATTGCTATGATAGGGACCTAAGGAGGATACAGGCTTGGACACATTAGCACTGTGCCTGTGACTTCTATGGAGTTATGTTCTCTGACAGTAGCTAAGGAGCTGTTACTACATACTTCCTAACCAAAAATGTTAGGTAGATTTGCATTTTATATGCTTTTAAATGTGCTGCTTCCTCTGTTTGCTAAAGGCAGTCCTTTCATCATCCAACTGCAGATAAAAGCAAACAAAGGCAGGAAAATACTACTACATACAAATGGCCTTAGAAAACGCAGATAGAAAAAAAATCCAAGGGGAATTCATTGCACTAGCCAGGTTTCAAAATAATTCATTAAACAGCTACCACTTGTCTTGTCACTGACTATCAGTCTGGAAATGGATAATGTTCTAAATGTGTCTGCTTTCATCACATATTCTCCCACTATCACAGTTGGTAACACTAGCTGTGTTCAGGAAGCACTTTACAGTCTCCATTGCTATCTTATCAATACCACCACAAAACGAAGGAAATACATGGGAGGAAAATAATCATAGCAGTCTATGGTTATATTTGAAAGCATAATGCTTCTGTCTAGCAGACAAAAAAAGTAGCTTGCCCTATAATCCTACACATCTGTGGAAAACAGAACTTTAATAATCAGGTTGAGACTTGCCATTTAAGTTTACAGCAGCAAGTCTGTCATATTTGCTGTTAACATTCTGAATAATCCTTAAAAACAGTAATCTGCTTATCATTTATCTTTTAATATAGCATTATTATTTCAGGAAAGCATGCAACAAGGTTGAAATGGCTTTATTCCAACAACAACAACAACAAAATCAATCCCTTTCTACAAATTTGATATAGACAAGCAGTGTACTATTTGAAAAAGTTCAGTGAATCATGAAGACTGGCATATGCACCATAAAATTCAAGCTTTATTTGATGAAGTTATTGCACATTGCATTTACTTCAACTAAGGTTTAAAGCAATCATCCATATTTTTACTGTCATCTCAAGTAGGAAGATTTGAATACGAAGAAAATCAGATTGCTACTTCTGGGAGTTTCAAAGGGATCTGAGGAGGGGCATAGAAAAGATTCTTGCTGTTTAATGAAAAATGTCTCCTCAGTTCAATTATGATACTAGAAGCTCAGCACAGTGCAAAAAAAGAGGGGGGATGAAAAAAAAATTTTAAAAAAACAGCAATAATAACATGAAAGAGTTTTGTTCTCTAGCTTTCTGATTAAACGTGTATTTTCATGTCAGCTTTAGGAGAAATTATGTTCAAAGCCTGTTTGCACCAGAGTCTGTTTTAATTTGTCAAAGGTTTACATTGTATAACTCGATCACTTTAATTGCAAAGATTGTCTTTCCTATTGTTTCTCTGCACTTTTACAGACAAACAAGAAGAATCCAGCTCCTGTGGTACCACCAGGTGTGACAAGCTGTTTTCTTTAGACCAATGCCTGGTCAGCACAACTTAGGGCTAACTAGTCCAAGAGGACCTTGCTAGAGTCCAATATTTTATTATTGTTAATGACAGTCAAAACTTTGGAGGCATCAGTCTGGGGATCAAAATCTAAAGCTCAGGAGACATGTCTTCCTCATGTGACCAACTTGACATTGACACCAACGTAACTAGAGAGAGCAGGTAACTGTTTTAGAGATTGTATTCCCCTGCATCAAACAGAGTGACATATAAAAGACTCGTCTCTCAGATGGTTACAAATAAGCTTATATTAATTGAGTCTTGCACAGGTTTAGATTCAACACAGTACAACAGGGCACAACAAGGTCAATGTGCCTTCCAACACACTGCTCAATAGCAAATTGAGCTTATTAGAAGGTACATGCCTAACATTCTCTGACAGCCCTGAGCAAATATCATCAGTTCTGTGGCAAATTTTTCATCTATAATTTGGTCTTTTTAACAATAGTACAAAAACCTAACTTTATTTGGCTGCTCTGCCAGAAGAGATTCTGAGTCACCTCCTCTTTCTACCTTCTCCAAGAGCATCCAAACCACCAAGTGATTTAGCAAGCTGAAAAGAGCTGGGACCACTTGCCTTTAACCTTGCCCATGACAATCTGCCATAAAGCTGAGACAGACTACAGAGATCTAAATGGAGTAAAACACAGGAGACTGAAACTCTCTAGTAGAGAGGCTAGAGATATGCTACAGATAGAAACTCTTTGTGTCCACTTCCTCTAGTGTGTCATACTAAACAAAATGTTCAATTTTTTAGCAGAGCCTAGAACTCAGGACTCCCTCTCTGCATTCAAAACACTGAAATAGGCATTTGAATGCTGGCAAGATCTCAGTACCCCAGTTAATATCTAGACCTCTTGGAACAGCAAAAATAGATATTGCACAGCAGTGCATTTTCCTTTAAGGGTAATAGAAGCTTTGAAGTGAGTTTTATGAACAGAGAAGGAACAAGTGAGGATTTTGGTAATACAGTAGTCCTTAGGATTGAAGAGTTCCCTAGAAGCCATTTCAGCTCTGGAACAATTTTCCTAGACCATTTGTTTCTGGGGTAGAGACCCCAGCAGGCAGACAGAAACATCACCCTTACTCAGAGCTTTTGTTTACTCTGCTGAGAAAAAGAGGATTGAGCCTAAGTGTTTACCTCATTGTCCATGTGATTTAGCTGTCAGTCCTTAATTTACACCATGGCAACTAACTCAAACAATCTTCTAGTTAGAAGGTTGTTCTAAGCAGTGTTGACAGGAACTGGCCTGTGTCACTTGACTTCTGGGCCAGAAGTCAGTACTTGGCCTTCATCTGTGCTCCCAGGAAATCAGATTGTGAGAGTAGGGTTCTGTAACCCTTGAATAGTGAAGCAATGGGAACTTTACAGATGAGTGAGGGAGTGTGAATGAGCAGACTCCAGAAAACAAACAAAAATTAATTAGGTGGCAGAAAAAGGTTCAATACAAAAATCAGTAAGTAAATAAATGGAGCTTCCTTGAACAAAGATAGGTATATCTGATGCACTGTAAAGCATCAAACCTGTATCACAACCTCCCCCAGAACCAATACACTGAATAAAGTGTTCCTTCTAGCTCCAATCACCAATTTATCAGCTAACAGAAGCAAGCAAAGGCAGACACAGCTCAAGAACATATGTACTTTGGGACTCTGTGATAATTTTCTATACTGAAGCATTGCAGAATATAGCAAAGTCCTTAAAAACAAAAAAACAAAAAAAAAAACAAAAAAAAAAACCAAAAAAAAGGAAAGTTTATTTTCTGACTGCAGCCCATTGGAGAAGCAGTTCTTTGATGTTGCTGTCCCACCATGCATTTAAAAGATATGGATAATTTACAACCTTGATTAACAATCTCAGAGCTGCAATAGCTCATCCTCTTCACATCCCATCCTTTTTATTGAATGTGTTTAAGTATTCATGAACACATGATGGTAATCTTGTTAACACTATGAAAAGCAATGACATCCTCATTATAAACTGCTTGAAAATGCTCATGATCCTTTCACCAGAATGAGCTTTGTACAATTAGAAGCCTGAAAAAGTCACAGGTGCGCAACACAGGGTGATAAAATTGTAATTGTAAGATACAATGGCATTGTAATGTCCAGGACAGTAGATTTTGCAGACAGAGGGCAGGAAAACCAGTGCTCCTTCTAATACTAATTTCTCTTTTGTGCTCAATTGTGTCCTGCTTGTATATTCAGGCTGAAAAATCCCGTAGATTTCAGGGGCCAGAAGGTAATTCCATCCAAATCCAATAAAAGGCAGCCATTTAAGACTCCGTCTTTCTCATCATGGTGAAAATAAGTTTGTTCTCTGGGATCAAAAATGACCTTAGGATGTCTAACCAATGTCTCTCTTGGTTTCTGTAGAGATGCAATATACCATTTGTGATATTTTTATCTTTTCTAATAGGTTAACCACTTATTGTGGAAATAGAGTTTTAGTCATGGAAAGGGTTTTTGGGCAACATTCAACAAGAGGTTAAAGTTGGAGTTGACATATTGTCAGACCTTCTACATATTTCTTACATAGTTTGTGCTGAAATTTCAAAATATATTCCTTTTCTTTTCTTTCCTTTCATTTTCTTACCCTTGTGTATCAGATCTCTGAATTTCTGGATATTGACAAGTGGAAGAGTCCAAAGACACATATTAAAGTCTTCTACATGCCTTATGTCTACAAGACAAAACCACCAGAGCCTGGCCTTAAAAACACAAAGGTCTGCTGTCACATGCAGCTCCAAGGTGCTGCTGTAATGTAGGAATGTAGCAGATTTTAAGAAACACTGAACCCATGTAGTAGTTGGTTTGACATTTTGTGATAAAAGTGAAACTTTGAGATCTGAATCCCATTTATCATTTTGGCCTTTCAAGAACTGATAGGAATAGAAAGAATTTCAGCTACAGTTCAGCATTTCCACTTAGCCAGTTAATCAAGCCAGAGTTAAATGGGATAAGGCAATGAAAGAAGAAAAGGTACAGCAGATGTGTCACACTTAGTCTGGAAGAGTCATATTGACTTAAATACCTTCACTGTCCAGGCAAGTTAGTAAAGATTTCATTTACCTCACTGGAGACTTTCTGTTTAACAATCTCTGTAGGCAAACCAAACGGGACAGAGTGATATAAAAAAATCACAGAATCACAGAATATGCTGAGTTGGAAGGGACCCACAAAGCATTGTCAAACCCAACTCCTGGCCCTGCACAGCACCATCCCCAGGAGTCACACCATGTGTCTGAGAGCATTATCCAAACACATCTTGAACTCTGTCAAGGTTTGATGCTGTGGCCACTCTCATGGGGAGGCTGTTCCAGTGCCCAGTCACCTTCTGGCTGAAGAACCTTTTGCTGATATCCAACTCAAACCTCCCCTGACACAGCTTCAGTCCATTCCCTGGGGTGCTGTCACTGTCACCACAGAGCAGAGATCAATGCCTGTCCCTCCTCTCCCCTCACAATGAAGCTGTAGCTGCAGTGAGGGCTCCCCTCAGTCTCCTCCAGGCTGAACAGACCAAGGGACCTCAGCTGCTCCTCATATAGCTGCCACTCAAGGCCCTTCACCATGTCCACTGCCCTCCTTAGGATGCTCTCTAACAGTTTAATGTCTTTCTGACATTGTGGCACCCAAATTGCACACAGCACTCGAGGTGCACACACCCAGCTCAGAGCAGAGCAGGACAGAACAACATCCTCCCTTGACTGCTGATATTCAAAGTGTTTTTTTAGAAAACTAGACCTGCTTCTCTGCTGTCAGAGAAACATACATAAGCATAAACTCTTCTGGAAATAGGTGGAGATGTAGCAAACACTTCTGCAAAAGTGTTTCATATTGCATTTTTCTGGCACTTAGCCTGCCTGGATGTACATGAGCACATAAAACAGAGCAGAATTCAGCCCTGCACTTCCAGTAACAAGAATATACTTTGCATTCAGGAAAGCTTTTAAGTGCATTTTTAAGGTTAAGTGTGAGATTCATCACTCTTCTTCATCCTGGAAGTCATTTCTAGCAGCATTTGGGTACGTTCCTGCCAATATAATCCACCAGAGCTGGGCACATTTTTCTTCCTGTGAATGAACTATTCATATCCCCAAAAAGCAATTTCATCCATTCCAAAACAATTTTATGAATTCAACATTAATTTGACAAATAGTTTCAGCTGGGAAGGGTTTCTAAAACTTAGACTGGCATAAAAAAATACCTGAAACAACCACTTCTTTCCTCCAGTTGTCACCAAGCCTGACACAGGAGCTCTTCTTAAAATGAACTCAGACCCCTATTTTCTGCCTCTAAATAAAGGTTCCTGCACAGCACAGGATACATTATCTAAAATTATCAGCTCAGTATTTCTTCTTCATACTGTTCATGCTGTTTGTATAAACTGCTTATGGAATTCCTTGGAACAGGGGCTGGAAGCCAGGTGTCAGATCTGTTTGCTGGCTCAAGGATCCTGCCAAGTGGCCTATTGCAAAGCAATATCCAAAGAAGGAAATTAAAAAAGAAGAATGAATGCTTCAATGAACCACCACACTTGTTCCTAAAATTGGCCTTCTTAGATAGGTGGATGTTTCATGCCTCCTGTCAGGATTGTCTCCAAATAGTGCAACTGAATTCTGTTACCTTTCTTGTTTCTCACATCTGACTTACTATTATTTATTTATTTATTTATATTAATTTTATCCAAGCTGGTAAACTTGGATCCTAAAACAGACTCTGATGTCACTGACCCTTGAGAGGACGATCCATTGGATCAAACAGAACTAAACACAGATAATTGTGTGACCTTTTCATTAGCCACTAAATGGTTGCCTTCTTCTCTGCTGAGGTATTTGTCTCAGCAGTCACTAATCCAGTGACACACCTGAGGTCTTTACTGAAGGATCATCTGGGTTTATTATCCTCAGTGGTTAAATACTCATGCAGAGTGATTCCATTAGGAAACCATTTCAAGTGTGGAGCTGGAATGCAATGTGTAATTCTTACAGCTAATCACAAGAAAGAGAATTTGTATTTAACATATCTACTGAAAATGAAAATATTAATGTATTCGAGTAAGTATTTTTAAAGGAAATCTTTTAGGGGATTGTTCTTTTGTTTGGTTTTGAGGTTTGAGGTTGTTCTAGGGATTTTATTCCCAAGTTTTAACTCAACCTGAAAGAATTGAGACTTCCAGAGAAAAATGGGTTGAAGACATAAAAATGTGTCTCTGACATGTAGGAGACACATGTAGGAGAGAGAAGGAAATATTTCTTCTTAGCTAATTCAGGGTCACTTTATGACAAGCACTCACAGCAGCTGCTGTGGAAAAAAATCCCTGTTAACAGAACATGCTATGTCCAGAGCAGAATCTCTTCTGATCACTGCTTAACATTGGCCCTAAAATCTTTTGAAGCAGCTGCACCTCATTTTAGACTCAAAGTCAGACTTCACAGGGTGATTAATTCCCTGAAGTCTGTTAAAGGAAAGCATTATAAATATGTGCATCCACTAACTTTTTTCTTATCCTTTTCGAATCATTAAATAAAATAATCATTATTCTGTGCAAATTTGGAGTCAAAGATGCATCTGAGATGTAATAAAGCCAGCAGACCCAGGATCAAGAAGTTTATCAGGTGAAGAAACCAAATCTGCTTATACAAAGGAAAAAGTCTTATCCTGCAGTGTCAGAGTAATATGTTCTTCAAGTCCTGACCATTATGCATTCCATTTATACCACTTCTTTAATCAAAGCTGAACCTGGTGAATTGCAAATAAGAACGAAAACATTAAATGTGAAAGGCCAACTTGCTCATCTATATTTTTTGTCAAAGTGACAGTTTTGAAATTACATAGGTAAAATACTTCACTAAATAGGGTTATAAATGTGTAATTCATCATGGCAGAACATTTTTATGCAGTTTAAATCTACTCTTTTATTTTAAAAGGTGAGGACACAAAATGGTAGGCTTATTCTTCATCTTTTCATTTTGCAGTTTATTTTTGACATAGCAAAGATGCAGCATGGTTGGAAAAGCTCTTGGAATGGTATTTGTACCCTTCTCTTTCTAAGCTGCTGCTCACAGTAAACATATTTCAAAAGTGAGCCTGGTTACTGTGTGTGCATACACAGCACAAGCCTGTGACTGGATAACACCCTCATTGATTCACAAAGCCCTAGTGCTGGTAAAATGGGGGCATTTTCTGTATATGGGCCTCTCTGCCTGCTCCCACCCCACACACACTTCTCACCCTCCCCACACCCCCCTTACCTCCTTCTCCAATCCTCTAGTAAGGAGGATTGTACCTGAAACAGGAGAATCAGATTTGTTATCCCACCATAAATGGGAATTCCTGAGTAATCATGCTGCAGAATAGTGTTGGGTATATGGTTCCCCAGTGGCAATGGATTTCTTACCCTTTAAAACATGTATCACTGGGAAAACTTAAAGGAAAAGGTAAAAATTAAACCTGAAGAAATTAGGTAAATGCTTTACTAGAAACTCTCATTGTTTTGCTGCAATTTACCTGGAATCCTTGTTCTTCATTGCAAGTTTGAATTCACATGCTGAGATTGCAACAAAGGATTAAGATAAAACTCCTGGTTATGAATTGGGGAAGAAAAACATCGTTGCAAGGTCACATAGAGAAGAACATCACTGCATCCAGGTAGTCTGCTGCATATGATGTTTTTGAGAGGCTGGCAAGTACAGAGCTTGAGGCAGGATGAGAACTGTCACTGAGAGAAAGAAAGAAGAAAGGAAAAGGTGATCTGACTCCTGTTACATCCCAGGGAGATTGTCTCCAAATTCCACACTGGTACTAGGTCAACCACAAAGACAGTGACCCACAATAATATACCTCAGGTCTGACATTAACCCCAGTGCTTTGTGGGTCGTGGTTCAAAGCATTTCACCCCTGTGATTGTGAACATCTGTCAAGGAACTAATTTCTTCCTCCCATTAAGTTCCCTGAGTGTGGGATTGAGGCCACCATGGAGACCTGAGCAATAAAGTTAACCAACAGCTGCACTTGAATTTCAAGAGCTTTCAGTTGCACACTCAGTCCCTATATGGCCCCAGTCCCAAAGGGCATTCACCAAAAAAATCCCCAGCACGTGAAGACTCTGAATCTCTGCTTTGACATGCATTCAGGGGAAGATGATCTCAGTGCTGTTGCTTTGAACCCTCTGCAGGAAGAAACGGTGCCCAGGTCCTCGAGGAACCTGCTGCCATTCTTGAGAAACTCAGTAGTTGGCTGGTGACTGTGCTCCTTGCCTCAGTTTTCCTTTAGTTCAGATTTAATCACAGAATTGTTCCCCATTTCCCTGTGGCTGGACAAGCAATCTCAGGTGAATAAATATTCACTGTAGGTAGCAGGAGTTTTCAAATTAAATGGGTTGACATCACATGTTTTATTATGAAAGGAAAACAAAAATATTTTTTGTGTGTTTTCTGATGCATTTTTACTTACCTCTGGTAAAGAAGCAAAACAAGCTGTGATGAGGGAGTTGCATAAACCCGTAATTTGGCAGCCAATTAGTCTTTGATTTAGACAGTTGCTTTTTGAATATACTTTTTTTTTAATGTGATTCCTTGCAGCTGAGAAATTTACATTTTAAAAAGTGCTTATTACCAAGCCAATAGAGGAATCCCATATTTGTCAAATAAGTAAACTAAGACAAAATCCAGTCCTTGTTAACATCCTAGGCTTGGACTGGTCTAACAGCAAATGAAAGAGAGGAGGGGGGGAATTTTTCCTCTGCTGGTACAGGGCTTGTGGGGACAAGCAGGGCAGCCAGATTCCTTTTTGACTCTTCACTCTGACTAGGATGGGACATAAACAGATGTGCACAGCAGACAGAAATACCTCCCACATAGCTTAAAGCTACTGTGCAAATTTGCCACCAAAGGTGGGGATTAAACAGTTTAAAGTAGAACAGAAAAGAGGGCATTGTGACTGTAACCTCCTCCTGGCAGAGAGGCTGTAGACACGGATGTGACACTTGGGCTGCAGGTGTGGCACTTGAGAAAAACCCAAGGTAGCCTCTAAATTTAAACAATACCAGTGCAGGCATCTCGTTTGCAGTCTGGTTACAGCCAGCTCTCGAGGCTGTGTATAGATCTAGTGGCAAGAACAAACTGCGGCTTCTGTCATAAATGCAGATGCTAGGGTTTGCTTCATTTTAAACTCAGTCATGTCAGAAGCACACTGCTTTGTACTGAATACAAAAGGAGAGAAAAAATACTTCTGTTCACTCTAATGAGACCCACTGCTGGAAGAAACACTAGCCTCGCTGAAACAGGAGCATTGAGCCCTGAGCATTGAACCCTTCTGGAAATAACAGTTTCTGAGTATGCAAAGCTAGCCAAACAAAAATACAGCAATTTCCATATGGGTGCACATTTTGGTGAAGAATGTAGTTAGGAAGCAGCTGAGTTATAGTGGATGGGATCAAGAACTGATATCCCTTGAATATCTCTCAAGATGCATTTCTATCTTCTTTTTCAGTTTCTTAACTGGAGACCTGACACTAGAACACCCACAAAGCTTAGTCTCGATCAAGGCCAAAGTCTTGGTTCCTCACGACTGGAGCATACAGCACAGAGAGAACATCTGGCCTTGTTTCTCATGCTTGAAAATTTTAGGGAGAAAAATCAGAAGTCTTACAGACACAGAGATAGTTCCCTTAATAATTAGCCAGCTGCTGCTGTTGCACTGCTGCTCTGGGAGACCAAGGGGGAGACCTGTGGTCCTTACACATCCTGGATGGGGTTAGTGCTTATCCAGCTCCTGTTGGCATAGATATCTTGCAGGCTGGGAAGAGAGAGCATAAGAGGGACCATGCAGTGTACCCCAGCATCTGCGAGCACATCATCAAGAAGACGGACACAAGTTGTTTACAACAGTACATGGTAGGAGAGAAAGAATTTCTGAGCAGGTATCAGGAAAGCATTTCTCATTCTCAGGCAAATCAACCAGTGGAAGAGGTTTCCCAGAGAAGGTTTTCCAGACCCAGTTAGATAAAGCCCTGTGCAATCTTATCTGACCCCATAACTGACCTTGAGTTAGTACTATGTTGGACTACAGACCCTCAGAGGTCCATCATAATCTGAAAGATTTTATAACCTACCCAAGAAATTCCAGAAGGAATTGTGATGATGAAGCCCTTGTGGTGATTTAGGAAGCAGAGGGCAGCACCTCAGAAGTGCCTATAGCTCTAGGCAGAGCTATCAGCTAGGGGATTCCTTGTATTTTCAAGTTCCTTTGCAGAGACAGTATGGAATTTACCTCAGCTAGCAGTGAGACCCTCAAAGTTAAGTTTGCTACCTCAGCCAGCTCTAAGCCCCTTCATAATCAAGGACAATAAAGGAAAATTCATCTTCTCATAACAGAGGATCCAAAATTAGGAACTGGATAGGTACTATCACTTTGGAGGTTACAGTGTCTCCCATCTAGAGAGATGATGCCCAGGTGAATAGCTTGAGCACGTATCTTTTGCCTATAAAACCTGAAATGAGCCCTATCCTAAAACTGAAGGAGATGCTGCCTAATCTCAGACTTGCATTTTACTGGGGTACTGAGTTGGCTTGTACTGTAACTGCAGGAGCTCAGAGACACTCTGAAACAGGGACAGCATTTGCTAGAAGTCTGAAAAGCAGAACATGTGAGGGCATAACTCCTGCTATGATCCCCTCCAGCAACTCTATGCAGATGCTCTGGTTAAGCCCCCAGAATTAGGCATGGGAATGTCTACACAACAAGTGCAGGGAGTGCAGGAAAATGCAATTTCAGTGAATTGGCTGGGATGGGATTTGCCAGATTAGCTCAGCACGTATAACTAATTGTGTTTATCCTGCCCAAGCAGCAGGCATCAGTGTAATGTGCCTGGAGTTGTTATGCACTGTATGTTTCTCATCCAGGTTTCCCTAATCCGCTCTACACACACATCCCTTAGGGAATCTGTCTGCTCTAGGTGTAATACTCTGGTTTAATCTCTGCTATCCTTCTGCCAGACCATGCAACTTAAGCCCCACTGGAGTCTCTTGAGTCTTCATGAGCTTCCAGGTGTGTAGAAGAGAAAGAATTAATATCTGCTCAGTTCTGGTTAGGCATGTAGATTAATTTCTTCTAAGTCCTTGTGCTGGCTATTTAGGATTGATTCAAAAGAGCTGTTAGGTGTCTGCAAGAATCACCATTTGGGCTGTAGGATGCCAAGACAAAACCTTTCCTTAGTTTCTCCTGGATTCTCCTAGTTACAAAAGTACCCACATACTTTTTACATCAAACTTCGCTGGTTGCCTGAAGATCTTCTGGGTGTGCACAGATAAACGCTCCATTCTGACAGCACTGATGAGCTCCATCTCACACCCAAGCCCAATTAGCATTCAGAAACCCACTCTAACTCCCTCTCAGTTTCATGTTTTTCACCTAACACACCTACACAATTAGGGTCTTTATCAAACACTGTGCTTTCCACAGCTTGCATTGAAAAGGCACCAGAAGAGGAGGTTTCTGTTCCTGCCTTTGCTCAGTAGTTACAGCAGGTCTAGATCTCAGAGGAGACTCACATTCAATCCCACCTTCACCTAAAAGGGTTCAAGCCTACACCAACATCCCAAAGGAGGGTCTGAGAAACACACGCTCCTGCATTCAGGTAGTTGGCTGCCTATGGTCCTCAGCCTCTTAGTGAAGGTTTTCCACAAGATAGGAAATGGTTAACTTCATAGGTGCTGGAAGCAAAAGGAAAGAGTGTCATGCACCCACTCAGCAGAACACCAGAACCCACATCCCTCAGGGAACGCACTCGTGTTCTTGCTCTGACACCAGTGATGTTTTTTGTTGTGCACTATCTACAGAGCAAGCAAAAAGAGAGCTTCCACACTCCAGCACCCCACAGTCAGGCGTTCACAGTACCTCCAAGGAGCAGTGAGACATGGATTGCAGCCTCCCCAAGGAAATGTGGGAGCTGAACATGGGCTGCTGCTTCTTGGGTGACTGCACTGGGCTGTTACATAAGGTGACACAGTTTCAGCAGCGTATCTGTAAAAACAAAAAACAAAACAAAACAAAACAAAACAAAAAACCAAAAAAAAACCTAACACCCCCCCCCCCCCCCAAAAAAAAAAAAAAAAACTTTAAAAAAGTCTGAGATCTCTATACCACTTTGGAAGATAAAAATACTCTGAGAGTGAAATAACAAGTTGTGGAGTCCAAGTGGAGGAAGGCACCTGCTGCCATGGTAGCATATCAGAGGGGACAAAACCAATCCCTGTCCTTAGCTTGGCTCTGGTTTGCAGTGCACTGCTTGCTGAGGTAACAGCTCAGGTCTTGGGAGCAGCTTCACCACCCAACCCTTTCAAAGTTAACTTACATAGACAAAGCAGCACATGAACTGTGGCCATTCCTCTGTCACTCCAGAGCTAGCCCAGCCCTCTCTAGCTGAAATTTTACCCACACCAGGTAGACACACTGCTTCCTGGCCAATAAATTTTGGGTGTGATTGTTAGAATCCTCAAGACAGCAAGACTGAAAAATGTTGCTCCATGAAAAACACTTTTTATTGATTTTAGGGAAGCCAATCCTACTTTCTTGATTTCTTGCTCTAGAGACAGCACAAGCATCCAAAAATGAAATCGATGTTATGGACCGATCATTTTCTTTGCACCCCTTTTACTCACCTCTGTAAATATATTTTAAAAGGTTCACAGAGACAAAAAAAAGGACAGGTTTATGATCTTAGGCAGAAAGTATCACAGAATTGAAAAGTATCCTTGTCATATATTTTTAAATCAAGTCACATTTCTCTATTTTTGCCTTTTAAGCATTCTTATATATTAGAATTTTTTTTCATTCCCACTACCTAGAAATAGTTTTTAGAAGTGTGCTCTTATTTATATTTTAATTCCCTTTTTATTAATGGTTTTAATAGACTCTTACTTTCCTGCATATTTCTGCTTGTAATTTAAAAAGAAGAAACAAATGCTTTAAACAAAAGTCCTTTTTTCAGCCAGCAATTTTTATTTTTGTATAACGTTTTACATATAGAAGGCTTAAAAAAAATTAAAATGCTTTTGCAAGAAGCAACAAAGACCATTAAAGCCTTTGTTTTTTTTTCCATAAATAGCTCAAATCTGCCATCTACTGATATAAAACAGAATTCAAAGGAATTGGTCGCTTGGTTTTTTCTCTGGAAAAAGCTTGCTTTCCTTCCAGACATGCAAAAACATTGCCATCTAGTGGCTAGTCCCAAGACTACTAAGGTAAAAAAATATATATATTTATCAAAATATCTATTGCTGCTGGCTGCACAACAAGCTACTTAGCCATTTTGGAGTGGATTCAATAGGCTTAGTGTCCTGTAACTCCATACAAATCTTTGCAGCCATCCTCTGAAGTGACATATAAACCTCTACATATATTAGGAGTTAATTTTAACAGCAGCAAAACAAAAGACATTGTGCAAATTGTTTTTCAGGTTAAATGCAGCCTTTATTCTTGCTTATTTTTTTCCATTTGGTTTGGTTTTGCTTCTATATTCCCCTTACTGGATAATCTAAACTTTCAGGGATTTTGGAAGGATAAAAAATATTGATGGTTTTTAAGCTTGCTTTAAAAGGAGAGAGCTCTAGCTCTTTTTCACAAAAGCAAATATAATTTTTGAAGCCAAATATTCTGTACTTTGTAGTATGCCACAACAATAAACCAAAGACATAAAAAATAACAACAGCTTTGCTGAGTTTCATATATCTCCACCATTTGCTGAGTAGTGCTTGGAAATCACAAATGCATCTCACCAAGCTCAGTAAACACAAAGAGAGTAATTTTTATTTGTACAGGTAGCACGTACCAGGCTTTCAGATACATTGCTAAAAGGAGGGGAAAGGGGCATTGCCATAGACAAGAACTGCCCCTGGGACTCAGTGCCTAAGCACCTGAAGAATCAAGTAGTCAATCTCTGGGATTTTCAGATACTTCCCTTCAAAATTGCTTTCAACATTTAGGTCATCTTGCTTAAGGGCAAACAAATTCAGATTCAACTCTGATGATACAGATCTTTTAAATGTACTTTGGTAATGATTCCTCCTGGTATCCAATGTGCAGGCAGCCTTCTATGCATGTGTTGACTTAGAGGCAGATGAAGATTTCACGATGCTCCCTAGTGTGCCTCTGATCAGAAGAGGCTCACTGCTCACAGAAGAGTGTGTGAGCTCCATTCTGTATTGGAGAAAAGAAACGACCCTCCTTCTCTGGGTTAACTTTCCTTTGTTTGAGGCTTTGGAAGATTACCAGATGCTCACATTTCATCCAACTGCCTGAGGGCTCTTCTAAAGGTTAAGAAAATAAATGGGTGATTTTGATGAATTTTTCTTCTAAAGTTTAGATACCTCCTCCTTCCTGTTGAAGTGATTTGAGCCACAAAAGCTCTTTCTACCTCCCCTCAAATACAAAAGGCTGTAGAAATTGTACTCAGAGGTAAACAGCTCCAGACAATCATAACTGATCAGGTGAAACTCTATTTCTGGATATAAATGGGCATAGACCTAATTCTTGACAGGAAATAATGATATTCATTTTTCTCTTAACAAGTTCTCATCATTAGCCTGGGCTAGTTCTATTATTTTCCAAAATTTTTCCGTGTTGTACATGAGGGACACTCCAGTTGGATGCCAGACAGAAGAAAAGAAAAGAAGTCATTCATGGTCTGCACACTCAGAAGGCTGAGCCAGGGCTATGCATCTGATATTGGACATGGACATAACTCATGCAATGTTCCGTCAGAAGGTTGCTGTGCAGAGCACACACCACTAAATCAGAGTGTTATGGCTGTGTCCAATATCAAGTGCTTAGCCCTGGCATATGAGGAAAATCTGACAGAGCTCCAGCCCACCCAGCCTGCTGCTGTGAGCAGTGCAACAAGACCCTTTCAGGTAGCCAAGACAATGCAGCTAGCTTCCAGCCTCTCTTCAGTGACCCTCAGGGACTGGAAATTTGTTTTAACCCAACGTGCCAACAGCAGCACAACTGTTGGAGGGAATACAGCCTCAGCCTGGGGGATCTTAAGCCCTACATCATTAGAGGACATTCCAAGCACTGTGGACTGCCCAGTAGTGAGCACAAGGGGCTGGCCTCCCTCCCTGTTGAGGCTGCACCACTGGATGGGTAAGAATGCAAGTCTTTGGACCAGAAGGAGAAGAAGCAGTGAATACTCTGAGCCCCATCTGATCTGAGTCTGAGTAAAACAGTGCTTTTCATCCCTTCCTTTCTTACCGGCCACCACCACCATCATCCTATCCTGTCTGATGCTCAGTCTCAGAGCCAGTTTTGCTACATTTCAGGTAACAGCTGCCACACTTTCACAAGTGCCTCCCCCATGACTGTGAAATGATCCCCACAAACTTTAGGAAGACCTCTTTGCAGGTCATTTTCAAGATTCCTTCAGTCTTATTATATTGTTCCTTTGTACTTCCCAGTTGTCTTTAACCACTTCTTTTTATACAGAATAGTATTTGGGAAAGGGCTATCTTTTTGCTCCGTGCTTGTCTTGCAGGCAGCATGTGCAAATTCATGTCCCTGAACAGAGCTCGTGACAGTATTTGATGAATCTATAGATATAAAATTTTCATTCTGGACATTATGGAAACATCCAGTTTATCCATATCTGTTGGAGACTTTGAGATGAAAAGAAAGTTGATACAGAACCAAAGATATAGATAGTCTTCTTTCAAAAACTGATGTTATCATCTCTCTTGTCCTTCAAGTACTTTTGCATGAGAGAGAGGATCAGCAACAGACTCCACACAATTCTACTTGGGGACAGCTTACAAAATAAAATGGTGAAGCATTGCAAAGTTGAGCAAGTCAGAGTAAAGACAAATCATTCCTGTGGTGAGTAGCTCCTTGCAGAATCAAAATTCATTTGGAAGCATCTTAGCATTGAGTTTTCAGGGCCCTGTATTGACAAATGAGACTACCACCAGCAGACCCAGGGCAGGAGTTTTATAAATGTTCACTGTTCCTCCTGCTTATTGAAGCTTTGCTCATGCATCTAAATGACAGAACTAGAACTTGCTTGCCATTTTAGGACATTGCTGCCTGTATTTCAAAAAATACTTCTACGGTGACCTTGATCAATCAGTTTGCCCCAACTCAGTGCTTTTATCTGATGATAAGTATCAGAGAAAATGTAATTACACTGAATCAGTGACAAAACTACCCAGGGCCCTGCAGTGCCTTTGGATTTTTTCACACACATCTGCTAAAATCACAAGGAAAAGCAGTACTGACAAACAAAAGGGACTATGATTAATCTTTTGTTTTCCAGTGTCAACATGTTGAACTGTTGCTATTTTGCCTGTGTTAATAGTAATTAAAATCCCTTCCTTTTTCAGTTTTCTAACTAGAAAAACATGTTAGCACATAAGGGAATACTTGGATGATGCATGTACGAAATGTGTTAAAAGTATAGTAAATGTAATTGGGTGTTTTGAAAGAAATTTGGCACGTCAAGTGTTTTTAACTGATTATTTTTTCTCCTGATGCAATAAGTTAGGTGTTGTACCATTCATCACTTTCCATGATTCACTGAGCTTATATAATATCCATTTTCCTAGCACTGCTTATTTGAATACCAGTTCCACCCCTGCAACAAAACCTGCAACTTTCAAAAATATCTGTTTCCACATTCATTTTTCACCAAATTCACCTCATATAAGTAGGACCGTAGGAAGACCATGGCAGTCTAATAAAAATATTTATGAGAACTACCAAACACAAAATAAAATAGTTTAAGGCATGTTGAATTTTAATTTTGCCAAATTTTACAGCAGCCAAAGATATACTATTGAGCCTACTTCAAAACTTTTTATTCCAGACACATTATGCACCGAAAGAGGAGCATGAAATTTATTTCTTCTGCTTTCCCTGCCAAAAAACTACCCACTGAGAGTCTTTTTCGAGCCTTTCTTGATTAAAATCTTGTCTTTCACATTTTTAGTTGAATCATAGCATAGTCAAAGTGTGATTCCTTTAAATTTGGACTATAATATAGAGTTCATAAAAAAATATGGAATCCTTGTTAGATTTTTAAATCTCAGTGCAAAATTAGTAGTGAAGATATCTCTGTTATACCAGAAGTTGTGATGATGGACTTGGACATGCTTTTATTAGATATTCTCATTCAGGTTCTATGTCATCTTCAGAAGATCAAACTATTCTTGTTTGTTAATTGCCTCGTCACATCCCTCTGGTGCAGGTGTGGTAAGGTGAGCAGATGGTGGAGCTCACAGAGCTCAAACTCTGCCCCCCCCCAGGAAGCCCCTGCACACCACTTTACCAGGTGTAATTCCTATCAGTGCCTGTAAGAATCCTTGCTCTGGAAGAATTTAGTAAGAACTCTAAATTACGTCTGTAATAACCAACTGAAAATTAACAGGAAGCATTCCTGACCCCAAGATCAAGGATAAATTTCATATTTTTTTGATTAGCTTCTTACACTAGCCTCTTAGTCCTTCAGAGAACTGACTGGAGCACTCTCAGACAAAGCCATGGAGGAAAATAATAAATGCGGGTGATCAAGGTTCACTTTCTTAATTGTTCTTTTATCAAGGTAATGTGGGAAAAGAGTAAGCATCTTATCCAAATTAATATGAGGGTCAAGTTATATTTCCACTCATTGGATTAGAAAAAGCATGTCAGAAGTACATGTGTTTGTTCATATGTAGAACCATTTGCAGAAGAGTTTTGAAGCAACCACAAGATCAGGGCTAAATCTCATGAGTGTTATTAGCAGAATCTGCCTCCTTGCAGGTCCTGCCAAGGTTATGGCATGTAGTACGTGCTGAGACATTCAGAGCTGTCAAGGCTTGAGCACTTCCACAAATGCTCACCAGCAAAATTTACACAATACCAGATTTAGGCAGAAGAGGGAAAGATCTAAACTACAGATTGGACTACTTGCATCCCCTCTGTGAATCTGTCCCTTTGCTTTCACATTGCAAGTACAGTAACCTTCTTCCCTCTCTGCCTATTAAGATCCTTAATTATATTAAACCCTATCATCACTTATTCATGAAAGCACCTCTTTAGCACATCCAAAGTGACTGATCCCCAAGGTTAGAGTTACAGTGACAGAGAGGAACGTGTGTGTTTTCACAGAAGCACTCTTTAAATGAATTTTCTAACTTTTCAGTGAGCAAGGTCAGTCCTATTGGCTTTGTTCAGCTGGAACTCTTTAAGAGTAGAAAATTAGGTTGTGTAATGTATATACTTTGCCACCTGATCTCCAACTTGAGTATGCTACCCAGCTTCAGTGATTTTCTTTAATGAGGTGGAAATGTATATAACAGTTTTAAACATGCAGGCTAACATTTTCTTCCATCTACGATTATGCAAATCGTTATATAGTTGTCTCTGCATGACAGAAGTAATAACATCTTATAGAGACCCTGCTGAAATTCACTGAAATCATCTACACAGATGGATATGATTTTAGAGCAAATACAACACAGACTCATTAATTACTAACAAACCAACACCATCTCCAAGCAAGCTAGGTGACATGGACTAAGGTATTTGCTGTGTACAGATATAATTTTGTGTTTGTGGTAGATGACTGAAACATTCTTAATCAGTTAGTAAGATCAAAAGTAACCAGAAGTCACAAGCTGTTATTATTTTTCCAGACTTAGAGGAAACACCATATATTTTCCGCATACACTCCTGATTTTAGGACAAGTAGTATGATAACCATCCTTTAGCCTGTTGTGGGATGTTTTCTTTTCAATTCTACTTCATTTACCTTTAATGGCAATATTTTAGAAGGAATTTAATTGACATAAACAATTTTATAAACACTGACATTCAAAAAAAATAGCACTCAAAAATTTTAAATAGGTCTCATGAGCTCCATTTAGAACACAAATGAGGTGTGAATTGGTATCTCACACCTCCTCTTCTCACTCTTGCTTCATTTTTCTCTATGACACAACTCATATTCCTTCACACTCTTTAGAAAGTCCTAAAGCAAAGTCCCCTGTGAAGGAAGAGGATACCTGCAATGGCTCCTTCCTGGCAAAGGAAGAAACAGCACCTTAACAAGAAGCAGGGACTCTTGCTGAAGGCAGAAAAATTAGCCACAGGAGAACCCTTTTCACCATGCCCTCAGTAATTGTATTTTCCACTTTACTCTTTTTGGACATGTTAGTCACCTTTTCCCATCAGGGGAGGATACATTCAAAACATTTTCTGGAGGAAAGAGCAGCTGGCCTATTATTCACACTTTCCTGTGTCTCCATGTCTTATCTGTGTGCTCTGTCACTTGGGGAGGCCATAAAGAGGAGCTGTAGCTTCTTCTCCACTGGGACCTTCTACACATTTCTGTTATGAAAAGAATAAATTCACAGATTCTCTTACCCTACCCCTTGGGGCCTTGACCCCCTGCCTCCCTTATCCTTGATAAAGTTCACAAGCTTTATTCATAACCATACAAACTTTCATGTTTTAGAGACCTGATCTTTCTTTTTCCCTTTTTCCCTAATCTGCTTCTGTCCAGGACAGGGTTAATTTTGGCATGGCTAAGACAGGGAACTACTCTACATCACCTTATTCGTTGCTGGGGGCAGGGAGAAGGGACTCTGATTTCCTGGAGAAAGAGTTCCTTGGTGTTGAGCAAGCATGGCTGAAGGACTTGTTGGGGTGGGTGGCTTCGGCTGTGGTTTTGTCAGGTCAGGCTAGGTGAGCATTTTGCATATGAATCACTCTCTCTTTTGTACAGTTTTGTTGTTAATATTGTTGCTGCTTCAGCTCATTTTTCTCATCTCATTGGTGCTTCCAGTGAATTATTCTTATGTCAACCAGTGACCTTTGCTTTTTGTGCCTTCTGTTGGAAGGAGGAGGGGGAGCAGCACATCACTTTGCAGGAGCACTAATTTGAAGAATACCATTCCTAAACTATGACATTCTCATTTCAGGTTCTCTTTTTCCTGCACACACACCTCATGTAGCCTATCCCTAGCCAGCCTAGTGAGCTCTAAGGGCCCTTAATTTCACAGCCACCTTCAACAGAAGTGCTGTTTGAACAAACATGACATGCCTATCCATGCGACAAACATTCACACAAGCATAAATACACATCAAGCATGTAAATGCCCTCAAAATGCATGCAAATAATTTCTACATTGACTAAATTTTATCTCCACAGTTTTCAGGGCCATTCAGCAAGCTCCAGGCTGTGAGGAAATCTGCACGCTTGGAAGGAGGGACATGCCCCTTGTATACCCACCAATTCAACAGGAAACATGAGCAGAGGAGAGAGGTAGGACACTAATGTCTGGGGACAGGCTGTTTCTGAGGATGAGATGTAAGAAAATACAGGGAATAGAGAGAGTATGCACATGGGGCACTTACCTTCTTCATACCATATAACAGAGCCCAAATATTCAGTGGACGAGACGCCTTGAACCTCAGTCATCTCAATTACCCTAAATTAACATGGCAACTGAATCTACTTCTCTGGGCTACTAAAAAAAAAAAAAAAAAAAAACAAAAAAATCTAACTATTTTTGCAATTTTTAGGAGCCCTTTCCCTGAGGAAACAAGGAATGCCTATGTCACAGACCTATATAAAAAAAAAATATATTAAAAATGAAGTGCAGATACTTATCTCCAAATTACCTAATAGTCTCATAGTCCAGTCAGTCCAGTCATACAGTTTGGATGTGAAAAACACATGCGTTTAAAATAAAGAAAATTGCTGCAGGAAGAAAAGAGAGTTCTGGTTGGTTTTTAAGGCACAAAAATTTCATGTGACAGGAAAATCACTTCTCACAAAGATGTATTAAAATTGCCCTTTGTGGAGGAAAGAAAAGTCCCAGAGGTCAAGTAGAAGAGAATATGCCTCTAGCTTCAAGAAAAAGAACATGAACTTAATGGAGATCTATTGGAGGACACTGGAGTCTGCTTCAGAGAGACAAAGGCTACACAGAAAGAGCAGTCTTTATAATGAGAAACCTCTGCTCATTCTCCAAGTGTCAGGGACTTTGCCATTGATGTGCTATTCCTCTTCCTTCTGCTCATTCAGGCCAGGCCCATTGTGCTACTGCTTGCAGCTTTAATATCTGTCTGCTCTAGACCTCATTAAGAGTGCTGTGGCTTGATAAGTCTCCTATCTGTTTATTAATGACAGTAATCCATAAATGAATAAGTTGCATTTTGCCTGGAGACTTGCTGTGTCTTAAAAACACATCTGAGAAGCATTTCTGCTTTCAGTTTCTGATTGTGGTGAGTCCTATTAAGTAACAGGAAAATATAACTTGCACATTCCAGTGGTTATTCAGTGGTTAATGGGTCCCCTACTATTCATGAACAATCTCTCTGTAAGTGCCCTCTTCACTGTAAAACTTACATAGATCCAAAACTACTGATGCAGCCAGCTGGAGTAACAGGCTCCTCAAAAGTGACAGATTTAAAGGAAGAAATAGCAGCAGCTTGCTAGAGGCAAGTTATTTTAATATAATGCAGCAATGACAGCTCTCTACGTTTAATCATCAAGCTCCTGATTTTCTCCTCAGTACTTGAATTTCACACAAGTAGGGATTTGGGTAGATGCTATTTAACATTCCTCCTTCTGGCTGTTGAGCATACCTGCCAGGTTCACGCTGGGAGCCGTGTTTATAACTTTTCCAGCTATTTTAAACAAAACCCTAAATAATTGCATGCATGAGAGACAGGTCTCAGAAGAGTAGCTTATACAGGTTTTCCAGGACATTTGTCTGCTCTGGCATTCTCAGCATGGTTGAGACACACTGATTGCACATTTTCATCCTTGCCTGTCCTATAAAGAATTTTAACTCTTTAATATTTCTGTGATGTCCCTCATATATAAACACAGCTATTTATTTAACTAACAGCCACTATGGTCAAAGAGACATAAGAGTCTGGAGCTTCGGTTTTTGATTTTCACACAGCTAATCACTGAACTTCATTATGATTTTTTTTTTTTTTTTTTGCCAGGTAGCATACAAGAATACCTTGGCTTGCACACCATTGTCTGTATGTTTGGGAATTTTTGCCTCTAGAGCTCACATGTAAGGTAATGAAAAAAATTATTAAAATTCCCCTTCATTTGACTGGCTAATCAGAAAGACAATAAAGTGTGTTTAAAAAAGTAAATCACTGTAGCTTTCTCCTCTTGCATCTTGTAGAAACAAATTTTGATAATTTATAGTATCTTTGAGATGTAGCACTTCTGGACAAATAATGAAGCACTCCTTTCTCAGAAAGCCAACCTGCAGACTTTTATGTCTGTATTTTCTGTGTCTTCTGCCTGACTCTCTGGTTTCAAGGGAGACAGTCCTTTGTTTCCATATCCATTCAGAATTGTTTTTAACTAATTCTTTTCCTCAGAAACATCATCACATCTATATTGATTCTTCCTCTCACCTCCTTCATAAAAACTGAATTAGACTCATCATTCCAGGTGTCTTCCCTCTTTGTCTAATGTGAAAAGAGAAAAAAAAAAAAAGACTGAGAAGTCCTACAAGTTACAAACATACAGTCCATATTGTCTTTACTTTGATTTCAGCAATACAGACCTGTTCATCTGAGTCTGACACTCTGGGCTCTCTTAGTAAGCTATTCCAAGAAAACTTTTCTTGCAAAACAAGATTCATCTGGCTCTTTTTTTTTTTTTTTCTGCCTTTAATACAAGGTGCAGTTTATATTTCTCCCATTTTTTGAAATGCTGCAGATGCTGACTAGCTCCAGTATCCGCATTATAGAAGGCAAGAGCTGGTTAGACAAACCCCAGACTTGATGATCAGAACATCCAGGGTTGAATATGGGGCTTCAAGCTGGAGTACAGCCCTAGCAACACAATTAATTCACTGGCAGGGAGACAGCAGAGAATAGAGGCTGTGAACAAATTTTATCTCTGGACAGAGCGTGAGACAGAGGATATAAGGATAGAATCTGCATTAATGAGAGAGGTGAGTGGAGCTTGAGAGAGTAAGCAAACTCAAGCAGGAAGTTGGAAATTCACCTTTGCCCAGAAATTTAGAAGTATTCTGAGCATTAAAAATAAATCACAAGTCAACACACTAATATAACAGAATGCAACAAAATACAGCAAGAATATAATGGTTTTTATCTTAACAAGTTCTTGTGGCTTTTGAAATCTGACTTGCAAATTACCCTTTATAACTTTTTGAGTTACAAGCTCTAAGAGCAAATTCTCAGTTTAAACCAAGTAATATGTTTTTGCCAATTGTTGATAAGTGAGAGGGAAAAATTACACTAATGGCAAACACAGAAAAAATGAAAAAAAAAAAAAAGAGAAAAAGAAAAAAAGAAAAGAAAGTCCACATGCTGGGAGGGAAGCTATGCAAAACATTGCTTGCCTGTCACTGATCTCAGATTGCAAAATATCAATGGGAAAGGTCTAAGGTCTAAGCTCTCTCAGCTTCTGGCTCTCTGTGTTCCATCACATAACAGAGAAAGCTGTCCACATCTCAGCAGGGGACTCAGCAAATTTGACACAAGATCATGTAAGCTTGTAAGTTTCTATCTTCACTTCCATCTCAGATGAAATATTGCTTTGCACTGGTGCCCTTAAAAATGGAGAAAGCACACAGATTACCATTTCCAGTCACCATGGTCTTTTTTTAGCACATTTCTGGCTTGTGTATCTAGTGTGAAATCCATTTTAGGGAATGGAATAGGAGGGAGACTGTAGAGTGCAATTGTAAGACATTGATTTGTCTCTCATCTCCTCTTGCTGTTCTAAAACCTGATGACAAAAAAAATAATGTTCTTTCTTTCAGTCCTGCATTCCAACAACCTAAGCTGCCTGGCTGCTCTTTGCCTTGCTCCAGTGTGAGAATAATGGCAATTAAATTTGGACATTCTGGGGTAATATCTAGTGATCATGTGAACCTAATTCTCAAGTTAATACCTAGCAGAACAGCAGCCTCCAAAAAGTTTATATACTGTAAACAAGAGAGAGATGTTAATATATCAGACTCCAAATAATCAAACACTATCGACCTTAATGTCAATAATTCTTTTTTATTTATTACTTAGTCTGATTTCCAGCCAAACAGGCTGACATAGAACACCTCCATTCCTTTGTGCTGCTGGAGGTTAATATCACACATGGGACTCATTCCACTGGACTTTGTCTACCTGCAAGTTAGGCAGCCAGTCTCAGACAGCTGCCTAAGTGTCATCAGCTGAGAATCTGGAAGATTCATCTAATCTGTCTTCAACATTTATGTATTGTTTTATTGAAGAATCTCTAATCCTTTGAGAGGGAACATGAGTGACTAGCTAAAATTAAGGTAGTCAAAAGGGGCTACTATTACCTGAGATTAATCCCTCCATACATAAAACAATTTGCCCTGTACCTATCAAATTCTCTTATATCCAGTTTCTCTCTTCAAACACAGTGCAGCATTGGACATTTCCATCTCACCAATGAAAGGATGCTGAACTAGAGATGTCCAGAGATGTCTGCAAAGCTGAATTATGCTGTGATCCTATGCTGTCCTGGCACTGGCATATTCTGATCTCTTGGACTAAGACCAAAGTAAACATCACATTTTAGAAAATCCTGTGTCCTTGTCACCTCTCCCTTTTTAGTTCTATGTTTGGCAGTTGAATGAATGCTTTAAAATTCATCTATTTGTCAACAGAGAGGGACACATTCAGAATTACTAAATCTTGCAAAAATCAGACTATATCTTTCATGACCATGACCAACTGTTCATATTGACTGTACTGCAGCTCAATATGCAACCAGAAAACCCCCTCACCAAATGAAGAGTTGTGAGAGGTAATAACACATTTGAGGCCTCCACATGGTCCCAAGACAAAGCTATTTAGCATAGATGCCTTTGCAATTTTGATGTATTATGAGAAGTCATTGTTTGGTAGACCAAACACCTAGGGAGAAAAGTGGCCAGCTGCCAATTTCCATCTGCTGCTTCTTGAATGGTACAGAAAGACTGGCTGACTCTCAACCTTTTTTTTACCTTCCCTTCTTTATTTAGCTAAATGCTTTCTTTAATTGTTCCTTTCACCTGAAAATAAAGATAAAAAGGAAGCTAACAAAGGTTCTCTACATGGCTAACTTTGTAAGGAAGTGCCTGGGCACACTCGTCAATTGTTTTAAATAAATTCATACAGTCTGGCTGTGCTTTCAACTCAACTAGGCATGGATTAATGCTTTTTTATTCACATGCTGTAGTGTCTCCCTGGACTTTTGAAGCATTATTTGAATGTATATTGCTAAGTGTATAAGGTTTGTAAGTTTTCAGCTAAAGCTGTGTAATACACATTAATTATGCAATTACTGTCTTGGGCCTGAATTTGTATAAGCAATCAATTTATTTAGTTCTTTCTGCACCATTATTGTCCAATATGCAGATATACATTACAGATGCATTCAAAATAGTATTATAAATTAAAGGCAAATCTTACAGAATTTCCTTTTCTGCTTGAGCAAAATATTTGGGCATTCACTCAACCTGGAATTTTTTGTTTAAAATCTTGTGTACTGTCTTAGTATCAAATATGTCATGAAATCTCACCAAAAAAAGAATCAGCTTAAATAAAAATAGTGCAAAATCGAGTGGTTGTGGTTTTATTGTAGTCTCGAGACAGCCTCTAACAAGAGTCACTAGGATGCTAATTTAATCCTATCTTATATCCAGGATATTGAAATTTCTGTTTCTTTTTCAAGCCATAGCCCTTTAAACGTGGACAATTTCAATGCCATGACAAAAGAACATAAAGTTCTCAGTAACAGGCAGTGCTCCCCAGTGCGTTACAAACCCCAGGTCTCTGCCTTGTGAACGGGCACATGGAATTTCTCACTCCTGCTCTGTTCTGCATGAACACACTGGGACTTGTCCTCCCTCAAGTAACTCTACACATAAGTCATGCCCTGTATATGCCTCTTATTCCAAAAAATTCTGATCAACTCACTCCTAAGACCGTTAACTCTGAGACTAGACCTTATCTGTCTTATCCCCTCTTACTGAACAATGAATGCGCTTTTTAACGATTAGTAAATGCTTAAATTTTGGAGGGTTATTTGCATCAGAAGCATCTTACTGAGTGGTGGGACATGTGGCTTCAATTTCTTCTTAACAGTGGCCACTGAACTCAGCAGGCAGCCAATGCTCATATGCTTTCAGCTAAAATCTGTCTGTTAGGCAACTCAGGAACACTGCAGGCTTAAGTTCTGGCCAAAAGCAAAAGGGAGGATGAGAAAAACTCATCAGCCCTACCAAGACTGCAGTGGTGACAAGCAGTCCCAGCTTATGCAGCTGAAGTGTCAGATGGGAGTCAAACAGGGCACCCAACCCACCTGAAGCAGCATTACAAACCAATTTTCAGGCAGGTAGGTCAACCCATGGGCATCTACCAGCATGGCAGGTGTATATTCTGTTAAATATCTACCTAAAAGGCCAATTTCCATAAAGCCAAGTGGCAGTGATCAATATAGTCAGGAGAGCCTGTTAGCCAAGAGAAGACCATTTCCCAATGATGCTGCTTGCTGGTTGGAATGGGAAGGGCCTGCATACCTACAGCAATACAGCCTGCTTCATTCAGTCTACAGTCTGCTTTCTTCCCCCTTCAGAGCCTTCTTCTTTTCAGAGACATGGCTATATCAACAGGAACCAGAAAACCTCTGAAAAACTTGTTAGAGAAAATGTGGGAGCACAGCTGGCTCTAAAGAGTGGAGAAAGGGCATGGTGCTGCAGGTAAAAGAGCATTTTTGCACAGCTATGGGTACTGGGATTAATGAAAATGAATTATGACCTACAGATGAGATGGTTTAGAACTGAAGCCATGAAGGTTTTGGAATATACAGAAAAAGCCTGGCAGAGAGATGAATTCAAAGTTTGACACTAACCCAAGTGTTCCCAGAGAGCCAGGGTCATGGAATCATAGAGTTAGAGAATATCTCATGTTGGAAGGCACCCATAAGGACAGAGTCCAACTCCCTGCTCCTCACATGATTATCTAAAGATAACCACATGACTAAGAGCATCCTCTAGATACTCCATTAACTCTGACAGGCCTGGTGCCAGGACTCCTAGCTCTGGCTTTAAATTTAAACTGAGCAGAAGTGCCTGGGGCAGGGATTGTGGCTTGGGATCATTGATTAAGTCTTTTTAAGAAACTTTTTGAAGTTCAGTGATGAGTTAAGCTGCCAACAGATGTAGCCCTGAGAAAAGGGCAGAGAAACAGAGAAAAAGAGAAGGAATATATTTGCAAATGAAATTCATGTTTTAGCCATTCCATTGTGGCCAAGTTTTTATCTTTTTTGATAAAAGTAGAAAGAGAGGGAACAAGGAAGGATATCTGAGAACTAACAACTTCCAGTGTGAATGGAAATGCTGGTATAGTTTGCTTCATATTAGGATAATGTTCAGGATCTGAATAGCCAAGAAACATTAAAAAAGTATCTGCTAGAGAAGATCTTTGCCTCCTATCCAGCACACAGTATAATAAGACCCTTGCTCACAGAGCCATTTTTCCTAAAACTAGATTACTTGCAAAATCTATTCTTCTCTCAAGTAAGAAAAATTTTAAAGCTTTTCAAGAGGCAGAATTAGCAACTCTACTTGGTAGAGCTTCTCCTCCTAGGAGAAGCTTCTCTGCTGTTGCTTCAGCCTGGCAGCCCAGATGAAAGAACAGCCTAGGAGAGGACAGATGAGGGACTCTACAGACAGGGGTAAAAAGATCATTTTCCACTGTTCACAGGAATTGGATCCCTCCACTGCACAGGGAGCTAAAATTAGCCGACTCTACAGGCCTTCAACTTTTCAAGCATTTCTAACAACTCACAGACTCAAATCATGCTTTACAGAGCTGCAAGAACCACTCTTACTGAAATTCTGCTTGTATTGCTAAAGAAAGGAGTATTAGAAAGGGTGTTAAGATGTTAGCATTTCTTCTGCTTTTTTCTTCTGCCCACTAGCTCCTTGCAGAAGTTCTCTCACAGCAAGGTAAATCTTTGATTTTTTTTTTTTTCCTCCCTCCCTGCTTTTTGTTGTTCTGGTTCTCTGTCTCTCTCTCCAAGTGAGATATCAAAAAATCATAAAGATTTATTGGCGTAAATTGTGATCAAACAATCGCATTTTAGATCTCAGCAAAGGCAATCTAAAAGCCCCACTCAAAAAGACATTTGACCAGCTTTAAAAGAACCTTAATCAGAAGTTTTATTAATCAACAATTAATGAACATTATCATACATTTTTTTGACAAAATGACATGCATGAAAGTTCATTTGTTCTAGCAGCAGAAGCAAAATCAGACTAAAATCTTAATTAAAATATGAAGAAGAGGCTTGTCATGATCTTCAACACTCTGAAAGATTCCTTTTTTTGAAAATCAGGCTCTCTCTTGCTGTCACATTACACTATGTTGTTAATGAGCCCTTTCGTTTCTCTGTGCACTGCAATACATTTAATCTTAGCTGTATATTTTAAATGATTGATGTTTCCCTAATTGCATTTTATGATATATTGTGCTGTGTCACCTCTAATGAGTAGCAAACATGACATTACCTCACTAGTACTGAACCACAGAAATCGATAACTGACATTTATTCAATGAACTGCAAATTGTGATTCACTAGCTTCTCTTTGTGCTGAGTAAATTCGAAGTGTAATTAATTTTCATGCATATTACAAACAGCAAATGCCTGTACAGACTAACTTTAAAAGTGATTTGCTCCTTCCTTGGCTAATTACTGCACAGCAAAAACTCTCAAGCCATCATTCAGAGGGCTGAGAAAAATCAATGGCTTGACAGAAGTCATCTCCTCAGATGGGTAGAGCACAGTCATGGTTTACACTTTAGAGAACACTTCAGGCCTGTTTCCTAAGACGTGTCTTATTGGATGAAGGTGGTATCATTCACAAACAATCTTGCCTACATATACTTTTTTGTGTACAAGGATTTGAAAGAAGCCCCTTGCTAGTTTTCCTAACAGGAAACAAATATCCAACTGTAAGAAATATGTAAGTGCCTTATTCAAAAGGAAAACATTGTCAGGTGTCATCCAGAACTTGTAAGAAGAGAGCTGACTCACTGCAATTCACAGGTGATGGCTTTACTTGTAAGCAACATCGAGGTTTAAAAATCTAGCTCTTGTTGCACCTTTCAATACTTCTGCCTGTGGCTTTAGTTAGCTTGTGGTTTCTTTACTGAAAATGTCCACTCAAATCAGTGGAGAGCACCAGGAGACTTTAATGTTAATGCTCTGTTTGCACACCAGTTCAGGAGCAGAGGCATAGAAACCCATCAAGTGTTAAAGCTGAAGGCTCTGCAATTCAGGGCAAAAGATTGTGGGGCACTTTTAGGATCAGTGCTGCCATTTGCACTAAAGCAGAGCCCTTTTCACAGGGACATATACTGATAAAACAAGGGGGACTAAGCTTCATTTAGACTGCAATAGAGTAGTTTTAGATTGGATATTAAAAAGTAATTCTTCACTGAAAGGTTGGTGAAGCACTGGCACAGGTTGCCGAGAGGAGCTGTGCGTGCCCCATCCCTGGAATGGTTCAAGGCCAGGTTGGATACAGCTTGAAGCAACCTGGTCTAGTGGAAGGTGTCCTTGCCCATGGCAGATCATGTGGAACTAGATGGCCTCTGAAGTCCATTCCAGCCCAAACCATTCTAGGAATCTATGATCTGTGATCTGCCAATCTATTTTTCAATTAATCACATGAAGAAACCTCATTAAAAGAATGAATTAGCCAGTGCTCATTTTTCAGAGCTGTATCAAGTTCAGTGATGTAGGGGAGTGATTTAGCTTCAGGTTTAAGTCCATATCTGCTAATAAGCCAGAATTTTCTTTCTCAGCCCATACAGCAGAGGATTATTCTTACCTTCAAGCAAGACACTCTTGGTCATCTTGGCTTCCTTTGTGGGAAAAGCAATCAAGACACATGGGTGAAGTAGAGTTATTTTATGATTTTAAACTAACTGATTGAGGTTTCTTTTGAACCTTGCCTCCATCTTTTTCTTTTATAATTATCTCAAAGGGTTGGCTCCAGACTAATTGCCAGAACTCAGTTTTAGAGCTGAGGAATGTCAGAAGAACAATCATCTTTGGCATGATTTTAGACTGTCATTGGACCTTCCACCAATATTTAAGGCAGATGGACAGAAGAGCAAAACTACCAAATCTGCAATCCTGACTTTTTTTAGAGAAAAATCCACTTTGATGCCAGTTTTGACACACTACTTAAGCCACAGTAAAACCCCTTCTTAGCTTCTAAAACCTGACTGAGCTGTGATAGAAGAAAATTACAGAAATTTATTTCCAAAGATCCTTCAGTTTCTGTAAAAGATAAAAATAATGTGAATGTATGGAGTTAATTTAACCTACCCTGGGCAAATGCAATCTCTATCAGTCTTGAATGGTTAATCCATAGACAAGCCTGCTAATGAGTCTGCTATTCTGCTGAGGTTAATGAGCCCTTGAGCATCTGGTGAAAGCACAGATACTTAGCAATTAATGTATTTTATTCAAACCAGCTCGCAGGCTAGACAGCAGCTGATTCTCCATTTTTACTATATTGTTGCCATAGTATCTTGCATGCCAGCTCTGCCTGCCTGTGCTGGTTACCTTGGTTAATGGATTCCTTCACCTGTGTGCTGAGCTCAGTGATAAGGCCTCATGGGCTGGATTTGAAGCACAATGTCTTCTTTCAGGTCTTTATGGCTTAGTAATGTCTGCATACATGTCCACAAATCTCAGAAATTGACTCCTCCTCAAGCAAGACCAGTTCAGTTCAACCATCAAAGGTCAAACAGGACAGTCAATGTAGCAATAAAATAGGCTCTAGAAAACTATTTGCAATTCCTCATTAGCAATACCAAGGCAGCCAAAGACCTGTAATAGAGCAGTATTCCTTCCTGGTTTTCACTGCTTGCAGGATATGTTTGCTCTTAGAACACAAAGTGTGTATGGGAAGTGCAGGATTTTAAATTGCCTTTGTGCCACTGGAGGAAGATGCACCTGAAGAGCAATTAATATGTAATGAAACAGTGGGAAGAGAGAAAAAAAATAAATAAATACTTTTACTTCCCCGTAATGGATGATGAAAATGAAGTTCAGAAGGAAGTAAGCACATCATCCATTTTCAGCTACTTTAGCATCTAACATGCATGCTCTCAATTGCCCCCTGGAGGATCCTACTTCTTGTCATTGCCTGTATGTGGAAATTGCCTGCCTTACTTATTGCCTTTGGACTCTAAATTGCAGCTAAGACAAATCACCACAGCAGCCTAAAATAAATGTTATAGATATACACTTCAAACAAGCCAAGAGTTCTGTTCCAGAGTGGCAGCTGCTTCCCCTGGGATGACTCTAGTGACTCTTAATCCTGCTACTCATCCCACCCTTCTCTCAACATATAAATGTCTCAGCTGGGACATTGCAACTGCAAATGAGGCAGCAACTGTGCTGTCATACTTCACAGGCTTGTTCAGGTAAACAGGCTTCCCTAATAAACTAGGCTGGCACCTATGACAATCAAGTCTTATTTCATATATCAACCAAGCCACATTATCCTTGCCCTGGTTTCTGTTGTACCACATAGGCTGCTGGCTTTCCTGTAGCCTGTCTAGGAGGGTTCATATACTCACACTTAGAAAAAGACTAAAACACTAAAAAAAAATTACCACATTTAATCTCACTTTCAATGTAACTTACACAAAATGTTTAGTGGGGTACATGGATCAGACCCTAGACTTAGATTCAGATATCTATCACATTTCTAAGCACATCTGAAGTTAAGAGCCAGCATTTAACTTCATGGTTTTAATTGAAGAATCACCTCAGTTTTCAAAAAAGCATCTATAAAAATCCTAAGTACATAATGTAACTTAAAGGTAGAAAAGAGCATCATTTAGAAGAATATGCAGCAAAAATGCAGCTATGTCTTGGAGTGCTTTCAGCTATTCAAGTGGTGTGTAAAGAGTGTCCTAACTCATCCCATAAAACAGCTTACTGGCCCCAAATCATCAGTCATTTATATTATACCTCGGATACTTTTTGCATGTTTTTTTTGCTGTTGGGAAGTGCTTGAGTTATGTATTTCTGCTGTGAAAAGCAACTCCTTTTAAAATGATCCAGGAAACTACCCTGACAACATGTGAGTTTCCAAACAGGAAATCTTTACTCTATTTCTTCTTTATTTAACTTGAGGGTAGAGATCCCAAAGCCTGTCCTCAAATGGTTTTCATCTGGGTCAGTTTGCCTAATAACAGTAGCTTGTTATTCACTATGGAATTTTAATTAATCTTCTTTAACTAAAATCACTATTAAACTGCTCTCAGATTTTATTTTTCATTTAAAATTGAGTTAGCCTTATCCAAAATTAACAGAAACAGGTACTAAATTAGTTCTTCAGCATTTTCTGAGGGCAAATATTTTGAGATAGGACTGATACTATATGGTATGGAATATACCTTTGGGAATTCCCTTTGGAGAGTTTGAATCAACTGTCCTGGCTATGTCTGCTCCCAAATACTTGCACATCACTTTCTTAATCACTTTGGGAATAGACTGGAAAAAATAGAAATCTTTGAGAATGTGAAAGCATTGTTTATTAATAGACAAAACACTGCTGTATTATCAACAATAATAAATTACAGGTTTATCCACAAATCCAAAACATAGAACCACAAGGGCTCCTATGAAGAATGATAACTCCATCCAAGCCAGACCCCTTACAATCATGAAAAGAAATACTTAAAGGTTTTTGTACATATATAGAGACATGTATTTAATTATATTTGTGTCTAATAGTTTCCTAAAAAACCTGCATTACTCATCCCTCAAGCAAAGCTATTTTCATTATTTTCTTAGTGATCTAATGTTTTTGCTCATACAGTAGCACAGAACTCACCCAGCCATGTGAGCATAAAAATCTACCTGCCCTGTTACAGATGCAGACCTAAGGCTAGTTTGATGCTATTTTTAAAAAGCAAAAGTATATAATTAGGCCACCTGATATATCACACATTAAATACTTCAGGACACATTTGACTGTAGATGTACACTTAGATACTTTTTACTTACATAACATTTCAGAATAAAGAAATGGCTTGGTTTCATTTACTGTTTAATTCCTAGCAGCTGTAATTGCATGCTTTTGCACAGTTTTCACTTAGATTCATTGACAAAATATAGAAGATGATTTTAAGAAGATGATTTATCTAGACACTGATTGATTTTGCCATAATTTTAAGTAATGTTTCATCTTGCTGGGATTTTATTTACACATCTGAGTTGGCAATGCTTTCTCATAAACACAGACAAAAGTACCCAGAACAGTTTTATGATGGTCCATGGTACCTTTCCATTGCTCTTTCAGAATGATGTTCCTATTTCTGAGGCACTTAGGGGTAAAGTGTTCTGTGAAGGCTGATTTAATCCTCTGTGCTGTCTTGACAGGCCAGTTCCTGGGCTGCTCTGACTATCATTTAGAAATCTTACAGATACACTCTGCAGTCTTTAGACTTTAAGAATACTCACTTGATAGTAACATTTTTTCAGCTCTGGATGCTGAGGATGAAATTTAATGATTCCACACTGCAGTATTTCTAATTGGCATTGTAGAATATGTGATAATTTTTGTAATGGAGAGGAAGTGTTGTCCTTGTTTTCAGCTGTTAGGAGTAAGAATTATGATGTTCTTCACATCCTCATAAATGTTTTCCTTCACAAGGGATACAGTACCTGGAAATGAAGAAATATTTTGAAGTCTTTCAAATTAATACAAGGCATTTTTATAGGATTAAAAAAATTAATATATTTCATTAAATCACAAACAATTCATTATCATAGCAACGGTTGATTTTTAGTAACCTTACCCTTGGGGCAAAAATATGACACTTACAATAGGTAAATCTTAGGTGTTTCTACTCTATCAAAACAAAGCCATTTATTATATTTACAGATAAGTATACCTATATTTCTTTGTGCTGATTTTGCAGGAAATAAGATGTATCCTAAAATTACACTAGGATACTAGATGTTATGCCAAGATCCTAGAAGCACCTGTGAGCAGTGAGCTGTAGTACACATACACCTCTGTAAAACGTGTTTCAACACTCAGCAGTTCAATTGCTCATATCTCTCATTCCTTTTTTTATAGTGCAATTACATACCACATGCACTTTGCAACTCACACAGACAGACATGGACCAAATGTTTCAGGAGTACCTGGTGATTTTAATATCTGCATTTTCTGCTACTCAGGTCCAAGAAGCATTAATGAATCAATGCTCAGCACATGCTCATTCTCAAGCTTCTCTGCAGTGTGCCAAAGTGAGCACCCAAAAAGAAGCACTCAGAAATCAGTCATATTGGGGTTTGACAGTGCCATGCTACTGAGCCTTCTCTGTGCTTACCTCATGTGTGTGTAACATCACTGAGATGTTCCTCTGGTGAGTCAGGGGTCAGACAACTCTATTTCTCAATCTGTCCCTGCCTTTCTTCATCCAGGGCCTTTGTAAAGGAGAGTTATAAGGTTTGTTTCAGTTGACTGCCTCCATTTATGTCTTGCACTCTGAAACTGAGATGTTAAATTTTTTACTTTCCAATCTGATTTTCCATCATCTCTGAAGGTGGCTTCTTTAGCCTTCCTCCACTGAAAACAGAATGACTGCCATTAAATTCACTGTCTCCTCTCCTGCTGTCCTTCATGCTCAATTGCTCCGGACCTCAATGGGCACTAAAAAACAAAGAGAAACTATTAAAAATTTCTTTTTTAGGAACCACGAGAAAATGAAGTAGAGTAGTTCCAACTATCAATTTGGCAAAATAGACAAATTTGCCTCAAGTTGGAAGTAGAATTTTCCTCTCCTAAAGTAAAACATATCTTTGCTTATTGCTTTGCATAAATTTAAATATCAATGTGTCACAAACATATTTCAGATTAAAAACTACTGAAGTGCAAGAACTAAAGAAAAGTTCAATAGTACTGTAAGTACAGCACAACTCCTGCATAATACTTAGCTACAGGATGACCAGGATATTTACATAATGAACAAATCTAGTTTTCTCTCTTTAAGATAAAGAGGCAGAAGGACATAGGAATCAGTTATTTGGGCATTGGGTAGCCCAGTCTCTGGAGATCTTCTCAGAGTCAGAAACATTCAAGTCAAGGATCAGAGAGGGGAACAATAAATCTTCCATGGAAAAAGCCACAAAAAATGCAGAGAAGCTTTAGCTCCTCTCTTCAGTCAGAGAGGACTTTTCTGCTTGTATACAAATGGCCAATTAGACTGAAGACAGCTAGAAAGTGTCAGAAACTCAGTTTTATGAAAGGAGATGTGTAGCCCCTCTGTATCTGTCTGGCTGTTTCTGAGTCTGTGTCATTTTATGCAGTAGTGCACTTACTGGGGAGCAGTTACTCTGCTCCACTTGTTGGCCTCTGGTCCTAGCAACAGGGCAAAATTATCTTTGAACAAAGTCTTTATATAGGAATCATGAATATTTCTTTATCCTATAATCTCTATACAGAAAAATCTCCCATCTGTGAATGATTTGATTTTCCAATATGTCTTTTTTACTTGATAAAGGCAGGAGGTTTCTTTTAGCCCACCAGGGCTGACAACTACTGTAGCATTTCAAGATATGCTTTTGACAACAATGTTTTAGCAATTAAGGGCCAACAGTGCATGATTTATCTCTTAATCTTACTTTTTCGTAATCAAGCCTGAGGTGGAAATGTTTTCTGTTGGCTTTTCAGGGACTTGATTCCCTCTGGGATCACATTTGCTCTGGGCTTTGTGCCCCTGCAGGCTGACTGACATGGGTGCATGGTCCTGTTATTTTCTTGTGTGTGCTGTAACCAACCTTTTCCAAACAAAGCAGTGCGTGCTAATGAAGGACATCTGCAGTTTATAAAAAGACATTTTCTGAGGCAAGATCAACTCTACACCCATGAAGTGACAGGCAGGTTAGAGCAGACACTGTAGATGTGTCCCCTGGGGCATCAAGCATTGATCTGACGTGGATCACACACTCTACAGCTTAATCATAGAATCACAGAATAGTATGGATGAAAAGGGACCTTTAAATGTCATCTAGTGACATCCCCCTGTAATGATGAGGGACATCTTCCACTAAATCAGGTTGCTCAGAGCCCTACCCAACCTGATCCTGAATGTTTCCAGGAATGTGGCATCCACCATCTGGGTTACCCGTGCCCAAAATTTTGCCACCCTAAATGTAAAAAATATAAGGAAGATTCCTTATATCTAGTCTGAATCAGCACTCTTTTAGTTTAAAACCCTTTATCCTATCATTTATCCCTTGCACGAAGTCCCTCTCTGACTCTCTTGCAGCCCTCTTCAGGTACTGGGAAGCTGCTGTAAGTTCTCTCCAGACCCTTCTGTTGTGCAGGCTGAACAACCCCATCTCTCTCAGCCTGCCTTCATAGCGGAGGTGGTCCAGCCTGCTCCCCATCTTCGTGTCCCTCCTGTGGACCTGCCCTATCAGGTCCGTGTCTCCTGTGCTCACATTGGCAGGCTGTGCCCATCGGAATGGTCAGAGCGCTATCGAGGACAGGGGCGGGGAACTCCGGACACACACCCCGCGCCCCCATTCCCAGCCTGCTACCCCGCTTGCCACGCACAAAAGACTCTCATTTAGGACGGATCAGCTCCTGGAGGTAGGCAGAATTCCGCGCTTGAACTACAGAGGGAGCCCGGGGCTGCGCTTTGGAGCGCAGGAGTGCTGAGCGCGGCGGGGGCTCGCTCGGAGCCGCATCCAGCGCCACCTCCGCCGGCTCTCTGCTCGCTGGGCAGAGGATGGGGCAGCGCCCTGCACGGGCACTGGGAGCACACAGGGTGTGCACTGCAGGCTAGCTGCCCTCCCGAGCCCAGCCCCGGCCCCGCTCCCGCATAGCGCGCCCGCCCGCTCCAACCATTCAGCCGTCATTAGAGCTAATTGCACCGCGGGGAGGGGCTGCTCCGAGCTCCCGGGTGTAACGCAGTGAGCTGAGATGGCTGGGCTCAATGGAAACATAAACTTCTGCAATGCCGTGGAAACTTATGCTCCTTTGCTCCCTGTGAAGTAAACAATTTCTATCTGATTTTATCTCTGGTGCAGTTTCCTGTAAAATCTGAATACAATTTGCGTTGCTCATCTGTCTGCACATTTTGTATCTTTTATGGCAGTATGTTACCATGTGCAATAGCTTCGAGATTTAAACACCAGGAATGGAAGCCATAAGAAGAAAGAGATATGTGTGAGAAATAAATCTGAAGGATAGAGTCTGTGGAGTTCTGTTTTAATTTTATAATCATTCCTTGAAACAGAACCAAGGGTAATAATCTAAACCAAAAGAATACGAATGAGGTACGTCTCAATGTCATATTATCTCATACTCTTATTAAAATCTTCGATATTACATTCTTTTGTGACTAGAACCAGAGGGTTCAGCCTGCTAAAAAGAAAGATATCAGTAAAAGTACTCATCTCCTTAATAAAGTGTATTCCGAAAAGATAATTCAGGTTCACGCAGAGCTAAATATGCCTTATATTCAGTCATGGCAGGTTAAAATATAGTTGAGATTACTAAAGCGCAGCAGAGTAGGAACAAATCATCTTTATCAATTCAAAGCCATCTTTTCTTTAACTTGGTGGAAATTAAGGAAGAATCAGAATTAATTGGCATCTGGACCAGATGCAGAAGATGATTTCGTGAATTACATCACCTCCATCTTATCTCTAATCTTTTAAGCCTTTTTTACCCAAAGGGCCTTTTCAGACATGCTAAACTTGGCAGTATTGTAAGGCTGTAGCAGGACAGTATTGCTATTCTAATGATTTATAACCAAATACTTTACTTATTAGCAAAGGCTAATACAGGATCCATCAGTCCAGACTCAAGTAAATTAGCCATTAACTTTCTGACACCTAGCATAAAACAACCAGTTAAGTCTAGCCATTAATTTAGGTTCTCTTTGTGGACACCATGGGGATTTTAAAGTGGATTGAAACTACTTGTGTATCTCTGTTTACTAATTCATATTAAATGTCCATTATTTAGACTATTGAAGCTAGGAAAAAATTAACTCTCCTCTCTTAGCTCTAGTAGGAGCCACTTCCACACAGGTACATAAGTGTCTGCTCCCAGTGGTTTCAGTGGAAGGTACTTCAAGGCCTATGCCTAGGCAGCTCCTACATAACACTTTTCCCCTTTAGATTATAAATTATTTCACAGAGGAAAACATCAACTTGTTAATAACTTTTATATCAGGAAACTAAAGTACAAATTAAAATTAATTCTGTAAAGTCCTATGAAGATTGAAGAGTCCTGTGAGGGGAAATTGTCTGATCACTCTCCTTTCCAAAACTTAAGAGCATCCAGGGGAGCTGGCATACAAGAGATCCAAAACGGGAGTGGGAGCTGCACCCTGCCAGGATGCAGCCAGGACTTCTTCAGAGCAGGAGGGAAGCTGAAATTGGAGGGTAAGACAGGCAGAGGCAGTGTCCTCACTGGCAGGAGGACAGTGCCTTCGCTTGGTACCCAAATTGTACTGCTCTGGGGAAGCCAGGGTCATTTCAGAGCCCAGTGACTACAAGACAGGTGTGCAGAGAGGAAGCAAATCTGAGGATATGCAAGGCAGCAAGCCAGGGCCAGTGAAGAAGTTCTGATGATGCACTGACAAATATTCCTTTGCACTGTGCATGAGCAAACTGAGGACTTGTCCCTGTCACTTCATAGTACAGAGGCTAAAAGTTTAACAAGCTTTAAACACTGACAGGTAAAATTCATGGAGTTAAAAAAACTATAAAGAGCTGTTAAATTCAGCACTCCCATGTTCGGTGGAGGAAATCTTGGCACTTTGACTTATTAGAGTGGATTCATTCAGGAATATCAGTTGCCCATTCATCCCAATCCTAATCTTCCTTGGGCTCCAGCCATCAGAACACCACTGCATAACCAGCCACCACTGAATAACAGCACCAGTTTGGCCAGGCAGGCAGAGCTGTGGCACAGTACACTGAGTGTATGCCCTTGGCACAGCTCAGAGGTGGCTGCCAGCATCTCCCCCCTCACCTGCTCTGCAGCTCATGATCCACTGTAACTCAACTCCTTCATTGTTGTAGGGAAAGATGCTTCAAAAATACTTACCCTACAACCAGGCTTCATATTCTGTGTTTGAGGGTTTAGTCTTCTAACTACTGGGTTTTTTTCCTTGTGTTTAAGGCTGTTTTGTCTGCTTGGGATGATGACAGTTGCACAGCCAAACTGAAATGCTGATATATCTGCATTAAGAAAATGTACTTGTCTCTTTTCTTTACCTAATTGAACCATTTTTTTTGTAGTTATGATCCCACAATACTACCTGCCTATGAAAATGCATATAAACTTACCTTGATTTTAGTCTTTAAGCATTTATTTGGTCTATAGTCTTTTTGTTTGGTTGGTTTTTGAGGAGGACACACCAGTGTTCTTGTAGACCTTTCCAGTTCCTTCCAAATTCATTCACCAGTACAACTACATATGAAAGTCAAGAAGAAGTCCAAAAGTATTGCATTTTTACATTAAATAAAGACTGAAAAGACAACAGGGGAAACAGGGGAAAGGCTGCAGTGCCAATTGCTTCACTGCTTTTCTGGTGGCCGCTTATTCTTCTGGACTTTTGCCATCTAGAAATAATGATCAGGTTGGATTTTTTTTCATAGCTTGGCTGATCAAGGGAGATTATGTATTTGTAAGGAGAAATTCAAGAATTGTAAATGGATATTCTGCTCCAGTTTCCACCCAACTAGTTTTAAAAAAGGTCAAATCTGTCTTCATCAAGAGAGGCATCGTGTACAAAAATATCACAGATTTAATTGTTTTATGTATAGTTTCTTTTTGAAATCAGAGGAAGAGATCTTAAAAGATACTCTAAATACTCTATTTTGTTGCCAAGGCAAGTTTACTGCTACCACATATTTGCAGTACTCAAATAACAGTGCTTAGAGCTGCTTCTGTCACAACCATGAAGCATCACTCACTCTTTCAGCAGTGACACCTTCTGCTCCCTACAGCCTAGAACAAGATTCTTCTAGGGTTCCCAGAAGATAGTTCAACCAATCAAATTCAAAATAACAAGTATTTGTCTGCAATCCACACAGCTGCTTCTTGTCTTTTTTTGTTCATTCTTTTTATTTTTTGGTATAGCTCCAGTCAGGACCAAAACTGGGGATTATCACAAACTGTGCAGGACTGGACTTCAGAGATCCTCAAAAGACTACATCTAAGAGTAGATGTGCATACCACAGGAGAAAATGCAATGTTAATAAAATCCTTCACCTGGAAAGAGACCAAATATAACACAGATGACCGAACTACTTCAGTGCTATCTCGAAATTACTTTTCATGTAGCAATTGCAACATGAATTTTTAGGAAAAAAAAAAGTGCACCTGGAGGAGGTGTACATTTCATCAATGAACTTATTAAGTTAATAATTTTCATACTCACAGAAAACTGGCTTTGGTTGCCTGTGTGTCTTTGAATCCTTGTTGGTTTATTTAAAAATGTTTGTGAGTCCTGAACTTCGCATTATTCTTGTTTCTCATTATCAGTTAATTGCCACCATTAATCATTGTTTTCTTGATTAAAAAGTAACAGTCGGTTCAATACCATGTGGTATGGATGACTAATCACAACTCAGGAGTAATAAAGAGTTGAAATAAGTGTTCACTAACAAGTTGTCATCTGTAATTTGTCCTCATAAACTAGTTGGCAAATACTTATGTGCAATGAATACTTCTATACAAATTAAGATGAGCTTGAATATGATTTATAAACAGAGAAAAATAGTTGAATTCATGTCATATATCATTTGCAATAATTTTTTTGGACAAATACAGTTATCAGAGGGGGGAGCAGAAGGTCTTTATGGAAAATATCTACAATGCAAATGAGTTGAAAATCACTTTTGTTATTGCCTTATGCTATCAAATTTTTAAAGTGCCAGGTGCTGATGGAATTTAGCAACACTGTTCCATAATGCTAATAACACTCCCTCTTCAGAAAGTTTTGATAGATTTTTCTCTCTCTTAATTATTTTATTGCTCCTTTTGGTGCTTGATCTTTCTCTTGTAGGTGGTAGATGGATTCCTTCATGCAGACTGCACTGCCTACTGCTTCAGTTTACTTGGTTACACCAGCATTACAAACTTTTTGAGCAGGATTCAGCTATCTATACTAAGGCATCACCTGTGGCAATCTGAAATTCTTAGATGGGTAGAGCAAATGAGACAGAGCCTGTGGAGAGCTCTGTTGGAGAGGAGCTGAAGACCAGCCACAATACCTTAGGCTTCTCAAGTGGTAATAAAAACCTGCACAGGGGCAGCTGAGTGGAAGAAGAAACCTTCACTGCCTGTAATGCATCTCAGGAAACCTCACCTGCAGGTGGAGGGCATACTCACAAACCTAATCTTAAGTAGCCTAATCTGGATCAGTACCCAGCCTCCAGAATAAGGTGACATGAAACTCACTCAGAGAGACTCCTACCTCCATGCCACAGTCTTGCATTTTTACATGCCACCTAAGAAAGTTTTCTATCTCTGTATTTTCAAGTATTTTCAAAATGATGTGTTTTTTTGCATTCATTCACACCTAAGTTAGGCATCTAAATTCATTGATTACACAGGTTTTTTACTTATCCCCAAATGGATCACTCTGTTTTCCATTTTAACTTTTACTTGACTATATGCCAGCATTCTGAGAGCCATTTTTTTTCCTCTATCCACATGCAGACTGAACCCGTTTCCCTTCCCATCCTGGCAGAACAAGGTACTGTGGAAACAAACTGTCTATGTAATCTCTTAGAAAACTAATTGAGCTATTAGATAAGAGCATGGGTAATGATGTACCACATGATACATTGTCCATATCTCTGAATTAGAAATGGAATTCCCAAGCGCTTCCACAATCTAAGTGGGCAAAAGGAAGTACTTCTGCTTGTATCAATAATTGACCTGAATATTTTGATTTTAAAAAAGAGAGTGATCTAATCCAGTTAATTTGGACACCTTATTTATACCCATATTTGAATTTCCAGGTAAAGCAGTTGTTCTGTAAGAAGTTTTTGTATTCAATAGAGAGAGATAGATGCCAGTTAAGACCACTTCAAGAAGAAAACTGCTTTCCCAGGAGTATGCAACTTAGTTTGCTGTTCTGCCCCTGGAACCTTCAGGGTCATCTACCTCTGCCCTAAGAGTATCCAGCACTCCTCAGAAACCTACTGAAGCATGAATAGGATAATCACCCAAAGAGTCCGTGTCAATCAGAGCCTGAAACAAGCAAGCTGTGTCCCATGTCCCACCTTTCAGATGTGTTCAATAATGCTTATACTTGCATAGAGGGGGCTGTTACTGTCTAGGTATCTAGTGATAAATTTCTCTTAAGACATTGGTTCCATTTTTTTCACTATGGAAGCCGCAGATATATTCTGACAGCAGCAGTTATCAGGTTTGTGATACTTTTTTTCCTTTTGAGCATAAGCCCATTTGCTTTGATACATTTACCATTGCAAAAGTGAAAAAGTGATGTGATATCTTGACATTCAGGCATTTTAAAAAAATCCTTCCTCTGATATGTTCTGTTCTATAAAGTTGAAATTATTATCACCAAAAAATTGATTTTCCAGTATAAGCTTTAAGAGAAGAAAAGTCTGTGAGTGTGTGTGGGCACAAGTGAGAACCTGTGAGTGTGCATGTGCAATTTTTCTAGTTAGAGATATCTTGTTTAAAGCTACCTCCAGCACAGTGACTAGTAATACTATCCAAAGTAGAAACCAAGAGATACAAATAGAAACAAAACATCTTGCCCTCTTTGAATAGCTGCTACAGCGGATCTTTTTGTCAGTCTACAAATTACTCTAGTGTTTCTAAGGGAAAGAAATACATCATCTTTTACTATTAGCTATTATTGCTACATGCCTGAAGGGATGGAGTAGTGTGTTTCTATTTCAATTACTCAAGTTACTTTACTGGATATGAATTGAGCCGATTTGACCCTAAAAGAACAAATGCTGTTATTACATTTAATGATTAAAATCCTGCTTGTACTCAGCTAAAATATAAATCAGCAGTTTGGAAGAACAGGCTTCAAGCTAAATAAAATTGCTTTGGGAGACCAAATAATTCAGGGAATTACCAATGGGCTATTCAGGCTTTCACCTCTATAGCAGGTCACTAATTGGATTTAGACCAGTATCTAAATGTGGTGATGTGAATTTGGAGCCAAAATTATTATGTCTGCTGTGCAGCCTTCAGTGCCTAGTAGTCTCCATCAAATTCCTAGAAAGTAACTGTATCAGGATGGGCATGATAGGAAATTATTCACCCAGCCATATTAGGTAGCACAGTCAGAGATGTGTCATATTTTGGAGCTGCCAACTTCTCTCCATTAAATAGAGCAAGTATCTAGATTACTAACCCAGAGCTAGACTTTTTGCTTCTATATATCTGAAATTAGAGAAAGCTGATTGATGAGGGAAATTTTGTCGTATGCTGAAGTTGGATAAATGTTTTTCACCTGAATTTCTAGACCTCAAAATTCAGAAATTCTTTTCATAATATGAAAGAAAAGAAAAGAAAAGAAAAAAAAAAAAAAAAAAAAAAAAAAAAAGGGAAAAAAGTATCTATAAAACAAGAGAAATATCCTCCTTGTCTCACCATGAAATACTGAATACTCATAGGATGCTAATAATTTCAGACATAGCCTTTGGTTTTCATTTTACTTTCAGGCTAAATTTCAAAAATCCACAGCGATTCAGGATGGAGATGAGAGCAGAATATGCCCCTTCAATATATGGAACACATTTACAGCAGGAGGCGGGTTGGTCCATAATACTAAGAATTTATTGCTTCTTTATCTGTTCTATCAGCTGATATGTCCTACTTTCCTCCTTCAATTTAGTAGAGACTCATGAGTCAGGAAGGGCCCTGCAGGACTATTTTATCCCAGGGGAATGCCAGGATCCCATATCATATCTCTTCAAGCTCCTTTTGATTATAATTGCTTTGTGATTTCATGCGAAACTTCACCTCTAGTCTGCATTGTCCATCATATGAAGCTTTACTGGGACTTGCCAACTGGTTTGCTGTGGGGCTTGGTGGGTTTTGTTCAGCTAATAGTGGCTTTGTTCGAAAGCTTACATCTTAGATAGGCACACTTGGGTACTGGAGCAAAGGGGCTCTGAGCTGTCTGAGCTCTCAGGGTGTGAGGGGGGCAAATATCCATTGAAAGAATTGCACTTGGTTGGGATATATTTGGTCAGTGTCTCATTTCTTTTCTCCATGGTCTGAGCTTGCTACTTCTTCCTGCCAGATGGTGTGCGAGAATTATTTCTGAGTTTCTGGAGAGGGACAAAGCATTTGAACTGTTCTGAGGCCACGTCTTTTCTCCAAAACACTTCTAAACAAGGATTTCAGAAGTCTCTGTTGGAAAGGTTGAAGTGAAAATCTCTTAGGATTCAGTATGCTTCACATTCACAGAGGAGTTTTGAGGTTTTCAGTTGTCTCCCCAACCAAAGCAGTTTAAAGGAACAAAACCAAAAAAAAAAAACATTGCACAGTACAAGCAAGCACACATGAACATTCTCAAAACTCAGCACCTACATTGTAGGTAGACATTCACTGCTGATTGAAGAGGTCCAGCTACAGGCAGCATCCTATTCTAAATAAAAACAGCACGACAATGCAGCCCTGTACAAACATGCCAAACATTCCTCAGGACTTCTGACAGCAGGCAGCCAATTACTTTGAAAAGAATGGGTTCTGTCTTATGACTGCAGCAGGAACACAAATGTATCTCCCTTGATCCCAACATCAAGGTAGAGCTTTGCATTTCCTATATTTGAATTCAATACAAAGCAAAGGTTTCGATGGGTTTTTTGTTGGTTTTTTTTTATGGTGAGTGGCAGCTTGTTGGATTTTTCTGCAATCAGATGTAACAGCGGCAGGGTTAAAAGAAGTATATAAATAATAGATGGATTTTCTCACCTAAAGAGGGATCTGCCAATTCTTGCCCTCCTTTTAATTTTGGGAAGGGAATGTAATTTAAAAGATGACATATTTTTTCCCATCAAGTCAGAGAAGAAGGAAGCTGCCAGAAGAACAATGGCTGATGCCAGAGCATGACTATCTGACAGGCTTGAAAAGTGACTGTAAAGTTGCCAACACAACAAGCCTTTTATCTTTGATGATAGTATTTGAAGCTTGTGAATTTCAATGAAGGAATAAGAGGAGAGGTCCTTCCACCACCTCTTTTCTTACTATTTTAATTATCATTATTTTTTTAAAAATATATAAATATTCACAAAATAGACATCCCCGTTTTTTGGTTTTTGTTTTTTTTGTTTTTTTTTTATTCCTCTAAATGAGTTACAGGAATATCATCACTACACTGCTGAACTTGGCTTTATTCCTAACATAAAAATACACTACTCTTTTCAAACTTCTTTGCTTTATTTTCTGAGTAAATGGGTAGCCCTACATGCAAATAAATTTCTTGGAAAGTTTATTCACAGGCTCATTCAGTTAATGGGAAAGCTTGTCCCATGTGTTAGTACAGCTAAGGTCTCCTTTCTATGTGAGTGCCCATCACAGGGCTTTCCTGAGCTCACCTGGGTAGAAAGATGCTTCCACATCTGCTCATGCTGAATCTTTGGGCAGCCAGACATGCAGAATTCATGGTACCCAAAGGAAGAACAACAGAGGAGCCCAATTCCATACCTGGGAATAAAAAGAATTGTGTATCCAGATGTGTTTACAGGATGCTGTGTGCACATTCTACCCTACATTGGCACTGAAGGGAAAAAGTCATCCAGGAAAAAGAAAGAGGCTTTTTCTTCCCCTGGTGAGGCATCTAATATCTAAGATGGATATATGCTCTATCTCACTTCTTCTGACTGTAAATTTTTCTTACCTGCTTTAGAGAGGAAGGATGTAGGGGATCTTTTTAAGATTATATCTGACTTAAAGCAAGGATATCCTTCTCAGCTGTACAATCCCTCATCCTAATCCGAACAATGTGAACATTAATTTAAATCCTTGGTCTTCCACTTCCTGACCAAATGCCCCACAATTGGTGGAGTTAATCTTCATTTGTACAATAAATTCCACAAGTTCTTAACCGAGGTCAGTGTCATCCAAACAACTTAATCTTGGACCTGACAAACATAGTAATTGGATTTTATGAGAGAGGATATACACACTTCCACAAGTGGTCTAAGCCAATATAAAGTCTTATTCTCCCTAAAGACTGATTTCAGCCTGTGCTCTACATCTGCTTCTTAGCATGCAGGTGGCCATGTGGTTGTCATCCTGCTGATCTAGCTGACCTTGTGCAGCCACAGAAGTGCCTATGCTCACACTGATGTTTCATGGGTCCATGTGCCCATGATAGGAGGGGGAACATGTAGGAACAGACTTCCCTTTGTGGCACAAAGACTGGCTTAAACTGCCTGTGTCCCATCACTAAATAGAAAACAGCAATTATAACCACTGGACCTCCATCATAAGGAGCAGGCACCAAGGGAGCTTGCTTAAAAATATCAGTGACATTCTGAGACATAGGCAGGAACTTTTCAATCAAGTCCAAGCAGCTTAGAAGGAGTTTTCTGTGATCACTGTCCTCTATTTGGCCTTCCTACATGATATTTTAAGTGCCTGGAGCTGTTATCTTAAATTTGAATCCTCTGTGGAATAAGGAGAGTTAAAATGGGATTATTGGCACACTTCATGCATGGCAGCAGTATGCTGAGCTATCGAGGCAACAGGAAAAATTTGTGAAATATTCCCTTTCCAGCTTTCAAAGTAACAGCTCTCAGGATAATCTGAGGTTTCTTTTATATGAATATAAGGAGTGCACTAATGAGTTAGACCAAAGGCACGTTTAACACAGCTCTTGGTTTTGACAGCAACCAATAGGAAAGGCATCAAGGAAGGAAGGAAGGAAGGAAGGAAGGAAGGGACACGACAAGAGCAAACTTTCTTTGTTCAATAGCTTAGGGTCTTCTTCAGCCACAGGTTATATCAGGTGCTCATGTTTGACTTTCTATTACAACTTGAGTAGGCTGTAAGAAATATTTCCTCCTCAAATCTGCCCCCTGCCCATCAGTGTTTAACTCTGGGATTTCCCAGTATCTCTGTTGATGAGTTTCATAGTTCAATGATGTGAAAATACAGAATTTGTTTGTTTTAAGTTTCCCAGGCAACTTCAGTGGGTGTTACATTTTTACCTATTGTTACATGTTACATGTTTACTTTTTCCATGGATTTCACTTTTTTTTCTATACCATTTTCCCCAGTAGGTCCCTCCCCAGACTGTAGTATTCCCTTCTACGAAATAGCTGGGCCAGATTGTGATGGATCCGTGCCTGGGAATATTTTCTACTTTTTTTTTTTTTTTTGTCCAGGGGTGATGATGAACATTATGCATGAGGAAGAAATGTGAAGGATCTGTAACTGAATCCTCACAATCAAGAGTCATACCCATTCAGCTGCAAATTCAGGCACTTTTTCTGCTCTCACATCCCATAGCTGTGAGACACAAATGTCATAAATGCCAACAGATTTACCTCTTCACTTCTCTCCTCTGCCCCATATGTTTACTTACAGCTTGTCTGGGTTCCTCCTTTGGAATGAACCATCTTACTTGCTGATAAATTTGTTTCTTTCTTCTCTTAACTCTCCTGGTTAGGACCTCAGCGGTGGCACAGGTGACACTACCTCAAATTCAGGCCTCTTCTGCTGTTTTAGACAGCACCAGCTAGTCCCAGTTTTTTATTTCATATGCTTGAAATACCAGAGCTATAATGAGTCAGGAAGAGCCTGAAGGCCAGCACAGAAGGGCTGGACACTGAACAGTATGAGTGCAGGACATTGCCTCTGTTTGGCTGCAAGCACTCCTGTATGAGAACTCTGCTGTGATATCAGATCAGGAGCAGAAAGAGCCCTCCAGGAGTGCCTGCTACTGCTTTTTTACTGTGAGGCAACCTAAATGTGAGTCTCTGGAACAGAGGTCCAAGTCTATTGACTCCCAGATTAGTGCTTCAGACTCGAGGTTATTTCTACCTCTCTGAGCTCTGTGTTTTGTGCAAAGTCCATCCTGCCAGCTAGGTGGCTCAGATCACATCTGACAGACTGACACGAGGATTCAACTGCCTTTACAAGCCACAGATAGGCTGAGATCCACAGACTCTGGGCAACTATGCAAGCAGAATTCAAACCATGGAGTAAAACAGGTGCTTGCAACTTTTCAGAGAGCTAAACAAACTCTGAAACTCAATCCCTTTGTTAATAGCTCTGTGCTTAAAGTACAAGTGGCAAGTGGTGTCAAACAACCATTTATTTTTTTCCAAAAACTCATGCATTTAGGATTGTACTTACATAAAGGGGAGAGAGGTAGTCTGTCTATAGATGTGTACCCATTTACTAAGCACATAAATCTATTAAATATGCATTTTATATTTGTGTACATATGGTAGATATATATGTATAAGCATATATGTACACATATACACATGTGGGTTTATGTGCATATAAACATGAATATATATATGTACATTAATAGAATAGACTTTCTCATTTGGCTATTTAAGGCAAGATTCCTGAACAAAAATTAGTGCCATAATCCCATTAAGTTTTCTGACTTACTCCCTCTGACTTCTCTTAAAACTCAAGGCTCAGCCAACAAATATTGTCACAAAACTAATTTTCCTTAAGTCTTCATCTGAGCCTTTACATTTTTCTTTTATTTCTTTTTCTTACTTTTTCTTCATTTTCTCTACAGATATTTTAATGAGTTATTATTAGACCTCATTTTTTTATCCAGGCTATTCTTCATGTCTTTTCCAGAATATTTGCATTTGTGGTTCTGATTTCCATCCAATGATGACAATTTGGGTATAAATTCTGCAGAAATTAGAGGAGATACTATATCTCTGGATCTCTGGATGCCTCATTCCAGTTTTCTAAGCCATGGACTTCACCTCCTTATGCCCTGGAGTCAGCAGAAAGAATTAAACCCTTTCCCAAGGGAACAGGGGCCATTAGCTCTGGAAGTGCCTACCTGTTTTCCATATGCACAGTACCTGCAGAGCTGTGCCATTTCACTTAGACACCTACAGTGGGGTGCATAAAGCAGAGCTTGACAATTTTTAGCTGTCTTGATGACAGTAACTTTTATTCTGAACTGAAATCTTAGACTGAAAACAGGTTTAATTAAAACAGTGAGAGCTTGTGTGTAAACCAGCCCTTAGGCACCTTCACAGAGCCATATAAATCAGAGCCATACAAGACATGTTATGTTCCTGAATGCATCTGCCTGTCAGAGGGAGCCCACCCATGCAGGATATCTTGTAGCATTTTATTCAGCCTAGTTTTAAAAGCCCAAATCATTCCGCCATTTATTCCAACTTGCACAATACACTCAGAGCAAATGCCCTGACTGCTTAAGGTCATTTAGAAACCCTACAACACTGTACATAAAAATTGCTACCAGCAGTGTCCTGCTCAATTTACAAATAAGATAATTGCAGCACTATATAAATTCTTTTTACAGTTTCAGCTTGTTGCAGTGCTTTTATTTATTATGACTGCTACAATTTCATAATAACACTTTTATTTTAGTTGTGGCTGTTTGTGACAGAAGTCTAAATATATTGCATAGGGAAGTAGGTAATATCATTCCTTTGTAAAAGACCTTGTAAAAACTGCTGCCATGGCAGTGCAGAGCTAGAACAGAATACCAAGACGGCAGCAAAGGATCGTTTTCACTCCACCTGAACTTCAAGGCAGCCTAGACCAGGTTATAATTGACATTTTGAAGCAGCAGCCATGTTCTACTACTGTCATGAAACTCAACTGTTCCCACTAGAATGGTTAACTAGAAAAACTAGTAGCATAGAACAGATAAGAGAGGGCAGACAAGATGTTTTCTTTAAATTAATTTGGAGGAGAACATCAGAACTGATCTCCCTATCCCTGAAGAATCAGTATGATACACTCTCCACCATCAGAGACGTAATATCCATTTAGCTCCCAGAAGATCTGCCAGGGACTGGAGTCATCTCACAGATGGGTTTAGATTACTCTGCAGCTTCATGGTATCCTTCACCTTTCACTGGCACTCAGACATAGATAGGAAAAAAAAAAAAAAAAAACCCAGAAATTAAGAAACATAAAAATGCCGTAAGATATCTCACCAGGGACAAGTTCTGCAGGAAGGAAAGAATCTCTGCCTAGGAACTACTCTAAGTTCATGCAACATACATTATAAGTCTCCTGAGTGGACCCCAAACACTTCTCTACATCCCATTTTCTGGCACAGAATGTAAACATATAGATTTTACTGGTGGACACTTCTGTAGCTGTATATCAAAACAAAACTACAGGGCCAAACTGCATCATAACCTGCTACTTCTCTCACAAGACTGCCACAAGTTTTAACTCATTTCCACTTGTAAAGGGAAATTTTGGAAAAGCAGCAGTGGAAAAAAAAAAAAAAAAAGAGCCATTGATACCCTAGAAAAGAAAAAGAGTGCTCTGAAAAACCATGGATGTGAAAAGAGCTGTTTCCAGCAATCATGCAGTGCCTCTGCCATTTATCCACTTCTCTGTCTTCCTCTCTTTCAAGAAGCAGGTGCCCAAATAAATTTGCTCATGTATTCAGATTCCATGTTTCTTTTCAAAATGCTCGCATCATCAGGCACAAAAAAAAAAAAGTAGAAAAGGAGAAAAGAAACCACACCTAGACTTCAGCAAGGCACTGATGAAAGACTTTTCCTTGATAGTTAGAGAGGGCATATTGAAGGGGGTAATTAAAATTTTAAAAAAAGGTAGGATGTGCTTTACAGGCAGACTCCAAATAAAAATGGAGTCTGCAAAACCCAAAAGGAAAGAGAGGTTGTCATTTTAGTGCATCCTGCAGAACTGAACAAGCACAGAAGCCCTTTTCCTTGCAAATGCTCAGAGAGGAAATTATTCTTGCAAATAAAGAGTCTCCAAGCCATGGCTTAAGTCAGCGTGTAAGAGTGCATATGTTTGAGTGCAGTCACTCCAGATTTTGCTTTACTTGCTCTGTAGCATATTGTGACCTACATTAAATGGTTTCCATGCACTGGCCACAGAACAAGCAGGCTCCAGTGACAGAGCTCAGCATGCAGACAGCTCTGTTTCATTAATAAAGCAGTGCAGAATGCTTCAGCTTTACTGTTTGCCATTTTAGAGCAGCAATGTACATCTGAGACAGCACAGACTCCACTGGGGAATATCAGCTGGGTAGTGCAGCACTGTGAGAGGGGTTCAGGGGTCTGTGCTCCTGCCTAAAGCCCCCATCTCAGCTGACTTCCATCCCAAAGCTGACAGGCACCTCATAGTGCCGTGTGTCAGATGAGATGCTGGTGCCCTGCTGATGTGTCTGCAGTACTTCCATTTCCCACAGAAGCTTACCAATGGAGTCAAACACCAAAGGCCACATGGACCCTCCATGCATTTATTGTCACACATTCACAGTGCCATATGAGAGGAAATAAACCTCTGCACCTCATCTGGCTTCCATGTCTCCAACTTGAACCTGTATGGGCCAAAAACCTTTTAACCCCTTAAATAGACAGCACAGAGTGCATGGCAATAGTAGCAATGTGCAGGTGCTAGTCAGCAGAGCTTGGCCATGGCATTACTGTGAAGAACTCTAAATCCCAGCTTTACAGAAAAGAAACGGAGATGGCTAAAGCTAATTGATTTTCCTGCACTGTAGCACAGATGTACTAAAAATTAAATATAGTCTTTACTTTGTTTTTTTATAATGGAAAGAAATAAAAAGTAAGTGGATGTGGGCATGAATATATACAGAATAAAGTGCACATATATCTTGCAGACATACATGAACAAATGAGTAGAAAATAAGCCTGTATAAGAAGAAATTGCTGTGTAAATTAGAAAATGCCAGCTCTAAAATTCCTGCTGTAACCTTCTAGCACTTAAAAGATGCAGTCTTCCATTGCCACAGAAAATGCTAGATTTTTCTCAGATGCCAATAATGGCTGCAACTAGGAGTAAATATGGCTATAAATACCATATATATGCAAGGGTCAGATATGGTATTGCATAAATAAGTTTAATAATAACTCTATTTATACCTAAATACTGATTTTTGCAATTTTATTGTTCATGATGTGTATGCTAACCAGACAAAATCACTTTCTGTATTTACACAAATGTACTCACCACTTTTATGGAATGAGTACCTTTTTGGGCCAGACTGGAAATACAAAGTCACCAGCAACTATGTGATATACAGCTGTTCAACTGTGTTATTTATCTATGTATAGATCCAAAGCCTCCTGAATGTGGTCTGTGGGATAGTTTGGGTCACTTTCTTAGTCCAAATGGTCCATCTGGCACATCCCTTGTCACACAGGGTACCGTATGCTGGGGTGTGGTCCGAGGACTTGGATCAGATGTTATCAAGCCCTCATGTTCAGTTTTCTTCTGCAAAGTAAAAACAAACACCAGCATGTCCATTTGGACTCAGCTGTGGTATTTCTATTTACCACATCAACTCCAGGCAGCCATCATAATTAGCAACCTCATGAAGCTTGTGCAGCATTTGGCTTCCTCCTGCCTGTTTGACTCCGAGCAAATGGAAGGACATTTGGTGTGAGCGGAGCAGACGGGGAGCAGCTGGGGAGGTGTCTGCATTCCCACTTTCATACAAAGGTTCAAAGCTGCCTTTCTCCACCCCACCAGCTCAGCTCCTGTGATGACCCTGGACCAGACACAGGGCATCTCTGTGAATACAACAGTCATAACCCTCTCCTTTCTGCACTTTACAGACTCCTACACTACCATGCTTTGGACACAGTCTGCAAGGCCAGACATTTGATTTTACAATTTTGTCATTTCTCACCCTCAAAAAAAGATTGGTTTGAGCTCACTTTAACCCTGGGAAAATTCCTTTTACTCTGCTGGTGCTTTTTGTCTGTAGATGGGCAGCAGAGATCTTGACCTGCACAGTGCTGTCTTTCAGGCCAGGAAGGTGTGAAAGGTACCAGCACACACTATACAATCACAACCCCTGAAAGCAGATTGTCCTGTTCCAATGGTCCAGTCTTTCTGCTGCTCATTATAGCAATTAACTGCACTCCTTTTCACCAAAGAGAGCTTAAAAAGAAAGACATTTATTTTGTAGCAAAGACTGATTTTACATTTAAGAAGGTATTGCAAATGAAAGGGTAGTTGCACATCAGAGTTTGCTGCAAGATGCAGTTGTAAAATCTAGGATTTGTAATGGCTGAGCAATGGAGGGTTTGTAACAGTTGAGAGGACAAGACTCTGTCACCAAAGGTTTAGGTACACCTGATCCTGCATTACTGCAGATAGCAGCAACAAGTAATTTTTAGGACCTTAGCAGTCAAACATGTCTAATATTTTGTCATCTTCCTATCTGTAAGCTTTGTTTAGCTGATCCTGATGAATTTAGCAGAAAGTTTCATCTGTGACACCACCCGCCCCTGGTTCCACAGTACACTTGAAAACAGAATGCCACACAATTCAAACTCATCACTAAAATAATGCATCTCTCTCCTACGCAGTGTCAGTGTGAGGAGGAGAAATTCCTAATGAATGTCTCCAAATCCTCAAAGGATGTCAGAAGCAACACTAGCCCATTTTATTTCCAAGCCCACATAAAACTGAGAGGCTATGGTTCTGCAGGGAAGTGGGATGGATATATCTGTTTAACAAGGACAAGCAGACAGTAGAAGGTAGAAAGTAGGGAATAAAATAAGCTTTCAACAGTGCAATTTGTGAGAAGTCTGTGCTGTCAGGAACTTGAAGAACAACATACGGGGACAGCTTCTCCATGATGCTCAGAGAATGGAGTGTTAATCAGAAGAGTAGTTGCAGCTTGTCAGCTAGTCATTGAGCGTTGCATGTATGAGAGCTTGGGACAGTCTTCTGATTATAAAATCCACTGTTAACTTTCACCACATAATTTTACAGCAGCATCCCAAATACCACATGGAACAAGTCCAGCACAGCCTTACCAAAATATTTTGTCACATATAAAGCCTCCACCTCCCGCATAAATTCCTTTCCACCACCACCCACAATCTGTAACTCCTGATTCTGCAATCAACAGATTGTGGATATGCTTGGTCTTGTTTGGCACAACATAATCAAGGATGAGCATTCTTGCTGGTATGCTGACCTTGAACTGCAGAAAAAAAATTGTATTTTAGTATTTACATAGACAGATCCTTGCTGGCTAAGGTGAGAAGAACACTGAGACTCTATGCCTCCTGTCTGTAGAAGTAACATGAGAATATGGATAATTCTGTGGCATGTCTTCAAACTGTACAATGAAGTTAAAATTTAATAGCTATACATCACTGTTTACATAAATCACATGACTAAATAAACCAGATCTTTCTCCCTTTCTATCTCAAAAGCCAAAAAATTATCTTATAATTTATAACTTTACCTTCTCTGCAAATCCCATATGCCTTCTCTCCTCCCACAGTTTTTCCTCAGGAATGTCTCCTTCCCCATATTTCTTCAACAGTGCCCCAAGGTAGACTAATTATTTTTCCTCAAAGCAGATGAAGATATAATGATGGCTTACGATACACAGAAGTGATGCTACAATTTCTCTGTCATTTTCAGGATGTTAATAATAAAAATACATGTTCTACTGCAACCATTATGCCACTGCCTCTTGCCTGTTCTTCAGCCCACTGTGATGACAGGATGATTTAGATACTATTTCCAGCAAGGAGAACTTGTAAAATGTAGGTATGAAATCTGAAATTTCTGAAATTTTTATGATGACAGTGAGTCCTTGCAGACCTAGAAAGACTGAAGTTTCTAGCAGCCAGGATTGCAGAGGTGAGTTGGCTGCAGCAATCAACTGCACCATGCATTTGTGGGTCACTGCACATCAAGCCCATAACATCAAAGGTGAAGCCAGGAAGTCAGGCCAGCAAAGCAAGGTCAGCATCAGCAAAATTAGGGACTGCAGTTTAGCTAAAACAAGAATACAGGACAAGGACTGAGTTTAAACCAGAGGATCACGGGATAATTCTGTTTGGGAGCTACCTCAGGAGATTGTCAGTCTGAACTTCTACTCCAAGCACAGCCAGCTATGGTGTCAAAGGAAGTTGCTTGGAACTTTATCAGATCTTGAAAATTTACAGGGATGAAAACTGTACAGTCTCCCAGGAAACCTCTTCCACTGATGGATTGTCTTTATGGATTCTCCTTACATGCATTCTGAATCCACATCTTAGCACAAGCCTATAGCACAAACCTATTTTCTCTCATCCTATCCACACACACCACTATGAAGAGCCTGGCTCTGCCTTGTCTGTGCTTCTCATAGGTGCTGAGTGTCCTGTAAGATCCCCCCACATCCACATAATCTTCAGGCTGAATAAGTCCTGTTCCTTTAGCCTCTCCTCACAGGGCACATCCTTCAACACCTGACCATCATAGTGGTCCTGCTGAACTTGCTCCAGTTTGTCAATTACTGGCCTGTACTGGGACCCCAAAAGAGGTTGCTGTACCTAGATGTGATCTGATGAGAGCTGAGTAGGGGAAGAAGGCCACTTCCCTCAGTTTACTGTCTCCACTCCTGTTCATGCAGTCGAGGAGGGTTTGCCCTGTCTGCTGCAGGGCTCGTGTGCAGCCTGCTGTCTGCTATCTGTCAGGCCCTCACTTCACAAGGCTCCTGTCAGCCCATTCCACCAGCCTGCCTCTGTCTCTCTGGCAGCTCTGCCCTCGAGTATATTGACAGGTGCCTCCCAGTCAAGCTTGACTTCACCATCTCCTCAAGGTCACTGATAAGCATGTTAAATTGGCAGGACAGAACTGATAAACCTCACTGAAGATGTGGTAGTGCAATGACCACGTAGTTCAAGGAACTCTGAGCATCCCTTGTAGATGATACACATCTTGGAGAACTGAGGAATTGCTGAAAATCAAATGGCAAGCAAAGAAAAGCAGAAAAGGAAGACAGAAAGAGGAAGGACAAGATAGGGAACAACAGCCAAATATTTGAGTGAAGAGTCAGAAATAAAGAAGAAGAATGTGTGCCCAAAGAGATAGTCAGAACAAATAGAAACCTGCCACCATATCCAGGGGGTTTTGTACCACACCTGATGCAGTTAGCATTAACTCAGTGCATACTTAATCTGTCACCATGGCTTAAGTATAGATGTGATAGCCAAACAGACTTCAACTAATTTACCTGAAAACATTGATGACATTCATTTGAAGGTCACTTTATGAATATTTACAAAGTAGCATGTCTCATAAAAATAATGATCTTGCATACAACTTCCTGTATTTTAATATCGAAGACCAGGAGGAAATCCTCCACTGGTCTCAGGGCCATATAAGGCGATTTTACTTCATTGACTTTATAAATGTCTGAGTTTGGGTGAGCTCTTGATTTGAGGCTCCTTTTATAGTCAGTAGACAGAAATGAGCACATCCAGAGAGTGATTTATTAGACCAGTCTTAAATGTAAATCTCCTCTGTAAACTTCAATTGCTATCTTCAATTTCAGTGAAGGGAAGGTCGTGTGTCTAGCTCAGATTTTGTTGCCTAACTTGGAGCAGAAAGCAAGAATCCTTCCTCCTGTAATTACACAGACCATTGGGAATCCCACCTGTTCCTTGTGGGAACAAGAATTTTATTGCATAAGACTATAACGGGATCTAAATCCTCCTGTCTGCTTTTTTTCATTACTTTGGTTGACAGACACTGTTCTAGCATATTAAGTCTTAGAGATAGTGGGGGAAAAACTTGAGGGAAGATGTTGCTGTGCAAGCAGCACATTGCAAAAATTAACACCAGAGATTTCACTATGGCAAAAAAAAAATTATCCCTAGCTCTTTGTATTGTAGCAACAACTTGCATCCCATGGCTGTAGAGTGGCAAAAGGAAGGCAATAGCATTAAAATCACTCGTGAACAACTTCAATATGATTTTCGTTCCATTCTGTGTCAGAAACACTTTTGCAGAGACTATATCATGTAGATGCTCCAGAGAAATGATAAATGTACTACCACCTTGGAAAAAGTAGGAATCCAGGGTGTCTTTGAAATGTATGTGCCCAGAAAACCAGAAACTTGATTTGGACTACACTTGATCACATCTAGAGATCTGCCACAGATGTCTCGACATCTGAACTAGGCATTTTTTGTACTTAGTGAAGTAAAAAGAGATATTTTCTTGGGAACTTTTGAGCTCGCAATAAAGCAGACATCTAATGCTCAAATCCACTGCACATATGTAGGTATCCAGTGCCATTTCAGGTGTCCTAGAGGGACTGCAGTACCCAATGGGGATGTCACATAAGACCAAGGACCTATGTTCTCCTGGAATGGGAGTTAGTAGTCAAGTGGGAGTATCTTAAACTGCAGTAGGTGCCACACTAATGTAGGCACATTGAACTGGATTTTTACATAGCAGGGGTGGAATTCAAGTTCAGAATGTAGAATCATATTAGATATTTAAAATCAGCTGGTCACATGAAGGTATTTCATTTAGACTGAGACTATTAACCCAAGACTCTACTGCATTGACTAGACCTTCATGTATTGTGATGGAGCCTTAGACACCACTTGCATGCCAACACAAATTTCAGTGCCTCAATGTGCATCCACTCTTAGAATGGCATTGAGCTGTCTAAGTGTCATAAAGACTCCATCAGACTTCCATCTGCTCCACGAGAACTTGCAACTTTTGTTAGTGATGTCTCTCATAAGTCAGACACATATATGGGTGTCTGAGATGCCATCAGGCCCCCCAGATTGAATTAAACACTGTATTTGAGTGACTGAATTGCAAGTTAATGGAATGGTTTCCAAGCCCAGGGCTCTCAGCAGGAGAATACCAACACATTCCTCAGCAGATGATATACATGTACTACAAAAAAAGTCCTGCACCTCCTCCCATGCATGCACACAGCTGAGACAATAATGATGAGCTGCAACAGCAGCAATGGCTGGGCAGCAGCAAGAGCACCTTAGGTACTCCTCACCTTTCCATATGCAAGGTAACCTGGAAGAGGAAGGATTTGTCCTATCCTGTTTCAGAAAATACCAGTATCAATTTGATACAGATATGAACTGGGCACAGGAGAGAAATGGATACTATTGGGAAGAGTTCACTGACATTTTCTTTGGCATAACATCATTCTTACTCTGCCAGCTTCTCTTCCCTGACTGCCAAGGCAGACAACATCACCATATCAAATGTAACTGTCTCTAATGTGAATATCAAGGTCTGGTCACATCCCCCATTGCAGGATACAAGAATCTCAGCAGCAGGGTTGCCTTGTGTTTTGTCCATCTCCTGGGGAAATGGATAAACTGGCTCAAAGAAACTGTTTGGAAAGTCTCCAGTAGGTAATCTTGCCTACACTTCTGCCACTGCTGGACTGCCCTATGGAGCAGATCTGCCTCTGCCTCTCACTGAAATGCTTTTACTTCATTTTTTCAAGAAATGTTATATGAGGCTGACAGCTTTTGAGGAAAGACTTTGAGAGACAGAAATACATACGTATAATCTGTGTGTGTATATGTATAAGCTTTTTCCCCATCACTCCACAGTTCTGCTAATCCTTTCCAACGGTCCAAAGTTACAGGAGTTTCATCATTTCCATGGGAAAGCTATTCTAACATTTATTACTTTAAAAGTTCACTCAATAGTTACTCTGGGCTTAGCCTATATTTTATTTCTGTGAGAAATGAAAATGTATGAAAAGCCAACAGTAAAATAGAAGGAGAAAAAAAGGAAAAAATGCATAGAGGCATGAGAGAAAGAGCTTGTGGCATATGCATGAGCATAAAACTTCAAGAAAAAGTTAAATTAATGAAGGTAGTTCACAGTTTAAAATTAATTATTTTTGCATTTCTTTTTCTCAAAGGTTCCTCTTCAGTATTCCAAATATAAATGGTGGTGGGATTATTTAGAAACCAAGTACATTATAACTAAAGACTATAGCAACCTCACTCAGCAGTGAAATTTGTTGTCTCCCTCTGATCCTCAGATTATGGAGATGAGGGGATGAATGTACATCAGTAAGATTCCCTACCGAGATAGTTTTTCACTCTTTTCAGTAAGAAAAAGATCAAAGGGAAAATAGCTAATTAACATACCAAAGGAGACAAAACCCCTAGAGCTTTATCGTTGTTGCAATCCAATAATAAACAGCCAAGTACAAAAAAGATTATTTGATAGTGACACACAGAATTGAAAGCCTTTGAAATGTCAGCTTCTCAAAAAAATATTTTTGGAAGGAAAAAAATATCCATAATTATACGGAATAATGCTTAAGCATTACATAGGGAGTAACTCTTCACTCCTATGAGAGCTTGCTTGTGAAACTACTGTGCTTCAGAACAACAGCTTGGGTTGCCTTTATCTAAAATAAAATAAATTTTTTAAAAACACCCCACAAAAGGCTTCAAATCCCTTCCTGTGCAAACACTCAATTCTTTTATAAATTAAAAATTAAGTACAGTTGTTCTTGTTCTATTAAAAAATATCAATCTCCATTCCCAGAAAATCTTCCTGCTTTTACAGACTTGAGGGCAGTGGAACACCAAGATTTCAAGCAATGGCTCTCTGGGCTGGTGAACTATTCCATGCTGTAAGTTCTAGATACATTTAGAAAGCCAGAGGCAAAAAAGACAAATCCAAGTAGCAGTAAATCCTCTTCCCTGGAGAAAGCAACTGCTCAGACTATCAATATCAATAAAAGAAAAAGGACCAGGCCATGGGCCCAAACATATGAATTTGCAAGTGGTTTCTCTGGCACACTTTTAGCTAAGAGCAGCTTTCTTTTCACAGGACTGTTAAAAAATTAGCACCACTGTGAGGCCATTCAGGACAGATACTTGGGCACAGACAGCCTGAGTTTGGGGATAATTTTAGCTGCATGGATGGCAACAGGTATCACAGAATCATGGAATCATTTAGTTTGTAAAAGACCTCCAACAACCTCCAACATCATCAAGTCCAGTCCTTGATCCATCACCATTTTATCAATTAGACCAGAGCACTGGTGGGATGTGCCTACAAGTGTTGAGGGATCTGGCCAATGTTCAGACTTTCAATTACCTTTAAATGAGCATGGCAACAGGTAGAGGTGGCTGAGGAAGGAAGGATGGTAAATATCATTCTTGTCTTCAAAAAGGCCAAGAGGGGTGATCCAGGGAATTAAGGGCCAGTCACATTGATCCCCAGGAAGGTGATGGAGCCACCAATCCTGGAAACTACACCCAGGCTCCAATTCTGTGCAACATCTTCATCAATAATCAGGATGGTGGAACAAGGTGTGCTGTCAACATATTACCCAATAACACCAAACCAGGAGTGGCTGATACACCACAAGGTGAATCTGACATATTGAGGAACTTCAAAAAGCTAGAGAACTGGGTGAGCAGGTACCTCATGAAGTTCAGCAAGAAATGCTAAATCTTGTATCTGGGGAGGAACAACCCCAGGCAGGAGCACATTTGCTTTCCACTTAGCTGGAAAGTAAATTCAAATATGGACACAATGTTGAATACGGGCCAGCAGTGTGCCCTGTTTTCAAAGGAGGCCAGTGGTATCCCAGGCTGTATTACAAAAATATTGTCATCAGGTGGAGAGTGCTGATCCTTACCCCCTATCCAACACTGGCATGTGTACACTTGGATACATCTGTCCAGCTCTGGGCTCCTCAGTACAAAAGGGACATATTGAACATACTGGTGGAGAGTCCAACAAAGGGCCATGGGGATGATTAAGGAACAAGAGCACCTCATGTACAAGGAGAGGATGAGAGAACTGGGACCCTCTAGCCTGGAGAAGGCTTGGAGGGATCTCATCAAGGAGTTTGAATAACCAAAGTGGAGGTGCAAATACGCAGACAAATCCTTCTCAGTGATACCCAGTGACAGAAAAAGAGGCAATGTGCACAAAGGGAAATACAGGAAGGTCCTCCTAAATATAAGGTAACACTTTTTCACTGTAAAGGTGAACAGGAGCAGGTTGCCATTGAGGTTGCAGTGTCTCCCTCCATGGAGGTATTCAAAGCCATCAGGATATTGTCCTGAGAAGCTGCCCCTAAGAGATCCCGCTTGAGCAGGGAACTAGACCTGATAACCTCTAGAGGTCCCTTCCAACCTCAATCACTCTGTGGTTCTGCAATATGTTCTCCCATCAAAGGTATTCTCCCTGTATTAGGGCTGCTTTTGTTATAGGAGAAAAAATAATTTCCTTTGCTTTTACTCCACCTACTTTCTGAATATAGTTTCAGATTCTACTGCAACCAGTCATTACAATAAAAAAGTTTTCATTTCACACTACTATTCCTTAATTTATTCAGCATATTTGTGACTTGCTATTGAAGTGCTAATCTATAGTCGTCATTGACAGCAAAACAACAGGCTCATTTCTTGAATCCTTTTTATACAAGGCAGGGATGCAAAGGAGATGCAAGACAGCACCCCAAACTCACTGTCTGACTCAGCCATTAAAAGCAGAATCTATAAGAGTTAGTATACAGTAAATACAGTGTTTCTCTTTTTAGATCCTAAAACAGGCACATCCATAACAGTGGCACTAGAGAATCAAGAAGTGGAGGACCCCAGCTTTTCAACACAGCCTGGTTCAGTCTGGGCTGTTTCAAACACAGTCTGCTGGAGAGGAGCTGGCCCTCATGTGAACACAAGCCACATTGTGCCACACGAAACTTGGACCACAGTCTGACCTCTGGATGTCTTTGTACAGCCAAGCAGCAGTTTGTCACAGTCATAAATTACCTCCTTGGGTGAAAAAGCTGCATCTGTATTCCCAGCTAAAACACAACCGTCACCAACTTGACGCAAGAAATATTCTAAATTAAACCAGTTGGATCCAAAACAGAACAAAAATGCCACTTTCAGAGGATCAGTCTTCCACTTCAGTTGTGCCAAGCTTAACATGTCAGCTATTATATAGAGAGAGAAAAAAAGCTTTCCATTGAAAAGAGACAATTATCATAAATAAATCCCTGAAAGATGCCCAGGATATGACATTTGAGAGGCTAAACGTGGCTACATTGTGCCTTAGTAATGTGTATTGGTTTCTAAGTGCAGTGCAGGCTGGCCTGAAGAACCCAAAATAACCACCTGTAGCTGCAGTTGGCAGGATCGCCACTGTCACTATCCTGATACACAGGTCAAAAACATCCAAAGTCCACACCTCTGAGTCTGCCCTGACAGTCTGGCAGCAAAGGCCTGCCTTTTACCATACTAGCTGTAAACCCAAGCACACGGCATAATTTGGCCTGAAATCCCAAAATAACTGAAAACTATTCTACTCTTCAATGAAGAAATCATCCTCATGTAGCCAGCATAAGTGCTAAACCCAAATTGATCTGGAACTAGGTTTTAACAACTCCCTTCTAGTTTTCGCTGAGTTACACCACCTATTTAAAAAGTCAGCCCAGAAGAAAGGAGGAGAAATTTTTCTGCCAGCTAAAAAACAAAATTCCTCTATGGGCTCTTTGTATGGATGCTTTGGGCAGGCTGCAAGCACAGCTCTGCTCTTCCAGAGTTAGTCATTTCAGTGTGAGTGAGATGATAAAAGTACCCAGTTTTAACCTCTATTGTTTTTCCACTTCAAAAAGACTCCAAAGACTCTCAGAACTTCTGCAGGACTGCAAAAATTCTTAATGATACTTGCTTGTGTGTCCCAATTCACCCAAATGTGACATTTAGAAGCACTTTTGTTAAAGCAGAAGCAAATGTGTACTACAGACTAGAAGAGATATTATGCCATAATGACTCTTTGGCAAGCTACTAAAACATAAAAGGCTGCTGACAAATCAATATAAGAAGTGTTTTATACAACATAATAATTGCTTTAGCTATCTACAAGACACACTTTTTTATGTCCATTATCTTTTCACTATAAAAGCATTAGAGAATTTAGAGACATCATGTGTGTATTTCCATGTCTGGCTATTCTCATGTGTATTACTAAAAATAATCCTTTCATCAGTTATTAATCATTAGTACTAGGCAAATACTGCCCTCTTCCCAAATGAAAATCACACACATCTTTGTAGATGGCCAAATTAATTCACTTCAGTCCCTATTGTGTATATTTTCTCCCACTGTTTAAGGGAAATTTTCCTAGAGAAAGGAGAAGAACTGTTGAGATGGGTAACTATCTATGAATATCAGAAAACAGAGCGCTTAACTTACCACAGAAGATAACTAAATATTTTTACTATAAACCGAGTTCAGTGTGTTGTGACACATTGTAACATGCCACATTACTTACAAGATCAGTCAAAACCATCCACATTCTGAATAGCAAACACATACAAAGAGTCACTTATGAAATGGAGAATTATTTCCATGAATTAATTGGGAACAGATTTCCTCACATCTATGCCCAAAAAGAAGCAGCTTGTTCCACAGACAGATTTTTCCTTCTTCAATATGAGTAACCAGGAAAGTATTTGACCCTTGACAAATTATTTTGAAAATCGATTATGTTTTTTAAATATTCCAATCTGCTCATGGGCAAATTCATCAGCAGAACAGCAGGCAAAATATTCTAATTTCATTACTTTTTATTCTTTAGCCATCTATTCTAATGTCTCTTCGAAAGCTCTCTCTTTATAATGCCCCTGCCCCCTCCCTCTTTAACTCCAACTGCAGCAGTAGAGGCTTTTGTGAAAACCTCCTGTTGATAGCATTCATTACATGTTAGTCTGCAAAGTGATGAGGTAGAGAATGCTTGGAATTAAAATAGGAAAATGATTACTACAGAGGAAATGCAGTGGCAATAATTACCAAGTACACTAAGTTTTCTCTGTTTGATTACGAATCTCAACCAGCTACCATAATTTTGCATTCAGAGCTGATTGGGGTGGAGGAAAAAAGGAGTGTGTTTTTCAAGACTTTGTGAGGTTCCCTCACTTCCTCTTTCTGTCAAGCTTATCTACACAAAAAGATACTCTAAATGGATATTGTTCAGATTGTAAACTCAAGCATTCCAGGGCTAGTAAATGCCGAAATTAAGATTTCCTGAAAATATTAATTCAGTCCCTGATCCATATGCATTGTGCCACACTCTTTAATTACTTGATGACATACTATTTTTTCCACATAGTCCTTGCCTTGCCCTGTGCTCATGCTTGATGGTGCTCACTTAATGAGTAAGCTATTCAATCTTTTCTTTTATTCTCCATATTCAGTGTGGCCCCAATGCTTTACTTACAGGACACCATTGAAACCCTGCTATGAAGACTGAAATAATTTTCTCAGGGGTTTTTCTATGACTCTCATCACTATCATATCTTAAATATTCATTAGGCCAGAGAGGAAGAGAGAGAGAGAGAAATAAGCTGTAATTTGGTGTTTGGAAGACACACCTGGGTGAGACCTCCAACACAGTATCTGCTCCTATGAATACCTAAATAGCATGTATCAAACAGAATACTCCAAAATGAGACAGTAATCAGGTACTTGCAAACTCCTGGTTACAGCAGTCATCAGAAGGGTGGGAAACTTCGGTGTGGAAATCAGGGAAGGTGTCCCTAGGCCTCCAGAGGGCTCAGTATCACATACCAGACTGCTGCTTGCTTTTCCAACAGAAGACTACCATGGATAACACACTTAACTGCAGGAGGTGGCTTACCACTGTGTGAGAAATTAAAAGCTGGTTTTCCTCTAGCTGAAGTCAGCTCTCCATGACTTGCTCAAGAAACTCCTCACCAGACTTTCTGTCTTGTTCAGGCTCTTCTTGGACATCCAAATCTCTCTGTGTCCTCCACCAGTGCACAGCATATAAAACTGTAAGCCTTTAATGGCAATCCTAAAGTAAGTACCAGTGAAGGACCTAAGCCTAGCCTAGTTCTTAAGGACCTTAAAATAGGGAAATCCTTCTTCAGCCTTTCCTAGCACTCAGGAACATTCAGTGGTGTTACACCGCTGGATAAGGCACAAAGGCACCTGCCCCAAGCAGCTCAGCACTCCCAGCTCAGCACTCACCTCTTTCTCCGTGAGGGGTTTAACAAACAAGCCCTTGGTGAGATAAATGGCCTCAGTGTGGACAGAAGCTCGAGGCTGAAATACACAACTCTTTTTTTTGGGCAAAGAACCAAAGTAGGCTGAAGCATCTCTGTGCTTCTTTCCTCCCATGCTCAATCACAACCCTGCTGAATCCGTAGCAGTTTCAAAAGGAGGAGAGAATAACATCACTCCAAAACATTCAGAGTCCCTCGACTAAGGTGGCTTCCTGCCCAGCATGGTACTGGGTCACATAAGCAGCTTTTTAGCTGGGAGAGATTAGCAGCTTGTTAGACTGGCTGTAGATGAATGCAGCTGTCTTTGCCTTTTAAATTTGTTCTCAGCTATGACAGTGGTAAACACCAGTTTTGCGAAGTGAGAATCAACCTCCACCCACTTTAATTTAACTTCTTTCTGATTCAAATAAAACTTATTTATGTAACGCTTCCTTCACACTTTCTTATTTTGAGGGCTTGGTTTCTTAATTGCAGAGAATCAAAAATTAATTGAGGATTGAAATATTTCAAGTTATGTTCTTTTGCTGACAAGTATATCTTATAAGCAGATTTCTGCTAGGTGTCTGTTCTTTTTTTTTGACCTTACATGTCTGCCTGTGCTCCATATAAAATATTTTTGTAGATCAGACTTTTTTCCCATGAGATTTTCCACTTTTCCCTGAAAATCAACCATTTTTGAATTTCAACTTCTCTTTTAATCGTGAGAGCACACATTTAATTTGTCATAGAAACACAAGCTTTCTCACATCTAACATCCCAATTTAAATTTAAATGAACACTGATGTTGCCAAAAATAATCTAAAATTTCATCTTCCTGCTGGGGAACCATTGGAAAGATTACAAGAATATGAAAATCTTTTCTCCAAAATTAGTCATAAACACAAAAGCAATCCGTGACTCATTTCACCTATGTCTCCCAGCTGGTCATCAGGTAATAGTGATGCCTAATCACCATTAGCAAGGGTCAGATTTTAACTGGTGTCCTTAACTTTCAATGTTTTATCTGAAAATTACCAATTCTTTGAACTGTCCAGATGGTTTAATAGGCTCTTTTATTCACTCACATCCAATTACTTGTCCCCTCCAAATATTTGGTTATATTCATTAGAGCACTATGTGCTCAGGAAACACCAGTCAATTCATAAAACCTTTATTGAAGGTTACAGTTTAAACAGCCCATTTCACATCACTGTATTTATCATCCAATGGTCCAGGGTCCCTCAGCAGTGGCCAGTGTCACTGAAGGGTGAAGTCTTAGATTATACAGACCTAAAAGTCCAATTATTGCAACTCTGCCACCAAAGGGCATCTGAGAATTGGTACTGTTCAGCAGCTAGCCTAACTTGCAGCATATCTGAGTTTCATCTCAGGGCTCCACAAAACATATGTGACACTGTATAAATAGTGCATAGGGACCAGAAAACTATCAAGTAAAGAGCTCCAAGTGATATAATTTGAACTGAACACATGGTGCTGGTGATGATTGGCATTCCAGTGCATGCTGAACACGGGGTTAAAGGAACAAACAGATTACACTGTAATGGCAGGGAAAAGGATCATTAGGAGAGCACATGACACAAAGTATAATGAAGTAATTATTTCTATGAGAAGGTGAATCATGCCTGACTCTTTGGATGTGTACTTCTTCACAAAGTGCAGACAGATCTATGCCTCCTAGGTGACCTGTGGCCTGAAAAAAGGAATCTGTCTTACCCTCCCAGTGCTGAGCCAAACTGTGCCAGAAACCTCATGATGTCTGTAGGAAATACCAAGCTTGGAGCAGGCTTTTCTCTAAAAAGCTTCAGCTGTCATGGGTTCCCTGAATGTCTGAAGTACAGGAAAGGCAGAAGGAGCCAAAAAAAAAAAAAAAAAGTAAAAAGGCAAAAGCAGCTCAGCAAACAGTAGCTCTAATTGTTCTTTCTTTCTCTCCATCTTGGTATGATGGCCCTACCAAGAACCCTGAGTTTGTTCTAAGTAACTCACGTTAATCCTCCTCTGCTCCATTCCTTGTTACTAGAAAAAAAGAAAAGATTTCTTTGTGTGCTGGTTACAAATAATTTCTTAAGTATATACAGGTTATCTAAATGAAAACTGTAATCAGAATAATAGCCAAAATTGTCCATTTACATGTATCAAGGGCCTGGAGTTAGATAGCAACTGCATTGAGGTCCTGGGATCCATCACTCTTACCATGGCCTCATTTTATCCCCAGAAGCCACAGCAGAATCCTGGCAGCCCCAGAGAAAGGCTGCACTCACCAACACTGAGAGGCAGGAGAGCCTGCAGGCAGGGAGCAGAAAGACAAAAACCTTCTCTTGCCTTGTGGGCAACTGTGAATGAGGATTTGTCTCCCCTTCTTCTCCAAGGCTGGTAACCTACTCACACTCCTCTCTCTCTAGTGAGACCCACACTTAATGGGATAGAGAGCAAGGAGACAGCTAACTCCTGCAGCATGTTCCAGCTGTCTTCTCCACAGTCCTCTGGTGTTATCCTTAGGACCTGAGTGGTCATTGCTTCCAAATAACCTGGGGACAACATGAATTTCATACAGACAAAGAATTCAGCATAGGTTCACTCATTAATGTCAAAGCTACATCTCCTGCCATCCTTAAAGTGTCCAAGCTCCAGAACACAGACTTGTTGGAATGATGGGTATGCGTCCCAGGGAGTGGAACCTTTTCACCCTGCAGCATTCAGAATGAAATGAAACATTTATGGGTTGAGGAGAGGAAGAGGGAAGAAGTTGAGAACTTAGCAACATAGCTCACCTGTGTTGAGTCTGAGCCCTGGGCTCTCAGGACTATGTCCTTCTTCATTTATACTCAGAATATGTTTTAATGGTGTTTATTCCCTAACTGTGAATTCACAAACATTATTGAATGCAATTCATCACAATTGGCAGTTCAGGTTACACTCTTCAGAGTGATGGAAGATGTGAGTAGGATTCTGTAAAAACCTTTTCTCCAAAGTGAGTGCTCCAGCCACTACATCTTCATGCAGAAAACTGGCAGAGATATTGCCTCTTGACTGTGAGATTGTGATTTTTTCCTCCCAACACAAGAACAATATTTTTACAGCTGCAGGGATTCCAGTTCAGTGCACTGCAAAAGGAGCACAGGGTAATCCCCTGAAATCCGCAGAACTGCTGCAGGAGCATGGGTTTGGGCAGGAGTTCATTCATCTCTCTCTGCTCAGTGTTCCCCCACTCAGCCAGTCCATGGGTGGCTGGATTCCAACACAAGGCATTTTGCTTCTCTCACACACAATGGAGGGAGCATGTGTGCCTGCTTGGGGATTGTGCAGTACAGAATGAAAACCATGCACTTCATTTCTAATAACATCTGGCTTCTCCTGTTTAAGCCATTCACTCTCTGATGCTAACATTCCACCCAATCTTTCTGAACATTGTATCATTTTGGAATTATGATGAGTAATGTTTCTATTTTTATTTCTTTACTACTATGCATCTAGATCTTTCACAAACTTCCCTTAGTTTGTCATTTATCTGACTATTACCTTTGCCAATTTATATCTGTGTCTATGAACTTTCCTATTTCTCATTCATTTTGAAAATATCTAAAATATATTGTTGCCTTCTTTTTCTATCTGACAGAATGTCTTGATTTTATGGGGAGGAGGGTAACACCTATAGAAACATTCATTTAAAAATTGCCATTTGCAGGTATATATTCTTTTTCTCTCACTATTTCACTCATAGTTATTTTCATATTTGGTAAACTGGCATTCTTAGGGACCCAGCTCAATTTAATGGCAGTCATGTTTTGTTCAGAACAAGTTCTACCACGACACAGAGCTGCTACAAGTCTCAGGTCTCTGAGTGCACAAGTGGCCCTGAGCTGCACTGAGCAGGTTGGCTTCATATCAAACCTGCCTTGTCACTGAGGACCTGTCTGGAAGCCACTGGGCTCTTGGGCAATCCTCAGTCCCTGTCACCACTCTGCTGGCCTTGCTGGAGCACCATGACTTGAAGGGGAGGACACTGTCCCTGCCTCCTTGACACTACCTCCACTCCCTTCCACTGTCGAGCAGCCCTGTCTGTGCACTGACACCAAGATTTTATCAAGCCTGTGTGCTCTGGAATGCTATTTTATGTTATAATTAGATACTGATTGAACTGATTTCTCTTAGTAATCTTGGCATGGGTCCAAGAGACAAGAGTGCACCAAAAACAAGAAGAATGTTTGATGAAGGAAGTGCAGTAACACCACTGGCCTCAGGCATGGTGGGGCTTTCACAGCAGTTGTATCTACAGGGATGCCCATGACTTTCTCTGCTGGGACTGCTCATTTATGTCTCTGCACTGCTCAGAGTTGGGGCAGCCCACACAAAAGAGTGTGAGTAATTGATTTCTCAGTTCTGCCAACAAAGAAAAAAAAAAAAAAAAACCCAAGCATTATTTCAGACCCCTTGGATTTTCTTTCATCTCTTCATCTCCAGAAGAATAAAAACAGTTAAATTATAATTGTTTTTTCAGTGCATATCATTATGTTCCACTGTTAAAATCAACAGAGATAGAGAGTATTTTGGACACTAAAAATGAGCAAACACCCATTCCTCTCTAAAGAGAGAGGAACAAATTCAACAAACTTACTGGTGATATGATTTCCCATCTAATCAGTTAGCAGAACAGGGGTCAGGATTTTGCAGTCCTGGATTTAAAAGTCTGCCCTTCTTTGTGCTCTTTGAAGCTACATCTCACAGACCCACAACATGGGGTTGAGAGCACCTCTGACAGCATTTCTCCTTATGTTGTTAGCAGAACACTATGTTAATATCTGCTTCATAAAGTGGAACAGCTCTACAGGATTTACACTGCTAACCTAAGTTTATGACTATCTTTAGGAAAACTAAGATAGTATTTCCCAAAGACTTTAACTAGCTACAAAAATAAATACCAGTTATCACCTAGGTTTTCTACTTGTTCTACTTAAATAAGTATGGAAAATCATTCCAGTCCATGTAAAACAGATTACAGAGATACTTTGAAATCAGTCCACCACCCTAAATCACTTGCACAAGCTCAAAACCAGTGCCAAATGCTAATAATCTAAATTAACAGAATTTTGCAGCCAATTTATATTGGCAATATGTATTTTAAGAGAGAAAGGCTGCAGACTTATTTATGTCTGTAAAACTGTCTGGATGAGAAAGCACTCACTGCCCTCTTCTCTTTTTCTTGTCATCTCTCTCAGTCACTACCCTAATCATAAGCCATCTCTTCAGATTTCCCTCATAAAATGATCTCTACATCTATCTGTCATCCAGCCTTGAGTGAAGTGGCTCTTTCACTCATCTGACAGAAATAGAGTTGGTTTGCCAAATTTCCATCACTATCACTGCATGGCACAACTCTGGGATATTAATAAATAATTTATTACCTAGGGCCACCCAACATGGATTACTTTGGAAGCATCTCTTATCTTAGTGCAACAATTATAGCATTTAATAGGGTAAGGGATATATTGTATGTAGGATTTCAGGAAGTCCTTTTGCAAGGTTTTCATTCCTTAGTTGAGATGCAGGGCACAGCTATATAAGGATTAGCTCATCCTTCTCCCAACACATGCTTCTTTGATGATACCACATCCTTCTATCTTCCTCTGTGGAACAGAAATGGAGAATAGTCACGCTAAGGGAATTATTAGCCTCAGCCCCCTTTATACCTTTAAGGCAATTACATTCCAAGACAAGAGTATCTAATGTGCAGCACTTTCAGCATGTGCAACTTAGGTAGTTTTATGAAGTCATGAGAACCTCCAGATATATTCCTCTTTTAAAGACTGTCATGTGCTATAAACCTTAAGCCAGGTTTAATGCAAGTGTTGATTTTTTTAATGTTTTGAAGACAGAACATGTTTTCAAATAAATTAAATGGGCTGGTTTTTTTACCCTGGAAAGAACTCTGTGAACCTTTTTCTTCCCCCCTGGTGGAGAACTAAAGGCAGAATTTCCTAATAACCCCGGATAATTAATTTGTTTGTTTGTATGTTTTAATTTGACACTCACAACCATGGTATCTGAATGGAATATTGCTGCAATGGAGGAGTATGTGAAATAATCTATGGAGAGTGACATCTTTGAGCTCAGTACAATAAAGACCAAATACTTACATACACACATCTTTTCACAGTACCCTGGACTGGGCAGATAATGTATGTGTGATTTCTGCCTGAGATGTCCCAGGGAAAGCCAATCCAAATGCATCAGTCTTAGTCAAGATGTAGGGAGAAAACCAGTTCACAATTTCTGAGCAGACATCTCTGGCATCACTGCCTAAAATATAGAAGACTGGGCATAATAACAGGCACAGAAGGTGCCAATGTTCCTCTGTGTTAATCAGGCAGAGCTACTTGAAAATTTCCCATCAACATGACTTTCTGAAGGAGTGTGTCAGATAGTTATAAACAGAAGAACACTTATCTCTATGCATTGTTCTGCCTGACCAGTCCTGATCTTTGTTCCGCTTCATCTGTTCAGTTGCCCTTCCCTCTCATAGGTAGAGCTTCTCAGAATCACACCTCCACTCCCACAGTCAGATTTCTTTCTTGACACCTTTGCTATGAAGTATTTCTCCCCACTCCCTCTATCCATTCATAGACTCTCTTTTTGTCTGTCACTCTGATTTCAACTTTGTTGAGAAATTTCCCCCTAAATTTCACCAGGATAAAACCACTTCCTTCCAAGTAATCCATCACTTGGTTAACCCTCCTTGAAGAGCAGAATTGAAAAATTGCTTTGTCCAATGACACTGCCTTTACTGGAACGCATTCAAGGTTGCTAGATTGCTGTTGTTATTCATACACTAGATGCAAGAATTTTTCCTAGTGCAAACCATGGATTTCATTCTAATATATGAAGACAAGCATATCAGAGAACAAAATTTTATTCCCAAAATGTATTTTTTAGCTGAACACTTGCATGGCTGGCAAATTCTCTTTATCAGTCTCATCTAGCCTTTGTACACAGGCAGGATGCCTCCACTGGACAAAAATTGTTTCTATGGGAAAACATCTATCTGTCTTACACACAAGCAAACAAACCCACAATTTTCATCAGGAAAACAAAACCAAAACCCTTAATTTTACTCCTCACAAATAAACATGTTATGGGTTACAACTCTCCATTCCATCAGAATTTTTCACAACATAAAACTTGTCTCTCAAGCTGTTGTATCCAAGGGGCTTGCAAGGTCCTAACTGATTGAGTTTCACCTGGCAGCTAGCTGGAAGAGAAAGTAGAATGCAGGGAGAGCAATGGTGTTTAGTGACCAGCCCACTTCTATTTCTAGCAGATATTTATAAATCCTTTTAAAGAAGAACATGTTGCATAAATCTTGCTTGGAACGACAAAGACATGAGTAAGTGTGACAAGCTCCTTGTCAAAGAAAAAAAATGTTTCAGTCTTCTGTCCAAATAGATTTCAAAAAGCTCAATGAGATACAAGTTTTGTCTGGACATGGACACAGAGTGACACATCAAGTATGGCTTTTAACTGATGACCACATACTAAATAGGAAGATAATTACCCCATCAGACAATTTAGACACCAACATTATCCAGCTTTCCTGATACTTCCATAACCATTTCTACCTTGCCCAATCTGTTCATCCTAGTCAGCTGGGGTCAAGGAACATGAAATTCTCCAACAAAATAAAAACTCAAAGCAGCTCTTCCATTAGCAGTGCTGACATCCTTGCTGGCTCTCAGCCCAACCTGGTGGACCAGCTAAGTCTCTGAAGGAAATACATCTGACCTTTCAGAGTCTAAGAAGCAGAATATTCCCTTTGAAGAGGAGCAGATAAAACACCTGTACCCACGCACACACATGTACCTACACAGTCTGCATTGGCAGAGGGTAGAGGTGCCACCCTGGCTCTGCTGGGTTTGTGGGCAGGGTGCACATCTCACCCAGCCTGTGTGGAGGTTGTCCTGGCTGTACCCAGCAGTGCAGCACTGTTCTTATTCCATTGAGGGGACCTCTCCAGCTGCCAGTCCAACACCACTCAAGCCTATAAATCCAGCAGCATACCTCTTATACTTCTGCACATGTCAGAGGAGCATTCATCTATCTAATACAGAAAAAACAAAGAAAAAAAAATTAAAAAGATAAAACAAAATAAAAGAAAAAACAAAACAAAAAATAAACCAACCTGGTTTTGGCACCTGTATCATTCCCTTGGGGTAATACTCAGCGTGAGACTAAGACACCTAAGTTTAGAAGTAGCATTCAGCTAACTAAACCAAACCTTGCAGTGCCATATCAAGCAGTCTTCAGTATCTAGGACAGTCAGGTGGAGCATCCCGAGGCACTTCTAGTGGCAGGACATCTGCCCCCTACTTCCTACCACAGATAGATGGTGCATAAAGAGACAACCCAGGATGAAAGGCTCATCAAGGGGTGCTCTCTGAGCCAGAAGGGCTCAGACATCATCTGAGAATCAACAACTCAGTCTGGAGAGATGATGTGAGAAGAGATAAAGGAAATATTCTTGAATAAGAGACAGCTTTACAAATTATAAAAGAAACATGAATTATCACAGAGGCAGAAGGTTTCTACACACATATTCTACACACATCTACATTTAAGCATCTCTATCTGGAGCTGAATTCCATCTTACATCTGACAGATGCGGACAGACCAGACAAAGGATCAAGTTTGTCCACCATTTAACACCAAGTCTGCAAGCCTTTGTTCAGAATGGCAGGAGAAATTCTGGGTCCTACACCACTCAGCACACTTGGACAGCTGTGCAGTCCTTGTGTAAAAGGGAAAATCTAGGCTGAAATTCTTCCAAGACCACATCTGTCAAAGTGGTGTGGATACAGACACTGAAGTCCCACTCACTATACAGAACTATTAATTAAAATGATCCTAAAAATTGCACTGTTTTTACCACCAATGTGATGACCACATCGCTTGCCTCAGCTGACCACACAGCTGAAAGTAACTAATAAAGCAAATTATTCCATGATTCTTGGGGGTAAAAGTAACTGTTTTGCTATAATTTCTGACCCCTACTGATTAAGAAAGATTCAGTTTATGACCAAAATACCAGGAGAACATAGTTTTCTTTCCTCTTCTCATTTTACTATTAAACTGCATAAATTGGAAGTCACTAAATGGGTAATGAATGCCCCAATGCTATAATAGTTCCCACGATGACCTGCAGGTGTGTATTTAATCTTGGAGACATGTAACAGACTAATCAGAGAAGATATCAGGTCAGCTTACTTTTCATAGATTACATTGAGATTCAGGTCAAATAAAAATGTCAAACATTTAGGGTGACCTCTACCAGAGGGGAAACCAGAGAATTCCACCTGATACTTTCTTGTCAAGAAAAGAGAAGCTCTTCCACTGTGGCAGTGAATATCAGTAGGGGTAGGAGAGGACTACTGCAGCTGAGCTAGAGTTCCTACATGACCAGCAAACCGCCTATGGCCAGGTATATATAGGGAAACATCACCATTGATAACATCAAACCAACAGGAACACTCCAGTTATTTATAAGTTTTGCATTGTTCTTGCTTGCGACCTAAATTTACAAGAGGTCTGAGGTTAATTTTCATCTTGCTGGAGTTCACTGCTTTTGGGAACATTAAATGTTTCATTGCTATGTGGGATTCTGGCTTCTGCAGATTCTACTGTCATTCTGTCACCTCTATGTGTTCCCTTTAGGTGATGTTGGATCTATAATCTATTATGTTCTGCAAATACACTGCCAGTATACTGGCACTCACTAGTCTGCTTTAAAAACCTTTCCTCCAACAGTAGCTGACAAGGACTGGGCAACCAGTCAAAGCCATTCCCCTTTGGGGACCAGGAAGGCTATGCCTAGGAGATGTGAAAGGAAAAGCCAAATTGTGTTAAACTCTAGTATTAAGAGAGCGAGAAAATGAAGGAAAGCAAAAAATAAAGAGTTGGAACTAGTGTAGTAATTGTGCTGTTATTATTATTTATAACTAGCGTTTATTCCCAAAATCATAAGCATGAAGAATGAACATGCATCTATCCAGATTAGACCAATTTTTTTTTTAAGTAGCTACGTTGTGCATATTACTATAAAGGAACTAAAAAAATTTAAATTAAGCTCCACTAAATATTCTGAAAATCCTGAAAAAGACAGTGCTGTGTCAGTAAACCTTTTTTACTCTCTGTTCATTATTAAATGAATATATTTATTATTTACAGGAAGACATTATCTGCCTTGACTGCCTTGGCACTTCAGGACCTTCAGAGTTAACTTAGAGTCTTGCAGGATGAACCTTGATAAAAGACACTGGGGTTTTTTACCTGCAAAGCCCTGGGGTTTTGCCAGCACTGAGATCAGCTATCACAAATGTACAGATAAAAACAGTTTAAGTGATGGGGCACCGAATGTTAAACCCAAGGCAGGCAGGGACTGCTTTGTGCCAAATCTCAGCTCGGCAGCAATCGGCTGGCACACACCTAGCACTGCCTTGGTGCCATCTGAAGCGAGCAGCGAGCATCACGACAGCCTGAAACACCAAACCGCACTCGAGCAAAGAGCTGCCAGAGGGACCTGTGGCAGCGACAGCAGCAGGGCAGGAAGCTGCTCTGGAGCAGGGAAGGTGTCCCGCTGCGGGACGGAGCTCTGCGAGCAGCCAGCAGATGGTAGCAGCTGTCGGTCACTGCTAACCTGAGCAGCATCCCTGCCACCGCCGGGATGCAGGAACACTCTGCCAGCCCCACTGCAGATTGCCTTTGCTGCAGCTGACTCCAGCCGATGGGGCAAAACGCTTTCAGAAATGGTGTTGACCTATATGTGGGCTTCTTCAGATAACGCTGTTCACTTCAGTCAATAGCCAGGGGGAAAGGAACTCTGGGGCAGAACTGCACTGTCAGAGTGTGTGGAAATGTTCTCAACAGATGGAAAGACAAGAAGAAAAACGCTGTCTTGTCTATCTGTGTCTTTGAAAGAAGGGAAGTTAATAGAATAAGAACAAAAGGGTTATTACATATGTGCAGAACTTTCAAAAATCTGTATCCCCATGTTTTCAAAAACCTGTCAAGTGTCTTAAACATCAATTATCTTTATGAGGAAAATATAAAAAATGCAATCATCGTGCTATGAGCAATACATGAAAGGAGCAAATATCTCACTGTTGGAGAAAATAATGCCAAGATTTCTTTTACAGGAATACTCTCTGGTCCATGATGACTGTTACTGATCGAAAATTATTAGCTTGAAACTACAGGATGTGTCTTATAAAAAAATTTGTAAATTTAATAACATACTTTCTGCATAAATTAAAATATTTTAATAGAATATACTTGCTAAATAGTTGAATAAATGCTAATTGAGGGAAACATCTGCTCTGAACAAGAGCATTTACCACAGGCAAAGTGCTTGTCTGCAGTGGCAGTTTGCATGAGGAATAACAGGATGCAAAGCCTCAAACTGTATTTTTACTCTGACAGGGAGTTTAAAGATATGGCACATCGAGTTTAACACACATTGTGTCCCTGATTTCCATACCATACTTGCTTAGTTTTCACAGGAAAAACTGAAGGAGGTGGGAGGAGGTGGGAAGGAGATGTTGCAAATGATAAGAGATGACACTCTGAAGCTTAAACTGGGATACTTAAGTCAAACTGTAGCTTTCTGACTCTCCATTTTCTTCATTATCTCCACTAACAAAGGATATTAAGCACATCTGTACATCCTCTCAAACACCTATGTCATGCTCACCTGCTGACTGTGAAGAAGGTACAACTTGCTTAGAGGTCCTGCAAACAGCTTTCCATCAAAAAAGAGGGCACATGATGCAAATGCAAACCAAAGAGCCTCCATCAGCCTTCCAAGTTCTTCAGAGCTGCCAAGTTATACGGGTTTGGAACCCCCTTTTTTTTTCTTCCCCCTCCTTTTAGAAAAGTAGCATCTCTGTCCCTGAATAGACCCAGAGAGCGGAGCTGCTGAGTAAGAGGACTGGGAGCTGGTGCAGATAATAGCAAAGCTCTGCCTGCCATTTTCACATCCCTGCTAAGCTGTCTTTAATAAGCATTACAATTAGCTTCTGATAGCTGCTCGGAGGCTGCCTGGCTGAGTGCGGGTCTTGTTAGCGAGTTGCTCTTCACAAAGTGCCTTCACAAGTGACACCCTCCCCGCAGCCTCACAAGAGAAGGACTGAGCCCATTCAGAGCCTGAACAGCCTGCACAGCCCGTACCCTAAAGGACACAATAACAACAAAATAATGTAGAGGAGAATGAAGGAGCAAGGACAGGAGTGCATAGGAGAAGCTGTGCTGGTGCCAAACGGAACATGATTGTCATAAGGGTGTTTTTTTGACCTCTAAGCTATCAACCTGATCATTTTCTCTTGGGCTAAATATGCTTACAGCTAGTTTCAGCAACAAGCAATTCTCGTGCCAACATCTGTAGCTTTTAGATATGAAAAAAAAAATAGCCTCCTCTTAAAACTTTGATTTATTCTCCACAATAAAATAAAATTATAGTGCAGCTGAAAATAACAGCAGCCCACAGCTCTCAAATACCTGGTAAAAACAATTTGGCTGGCTGACCTCTCGCCTGTGTTTCCTGATTATGTTGTCACTAAAATCTAGTTATAATGATATTTTCTTTATTAAATTATGTGCTCCTGGCAGGTGTGCTTGCTTTTGCAAAGGACAAAGAGTATAATGCATGATCTCAATGCAGTTAAACATCTAAGTCCTCTTTAAAATACACGTTGTGTAGAACAAAAACATTGCCAAAATGAAAAATGCACATGCATTGAATGAACTAAGTTTAAAGCAGGGGTTTTTGTTTTCTCTTATCATTATTATGTTATGCCATATGTAATGATATTCCAGACATCATCAAGGACTTCCACAAAATTCTGCATTTATGGAATAATTTGTTTCTAACCTCCAGCTGAGAAAATGTCTTTTAGTTTCATTTAAATCTGATCATTATTTTCCTTCCCATTCTGCATACATATTCTCTGACACAAAATCTCGCAACAGAAATGTGAATGTACAGGCAATTGCAGTGTTTTGTGTTTAGTATGAAGACTTACTGTACACAATTAAAGGTTTAATTCTACTAAGAGGCAAAACTGACCAATTTCCAATCTTTGTCTGAAAAACCAAACTTGTTCTCCAGAGTGGTCTCTATCATAGAAACATCAAAGTGAATAAAGCAGAATTTTTCTTACCAGTGTCATGCATTCTATAACACTCCTGTATTGGATCTATATAGCCAGACTCATACCTACTAGAAGTGTTTGCAGCAAATTTAGGAGGGTTACATCAGCTCAGGTCTTGACCAATAGTTTTGTGTAATGCAAATTCAATATTCTGAAATTGCAGTGATGCAGGCACTTCTAATAGGAATAACTATGTTGGCAAGCCCTTCCTGAATGGTAATGTAATAACAGTCTCATTCTGAAATCTGTAAGAGCTGACCTCAGGGGAAGATCAAGGATTCACAGCAGCACAGACAATCAAATTTTACTGTCCCAGGAATGAGGACAAATTCTTGCAGCCTCAGTGCTGGATAAGGAAATGCAGTGTCTCTGCAGCCCGGAACTCCTCCCTGCCACAGCCACTAGCCAAGGATGCAAAGCAGCTGGCTCAGGGTTGGCAGCAGGGCTGGCCATGCAGGCAGTGGGATCATGGCTAGCCACTGATGGGGACATGGAGGTCCACCAGTCATGGCTTTCTGGGTAGGTCAGGAAGGACTATACCAACAGGAGAAATCTGCCCTGCCTCAGGTGAGCCGGTACAAGCTCACCTTATGAGATCAGCAGTGCAGTAGCCACTATGATACCAAAAACATCCTTCTCATTCTTTTCCTTGCTTTCCTGGAATAATATTTCCATGCCAGTCCTGGATGTGTCTAATCATGCTGAAAGGTGGCCCAGAGCAGTTGTGTAGAACAGCTCTCTGGCAAACCAAAGCATCTTGATCAAATAAGCTTCACTTCAGACAAGAGCAAAATGTGAAAGTATGAGGCTTTAACAGCCAAGCAAGACAATCAGACAATGCCATCTGACAGAAGTGACCAAAACCAAAGCACACACCAACCCTGGAGGAATTTATTTCTGCACAGAATCATCTCACTTGCTTATCTCCAACAATGACATAAACCAGAGCCATGAAAACAAGCTTTCTTAGGCCTTCTGAAATGTTTGAATCTCAGGGTTTCGGCTCAGTCTGACCCTTAGTGAAATCTTGACATCTGCAAATACAAGTCTTTCACATGCAAATAGAGGGATGTAAATAGGGAGTGCAAGCATTTTGGAAATGCTTTGACATACTGGGCCCTTAGACCAACTTTTTCTGTGGTCACTTTTTTCTCAGTAGTTAAGAAATGTTAAGACATATGCCACGCAACATTGTCAGGGATTCTTCCCCTCACTACCCATGTGCCAATGATTTAGATGGAAACATACTCAAAAGGGTCATTCACCAGTCTCCCTGCAGGCTTAAATATTTTCAACTCAGTGTCAAAGGGTACTAGAATGGGAGTGATACTCTGCCCGGTCCTTTTCACAATACAAATCATCCA